>NC_136800.1:24081530-24519030 GCF_951216825.1 Electrona antarctica | reverse complement strand
CTGTTCACCAGCGGCCACAAGAGTCGCGTCGTCGCACACCTCCTACAGCGCCATCATGCGGCCGGAGGAGACAGAGCCACGCCTTCCTGCCCCGGAGAAGAGCCTGATCGCAGGTAGTGCCTGCTGTCACGGTTACAAAATATATGTTTTGGGTGAATAAAACAAATACAAAAAAGTTAACATTCGGTTTCACTTCCGGTTCAGGACCTGGGGTAGTTTTCGCCTTAAAGGGATAGTTCAGATTTTTTTTTACTTAAGCTGTATGAAATATGCCATTAATATAGTGGTTGCAACTGTATTAATTGATTGCCCGAGTCCCGTGGCGGGAGTTCTGCTCTGGTTTTGGTCAATATTAAGTAGTTCCGGTCATTTTGTGGGGGGCACTGGGGCCACGCAGTAAATTAATTCACAAAACTAACGTAATTTGTATTGTTGACCCCAATGCCGTCGCTCTGTATACACGCAATATGCACTGCGAGTAGGGAAAAACGCTGAGGGGGGCAACAAAATGTGCCAAAAAGTGTCATAAGGCGTCATGTGGCATGGAGTGAGTTAATAACAAGAGTGGCCGTGTGTGCGTCCTCACAAACAGCGAAAATAGCCTTCCTCTGAATGAGGAAATTCGGCGCTCTCGTCGGGAGGGGGGGCAGCACAAATATTCTACGAGTAGAGCAACTAAATGGTCAGCTACATCCCTGGTTGACCTATTTCTAAAATATTAGCGCAACTTTCGTTCAACTTTGACCCCTCTATCTTTTGGGCGTAGTGATATGGACACAAAAAACATAGTTCTGTGTGATAGAGAGGTAAAAAATGAACGAAAGTTGCACTAATATTTTACAAATAGGTCAACAATACAAATGACGTTAGTTTTGTGGATTCATTTACTTTTAATGCGTGGCCCCAGTGCCTCCACAAAATGACCGGAACTACTTAATATTGACCAAAACCAGAGCAGAACTCCCACCACGGGACTCGGGCAATCAATTAATACAGTTGCAACCACTATATTAATAGTATTTCATACAGCTTAAGTTAAAAAAAACTATCCCTTTTTAAGCAAAAAAGCTCAGAATGGAAAGACATCGGCAGGGGCGAAACAATAATATAATATAATCATATTTTTTGATAGATAAAAAAATGTTTCATTGTCATGATGATTCACCAGGAACCTGGATGGCTTGGTCCCAGGCTTAAAATAATTTAAAGCCTGAATTTAATTTGGGAAAGGTTAATGGGTTTTCTATGTCTGTGACAACACAAAAAGGCCACCTCTGCAACGCTGTGATCTGGAACCGGAGGATCCGACATTGAGGAACCTAAAATCCTCAAATCACATTTGGAACCGTTCCCGGAACGGGTTTTATCACACTGTCAGAGCTGTCAAAACTGTAATGTGACAATAAAGTACATGATTCTGGTATGTGGAAATACTCACCATAATGTAATGTCCATTTGTGCATTATGTCAGTTATTTCATTGCATATCTAATTTGTCATATCTGCCCCCTGAATAAAATCCAAACAGAAATGAAACGTTAATCACAATTATTTGTGTCACAATGTGTGACAAATTACCCTAATCCCATGGACAGGCTGCAGGTGAGTCCTTACAGCCTGGAAGACCAGGATCTGGAAGACCAGGATCTGGAAGACCAGGACCTGGAGGACCAGGATCTGGAAGACCAGGATCTGGAAGACCAGGACCTGGAGGACCAGGATCTGGAAGACCAGGACCTGGAGGATCAGGATCTGGAAGACCAGGACCTGGATGACCAGGATCTGGAAGACCAGGATCTGGAGGATCAGGATCTGAGTGGCAGGTCCAAACCCCCCAGTGACGAGGACTCCCTGGGACTGGACCGCATCAGCTTCCTGCTGCCCATGTATGGCATGCTACCCAACATCAGTCCCCGCTCATGTGACATCGGTCTGGGTTCACAGTCCGATGGGGGTCTCCATGTGGCCCAGACCTGTGAGGTAAGACTGACTGACTGACTGACTGACTTACTGACTGACTGACTGACTGACACAAATGGTCAAACACAAATGGGATAGCACCAAAAAGAGTCCTTGCAGCCAAAAGCATGACACCCCATACCTTCAAGACATGATTGAACCCTGGTCACTGCTAACACAGGAATGATGTCCGAGCCTAAAACACCCTGGACAACACTCCACAGGTCCTAAACTCTTTCTCCTTTCCTAAAACCCCCTGGACAACGCTCCACATGTCCTAGACTCTTCTCCCTTCCCTAAAACTCCCTACGCTCCACAAGTACTCTTCTCCCTTCCCTAAAAACCACCCTGGACAACACTCCACAAGTCCTGGACCCTTTTCCCTTCCCTAAAACACCCTGGATAACGCTCCACAATAGTAATCCTAGTTTATTTGAGGCACAACACTGTTCTCTGCAATCTACTTACCTAGTTTATTGACTACAGTTCATGATTTCTCTGCATAGTCTGATCTCACACTTGTACGAAAAAAACGTAGTTGATGAAAAAATCTTCGTCATAGTTTTAGTCGATGAAATGAACTGTGTGTTGAATGTGCTCCATTCTAAATTGTAATGAGTCCATGTGGTGTTTTCCAGGTGAGCACTCTGTTCGAGGAGGATGATGAGGAGGTGGCTGGTGGCGAAGACGGCCACATGTTCACGCTGAAGGAGACGTGCCCCAGTAACCATGACGACGAGACCGCGCAGTCCGCCCACCTCATGACCCTCGGCCTCTGCCGCATCTCTGCCCCCCTCAAAGCCACGCCCCCTGCTCCTAAAAGCCCCGCCCACAACCCTGAGCCCCACCCACACGAGGACACCCCCCGCCGAGACACGCTGAGGAGGTGAGAACCATGGGCTACTTGAAACCCAGCACCCATGTTCTATTCCATTATAGCAGGGGTTTACAACTTAGTATGAACAAGGGACCACCACCCTGACTTAGAATCAACCTGGAGACCACTGTTGTGACGGGTAGGCATATTGGGTAAGATTAGTGCTTTTACTTGCTATGCATAAATCCTGCTGTTTCTCAACCAATGGTCCATTGACTACTAATAATTTCCTAACAATAATGACTCAACCAGACAATCCGGTGCATTTCCCCCTCTTAAGATTCTAACTCCCTTTTTCTGTTGAATTTCTTGACCTCCAACTTGTCAGTAAATAAATGGACGGTCATCATAGGTCACCAGGTCATTCAGTTCACTGTTTCTAGTGGAACTTTAATTTCTTGTTTTTTTTAAATCAACAAATCCTACATTACTAATGCATGGTCAGGGACCACATGCAATACCACCAGTGGTCCACAGACCACCTATTGAAAAAAGTGGTCCGGGATTCCACCAGTGGTCCTTGAGGCGGTTCCAGGTGGTCCCCAGCTAAATGACGGAGATAAATGAAACCAAACGCTCTCAAGAGTTAAATTAGTTTGAGAACCACTGCTTTAATGAACTAAAATTGTATTCATTATGGTTGATTTGTGTGGTGGTATTGATTCTACTACGATTCTACTACTAGGAAAGGCCTTTCTATTCTACTGTGAGTGTAGGCGCAGTACTGCCCCTGTCCAGCAGAGTGCAGCAAGCCACAGAACAGACAGACGGACAGGGACGGACAGATACCTGAAGAAGAGGAGGAAAGAGAGGGAGAAGGAGAAAGGAAGAGAGAGGAAGAAGAGACACACAGCAACAGGTGTGTGTGTGTGTGTGTGTGCGTGCGTGCGTGCGTGCGTGCGTGCGTGCGTGCGTGCGTGGTACTGTCATGTACTGTAGTCTGTAATTTGTCAGTGTGTGGATATTTAGCACAACATAATATATTTTTAATAGCTGATAGCAATATTGTAAGTGTGCTGTTCTTCCAGGAATAAAGTAAATTAATAATACTGCTCCAATGTGACAATGCCAGCGTTATCTACCTGGGAATTAAAGGTGATATTTCTAGTTTAAAACAAAAAATAGGTATTCTGTTCATTGGCAAAAAAAGTAGTACTGCTTAATTCCCAGAAGGTGTGAAATGCAGTCTTGCAGAAAAGTAATTATTGGCATTGAATGATTGTTCAGCGACGGGAGTCTCCCTGTCCAGGGACGGAGTACAGTCTGTATCTGTATGGTAGAGTATGTTAATACAATATAACTTATACAATCTGTATGGTACAGTATGCTAATTCAATATAACTTATACAAGTGGGGAGGTTGTATTTTGTCTCCCTGCTCTTCTATTGAGACAGTTAGATCGTGTCAAAGGTCATGTCTCACCTAGACACATGATCTGACACAAATTTTGACCTGATGGTCAATATATTATCATCTGTGCAAGAAGGCTGGCTCTAACTCAGCGGTAAAAAATGTCAGCACTTGCGTGGGAAACCGGGTTCAAATCCGGGGTTGAAGAACCTTTTAAATATTAAGGTTATATTATCAACTAGAACTTTGTGTTCTTTCAATTACTGTATTTGGGGGCCCACTTGCAATACCCTCGCAGCTCACCAGTGTACCCCGGACCACAGGTTGAGAATCGCTGCTGTTGTTAGTTACAGTGTAACTAACCTCTAAAGACAGATTCAGAGCTCCGCATCTGAACCGGTCGGAAACCGGTAACTCCCGTTACAACGTGTAGAGTTTGTTGATGGTAGGAATGAAAACAAAGACGCATGACTGGAAGAGGAGGGCTGAAGAAGAGTGAATGGGGCGACATCCGTTCTCTATACGTGGAGTCGCGGATGTGGGCGCTTTCCCCAGAGGCAAATTTAAAGGAAGAAACATTTTTGCTGGTGGGTTCCAGATTTCGGTGTAACTAACATGAACCGAAACATGTATCGTTGCTGTCTGTCAGAAACATCTCCATATTTTTACTTTTTGTGTTTTTCCTAAATAATAAAATGAATGCCCACTTGATCATACTAGAGCGTCACACAAAAGCAGCAAAAGTAGCAGATCCACAAGCTTGAAATGCAGTGCGCAGCGACGGGTTTTGAGCTTGTAGATCGGCTACTTTAGCTATTTTTGAATTTGAATGCTGAAAAGTAAGTGTCTGTTTCTACCCAACAGAGGCAATACTATTAGTAATAGTATTTGTAATAGCAATAATTAGTAATTATATTCGAGGACTCCACTCTTATATCCTGCAGATATTCCTTGCTGCTGTAGCCTGGACTTCTATGTCCTTGGTAATGGCTCTGTTGCTGGGAATGGACGAGATTGTAGATCTTGAGCCGTGAAAATTCCGTACTTGCTTCGTACTGCAACTGGTGTGATTCTCGTGGTAGCCCGTGTCGTGCTGCTGTCCGTTGTCGTGGCAACAGTAATAGTTGTGACTGTATTGGCAATGTCTCATTTTGTCTTGTAGTCCAGTCCAGAGATAGACTCCACAAACACTTCCTGTCAAAACACAAGACTTCAGCAGACAAGCAGAAAGTGGTGCCCCCATGTGTACTGGAGGGGTAAGTGTGACAGCACCAACTGACAGCATTTAACTTAAAGGTAGGGGTAGGTGATTTTTAAAATGTTGTTAAAATAACTGTTGAATACTGTGTTGTTTTTTTACAATTAATTGATATATATGTTATCGATTATTTGGTTTCAAGTTGGTTATTGGTTGTAAATATGGGTTTTTATATATATTTTGAGTATATGATTTGATATGTCCACTCAGCAGGCATTCTGCAGGTAAACAGATACCAGGGGGAGCAGTACTCCAGGAGGACAGCCGGGGGGCGACAGAGGGCTGGGGCCTTGGCAGGAACACAGTCAACACACATGTAGTTAAGAACAGAGGAGGAAGAGACAGAGACGAGGATAAAACTATCAAAACGACAGCAGAAGAGAACGGAGGCAGGAGAGAGTTCTGCTGTTCTCTCTGTAACCGGTAGAGGAATACCCATGTATTTAATGATTGTGTGTATGTGTATGTGTATGTGTATGTGTATGTGTGTGTGTGTGTGTGTGTGTGTGTGTGTGTGTGTGTGTGTGTGTTCCGAGGTTAAGGTTTTTCCTATACTTCCCCTCTCCGATGTACTTGCCCCCTCTAAAGTTCTACTTTAACTTTCCCTGCCTAGATGGGTACCATTGACGGCGGTTCGGCGTGTAGATCTCTCTCACAATTCAGTCTTTCCACTTGTCATATTTTGTTTTACAGATTTGTCATTATCACCACGATACCGTACTTATATATTTTGTTCTTCTGAATTCTTTATGAAATACGATTTTGACCAACTCACTTCTACAAACTGTGGTGCCAACTCTCCAAGTAGGACAGCCCTACCCCACATTCTAGTAGTTTTGTAGTATACAAAATTCTACAAATGTAACCAAAAAACATAATCAAATTATGATGTCATCGTGTGTGCGTGCGCATGTGTGACAGTGTGAGAGAGAGACGGAGAGACAAAGAGTCAAGTCAATCCCATCTTAGCTGTCATGTTTGTATGTTTTATGTAAACAGGAAGTTCATCAGTAAGTTGACGTTGCGTCGTCACATGGGGATTCACCAGGGAGAGAAACCCTACGAATGTCCTCACTGTGACTACAACACTCGCCTGAAGGCCTCCCTGGTACAACACATACGTATACATACAGGTAATAGAGTACTCTAAAACAGTGGTTCACAAACTTGACGGGTCGAAACCCAAAAGAGAGATTAGACGTTTGCCCGGGACCCAAACTAGTGAAATAGCAGATCTACAAGCGCACAACGCGTCGCTTCGCATTGCGTTGAGAGCTTGTAGATCGGCTATTTTCACTACTTCTTAGTCATTATTATTTTGTATTCATGGACCCTAAACCTAACCCTTAACATTTATATAATTATGTAAAATTTTGAAATATAATAAGGAATTTATTTTATAGTACTGTACGGCAGAATGAGTTGTTTTTGTGGTTGTTCAGGAGAGAAACCGTTCAGATGTTCCGAGTGTTCCTACGCCTCCATAGACAGAAGCTCTCTACGCAGACACTCACGCACGCACAGCCAGGAGAAACCCTACCGATGTACACACTGCACCTACAGCAGGTAACGCATACATACAGTACAGAACACATGCATGCACGTGTACGCATGCACACGCACACACACACACACACACACACACACACACACACACACACACACACACACACACACACACACACACACACACACACACACACACACACACACACACACACACACCAGAAGCACCATGTATTAGAATATGCAGAGCTGGCTATTTTTTGGTAGAATGGTATATATACCATGGAGTTGTGTTCAGTGACAGAGATCTCTCCAGCTCTTTAATTATAGTCTTTCAACTCCTCAGCATCCAGAAGAAGAGTCTGGACCTCCACGCTCGCCGTCACCACACTGGGGAGTCGTTTCCGTGCCAACAGTGTGCGTACTCCAGCCCCGACCGCCAGCTCCTGCTGCGCCACGTCCGCAAGAACCACACCTCCCAGCATGCACTGGGACACGGGGGTAAAAGGTCATCACAGCCCTCGGACAGGTAGAAAGACCTCTCTGAGGGCGCAGGTCGTACCCGGATGTTATGCAGGAACACCTATTGTGAGTGGATGATGTTAAACTTACCAACATCACAGCTGTACGGAAAGCTTCAATTATAGTCTTTCTATCTGCGGTTTTTGTTTCACAAAAATCCACCATAGACATGTTTTGCGCTAATTTCTGTCAAGAAATTCTGTGCAGGTGATTATTTTTGGCCGCCAGGATCTATTAATCTATTTATCATGCATTGCCATGGTTTTCCGCTTGCAACCCTTATTTTGAAGAGCCAAATATCCGTAACCGGTGTTACGATGACATAATGCTGTGTGTGTGGTGTCTTGACCGGTTGTTGATATCTCGCTCGGTGCAGAAAAAACCCGACCGCGAGTATCACAGCGCCTGCTGTCGGCCGTTGAAAAACCTTGTTTTCACCAGAAACGACATTCATTGCGCCGATTTGGAGATACAGTGGATGCGCGCGCATCTTCAAAATGGCCGCGGCCACTGTCCACTGTTATGCTAACGAGCGGCAGCTAACGATTCGATCGGATCAAAACATGGATTAAAGAATATAAATCCTAGAAAACGTAGGCTACGGTTCTGGCGGGCTGCCAGACAAAAGTAATCCTACGCTTACTACGGTTCTAGCGGGCTCTGTGTTAAATGTAAGAGTTTGGAAGTGCTCGTTTTCAATATTGTAACGTCCTGCAATTTAAAAATTTAGAAAGAAAAGGTGGTAACGCAGGATCATTGAGTAATTTCCAACGAGCATTTCCAAATTCCAAAGCTCCATGCTGCTCAATGTTTTGCCACTCAATAATGGATGAGGCGGGCATGTGTGTTTTTTTTCTTCTTTTTTTCCCCCTTTTTTTCTTATAGTAATTTGTTTATAGTAATTTGTTTACATTTTGGTGAATTCCTGTCCCGTCCTCCTCTCGAAATATGGACAAGACTGACGTCATCAGTATGATGTCAGAGATGCACATGGGAGTCTGAATGCTTTGAGATCTGTTCATCTGTTGGACTTTTGAATGTCTGTGATGTCTCCCGGGGACCCAAACTAGTAAAGCAGGGGCCCGTTCCACGAAACTTGGATTAGAGATTAAGCCGGGATTTAACAGATATCCTGGATTAATATATCCTGGATCAGCGATTAACCGGTTTCATGAAAGCTGGTTAATCTTGCCAGATTAATTTAACCAGTTAACCTGGATATGAGGCTTTATTCGGTTTCATGAAAGTGATGCTACATTAGTTACCATGGAAACTAATGCTTTGGATTTAGCCTGCTCCAGACCAGGCTAACAGCCAGGTTTAACCTAATCCTGATGTCTTTACTGTTCATTAAGCAGTCAAACTGATCACAAACCAATGATGTTTTCCACACTTATTCAATTATTATGGGTTTATGTTGCCTTATTTTTATCAGTCTGCATTAAAGGACTAATTTAAGCACTATATAAAATCAAAGAACCAAAATATATAGGCTGCACAACATCATGACAGCTTGTGAGCTTGTAGATCAGCTGCTTTTGGTGAATGTTCCCCAGACTAGGTTTGCTGTCGTGCATGCGAGTGCACGGTTAAGAAGAATTATTATATAATATAATATAATATAATATAATATAATATAATATAATATAATATAATATAATATAATATAATATAATATTATATAATATTATATAATATAATATAATATAATATAATTTATATTATATTATATTATATTATATTATATTATATTATATTATATATTATTATTTATTTTTTTGTAAAAGTGAAAACCACTAACTATTACCATTACTCATTGTTTTACAACATATTACCATTGTAACGTTTCACCCACTATTGAACCCATGACCCACAGTTCACAGGTCTGGCCCCTGTCTGGACAACAACCCCCTTCCCCAAAGGTAGCTCCCTCAGAGGAGGGAGTTATGGCCAAATATCACAATGCGACAATATCATTATGCTTACAATATTAAGAATTCTGTTTTAAGTTAATAGTAGTGGTAAAATGTAAACTATATTTGTGGGGTAGTTAATCATTCAGTCTATCCACTATTGAGAGTATGTTCTCTCTTTAATTACAGCAGCAGTATTTATTTTAGAAGCTTAAGTCCTTGTATCAGTAAGTCTTGAATAGATTAGTAAAGATACTGAGATATACAGAAGGGGGCAGTAATGCAACTATTAAAGGACCACTTCACCACTTTTCAACTTCTCTTCCTATAATTGGTCCTAACTAATGTTCATGATAAAATACCACAATTTTTTCCTACTCAGTCTGTGTCTCATAGGAAGGCTGTGGGCAGTTCAGAAACCCGTCCACCAGTGACATCATCGATGGTGAATCCAAGCTAATAGAAACGGCAGGCTTTCTTTTCCTGAAAAGTTGCAATGCAAAAGTTGAAGCCATCGTTCTCACGATAATAAAAATCTAAATATATTTTAAAACAAATCTTGTTTAAAAAAAAACTGCCTAATGATGATGTCACTGGTGGACGGGTGTCCGAACTGCCCAAAGCTCTCCTATGAGACACAGACTGAGTAGGAAAAAATTGTGGTGTTTTATCATGAACATTAGTGAGGACCAATTATATGAAGAGATGTTGAAAAGTGGTGAAGTGGTCCTTTAAGGATGCAAACTGCCATAATACCCCATGAAGAAGAAGGATCAGTAAATCTGTGTTCCACCGAATGGGTCTAGAGACAAAAAGCCAGGCTGTCTATTCAGCCAGGCTTTATGATCCTGGCTCGCTAAATCCGCCCATTCTAAGCCTCGCTTGGCTTTAGTGGAACGGAATAAACCAGGCTATAAAGACCAGGATTTAAAAAGCCTGGTTTTGGCCTAAATCCTGGATTAGTTAATCCAAGTTTCGTGGAACAGGCCCCAGGTCTACAAGCTCGCCACGCATCGCATCACGACACGTGGTGAGCTTGTACATCTTCTATTTTCACTACTTCTTAAAAAACGTATTATTATGGAATTTCTTCAATTTTTGTATTCATTAAATTATTCTGGAAAAAAAGGTTAGATTTGTTGTTATTATTTTTATTTTAGTAATTAAAAATCGTACATCATCATACATCACCTCTTTGGGGAGAATCACAATTTGCGTCCTCACCTTTGTCCTCAATGTTTGTGTATACAAAACACTCAAAATTGTCCATTCATTGTCAATGGCATTTGAATGTTTGTGTAGGACAAAGTTTGTGCACACACACCAAAATCTGGACATACTGTAGGAGGGGCTTTTGTTGAAGAAGGTGCACAGAGTCGACCCAGATAGCAGTGACCTACGCTAATGCCACAAGAAAACTCTAGTCTGTGAGCTAAGACCCCAAATTTGAGCCATGGGTACCATCTGGGGAGAATAATTCTCATAGGCACCTTTCCACCAGGGATGAACCAGTTCCCTTAATTCACCTTTTTTCATGGCCTAATTTTGAACCAAATGAATTGGTTCAGATCCCTAAAGTTGGGTCGGAACTGGAACCAAAAACATCTTCTTCTTGCCCTGAAGTGGGAACCAAAGTGGCCGTGTCACTATTCAGGTTGGAAGATGCAGATGTGATATAAGCCATCATAAAACAATTAAGAACGGAACCCGTTCAAGAACCAAAGTTATTTTGGTGGAAAAGGGACCTATAGTGCCCCTACCCTAGTGCTAGAAAGTATGTGATAGCATTACAGCGGTGGTAGCTTTCTGTGTGTTATTACTCCATTAATAACACAATACCAAAACACACATTTCAAAAGTATAGATGAATAGACTTCACTGTCATCTGGCGACCCCCTCAAAATCATCAGATTGAGAACCACTGACACATGAATCACCTTTGCTGCAGCAGGTTTTTTTCCCCACCACAGTTGTTTACATGCAAAGCACCATGGCTTGCAGAATCACTAATGCATTCATCATGTTCTCAATTACTGGCAGTGCCAACATAATGACTATACATTTCACAATATATACTTCTGTTTTCAAGATGTTACACAAAGGCTTCCTCTGTAAATGACCTAATTTGACCTCAAACTGGTTCAAATCCAGGGTAGAATAGTAAAGTTATATAGTGCAGCTTTAATACTTACTACCTATGAATTACAGTATTTAACAGTTACAGTTCCCTAGAAAGGGGAAGAAAGGGAAATTTAATTAATACGCTTGGGGGGGAAAGGCTTGGAAATGAACAATACTACGCAGTAGTACACACAACAAATTATATCAAGCCCTTATCGGCCATTATTGACCTGAAATATGCTAGTGGTCCAGAGCTCAGAAAAGGTAGAGAACCACTGATCTATTCTTATCTCACGGTTACCATAATTCCGTTCTTACTTTATCCAACATTCCATATTAAACTAATTTTATATTAACTGATACTGAGTGTATGAGTGTTGAGCACACACATGCAATATACTGTATAATGTCCTAATGATGACTGAAGCAGGCTGGGTGCACTTCCCCTTCTTGAGATTCAAACTCCCTTTTTCTGTGGAATTTCTCCTCCTCCAACTTCCAAGTAAATAACATTGGGGCCTCATAGGTCACCAGGTCATTTAGTTTAAAATTAAAAAAAAGAAAAAAAAGACAGTCTTCACTTCACTTCTGTTTCTGGATGGACCACCAGTTGAAAACCCCTGCTGTAGTTAGATGCTTTTAGCTATTTCTGCCTCTAATAAGGCCTTATATTATATAAAAGGCTGCTGATTCACAATAGAATAGAAGAGGACATCTTAAAGATGAAAAAACAATGTCAAAGTATTGCATGTGAATTGTAGAAAAGAAAAGAAAAGTCCAATATTTGCTTTCATCAATTCAATCATGACATTTGCCGTAAAAGCAAAACTTGTCCAAAACCAATCCATTTCATGAAGGGGACATCCTAAAGACCCCGAGCAGGGGTATAGTCAACTTCTGGGCTTATGGTTCCTGCACAATATGCGCTTTTTGCAGTGGTGAGCACTTTGTGGATGCATTTCATGACTTTTGCAGTAAAAGTTAAACTTGGGACAATCCATATCATGAAGGGGACGCACGCACGCACGCGCGCACGCACGCACGCACGCACGCACGCACGCACACACACAGTGTAAAGAAAAAGAAAAAAACACAAATGTCACTCTCTCTCTCTGTATATTTCTAGGATTGTGTCATACCTCTGCTAAAGTCTATAACTTCACGGCCGACCTGGGCCTCACCCTGAAAGAGGTAGCTGTATATATTTTTATCAATTACACACCCATTGAAGCCATAGAGATTATTTTTTGTTTTTGTCGCTTTCAATAATTTGATGACTCTCTGTCTCCTATTCATCAAATTATTGGCTTAGGAATGCCACCAAAACAAAACAAATGCCCAAAGAACACTCCTTGGGCTAAAAATGGCTATAGCCGTCATGACAAAATTGTGACGAGATCAGCACAGGTCAGCACATTTTGGGTAAGTTTGATATGAGAGACACGAGAGATACAAACAGTGATGGAAGATAGCACTCACATACAAGCATGTGTTTGGCATTCAAAATTTACTTAAGTAAAAGTACAAAAGTATTGCCATCAAAATGTACTTTAAGTAGCAAAAGTGAAGTATTCTTTATGCAGAATTATTGTATTTATTTATACAGTTTTCAAATGTGTAAAAATCCTTTGAAATCCTTTTCCAATTGCCAAAGTATATCTATAGGTCTGATAATAATCAATTTTGTAATAATTGCAATCTACAAAGTAACTAGTAATTCAAGTTTTCAAATAATTTTAGTGGAGTAAAAAATACAATATTTGCCTTGAAAAACTCAAAATTGTACTTAAGTAAAGTAGTTGAGTAAATGTACTTAGTTACTTTCCACCACTGGATTCAAGCTGGGAGTGGGCTTCAAACTGGAGCATATTGGTCTGTTCGGGCCCTCATTCTATCCTCTTAAACACTTGAAGACAAAGTGCATCCTCACAGCTCAGTTCCTGTGAACAACAAACCATGAGTCACATTAAATTCTTCAAATATACAATGGTTCAACAAAGGAAGATATTCAGAATGTATATTTGCAAACTAAATAATCATTTAAAAATAATCATTTTAAAACGAGACTTTTTAGCATCATTTTGTTCTCATCCTTGTTGATCGTCAACAAGAATCCATTGTAAACGTGTTGTGAGCTTGTAGATTGGCTATTTTTGAATAGCCAAAGTACAAAATATTTGCCTCTGAGATGTAGTGGAGTAGAAGCATTGAAAATGGCTGTTCCCAAGTAAAGTAAAAGTACCTAAAAAATGTGTGTGTTTAGCTATTTTTTTTGATAGTACTCATTGCTATAGTGTTTGTTCAGTAACAGTCCATGTCTCTCCAGCTCTTTATCAAACAGAAAATACATTGTATTGAAATAAAGACGTAACACTGTGGAGAGTATAGTCATTATGAAAATAATAATAATACATTTTCGAGTGAGCAATAAAGCAATACCGCAAAACCCTACAGCGCACTCTCAGAGCAATGGTGTTATGATTGTTTTTCCACCTGTACCACTCGTTGTAGGATGATAATAAAATCTAATTACAGTAAGAAAACGGCTAATCTGAAATTCTCCTTTAATATTACATACTGTACTTGAGTAAATGTACTTAGTTCCTTTTCCACCCACCAGGTGCAGTCTGTCTCCATGCAGCCAGTGCTTCCAGCCGCGGTTCATCTTCTCACCTCGCTGGCTGCACACCAGCTTGTCTCCCTCCCAGCTCACCAGGCTCTGCATAGGTGGAGAAGACAGACACAGGCGCTGTTACGGTGAAATCGTTGACCTGACCAAATATGTGACCAATGGAGGAATCAGGGCCGGTTCTAGCCTGCCCCACTAGTATGGGCAGGACTAATGTATGAGGGGGTTAACAGCACTGATGTCAAATGCTGTTCAGGTGGGTCTACATTTCTCAATAAATGTTGCCCACTCAATCAGAAATGTTAAACGGTACAGATAGTTTGTGGTATTTCTTTATAATGTCTAAAAATACATATTCCCCATACATTTTGATTGGGTGGGCAGGACTCACGCCTGCTAAATGATTGACAGTTTCTATTTCTAACCAAATGGACCCTTTCCGATCTGTAACTGAGAGTATAGGCCTACAAATGGAAGTATGAGAGTGCGTGCAAATGGAACCAAATTGACCGTTTTCCGGTAACTCTTCAAATGTAGGCCTAAGCAAATGGACCAAATGGACCATTATGGGTCATAACTCTGACAGTGTACAAATGGATCCTTGCAGGTCCATTTAGTTCCATAATGGACAATTGAGTACCACAGACGAAAAACAGTCTAAGTCCAAATTTCAGACTGACCCCTCCACGAAAAGGCCTCGGTGTCCTGAACCCTTATCTATCATTTATATATTATGGATCAATAGTGTGGACTTAGACTGTTATTCGTCTGTGGTACTCAATTGTATTGCACGAAAGGTCGAAAGGTCCTGAATGGTGAAAGCTCTACTGCTGTAGCCTACACTCTAAAACAGTTTAACTTATTTTAACGAAGCTAGTCAATTAAAGGAACATTTTTACCCACCATCAACCTACAGTATGTTCATATAATTGGTCCTGACTCCTCACTAATGTGTCTAAGATGTCATGGCCTGGAATTGGCCGACACCTGCCTACCATGGTGACATAAAGTAGGCATGCAGGTTTGGTCATTTCAAAGAGGATTTAAAACTTTTGTTTTTAATATATTGTATTGTATTGATGGAACATAGCACCTGCAATGGCAATACAATTTAGTATTTTCCTGATTGATTATTGATGTACATCATTCATTGCTACTTAATGCATGGTCTCATTGTAATGACTGAATTGGTTCAGTCGTTCAGCTGTCATTATTATGCATAATTATGTCTGAATGAAGTGTCCTAGCAGACGGTCAACAAGCTGATAGGGAGGACACCTGCACACTGTTCACATGGGAAAGAGAAATGCTTAGCCAAAACACTGCATGGGGACCATTTTGGTTACATCTGTATCCTATGGGGTTCGATTTGTAACCTTTTAAAGCTCTGCATTTAGTCGTCCACATCATTGCCAGTCTCCTGCAACTCCCTGACAATTCTACTTCATCTATTTTCTTATACTTTATACCGGTGTCTTCGGCGTTGATCAGGCAAAGGACCCCTTAGCTGAGAGAGAGGTGAAACAGGGACCTGATGTAGATCGACTATTGTCAGCATGCAACCAAGTGTAGAAAAATACAAAAATAAATAAAAAACTGCAGATTTAGTCTACTAACATCTTATGATATTTAGTCAACTAAAACTAGACTAAAACTAAAACATTACAGATGACTAAAATATTACTAAAACTAAACTAATTATTTTATTCAAAATGACTAAGCTTGCTGTCAAAATGAACACTGGGACCAATTACCCACACATTTGACGATGAAAAGAAATAGAAGAAAAAGAAGAGGACCAATTATGAAAAGATAAGGTTGAAAATGGGTGAAGTCTGGGGCATTCTCCACACTGACCAACACAAGGTCATTGTCTTCACTGACTTTGGCCTCGTTCTGTGTGTCTGTGTGTCACAATCGTTGTATGAGAGCCTGTTACTACACCTCCTGAAAGCTTCAAACGGAAGCTGTTCACGAACACATGTGCGTGCAGGCGTGCGTGTGTGTGCGTGTGTGTGCGTGCGTGTGCGTGTGCGTGTGCGTGTGTGTGTGTGCGTGTGTGTGTGTGTGAGTGAGTGTGTGTGAGTGTGTGTGTGTGTGTGAATCAAATGTGATTATTTTGGGTGGTCGCAGCTCAAAAGATCCAAACATCACACCAGTCCGCTTTCCCGCTTGGCTAAGCAAAGCAAAGTTCTTTGTTTACCCAGGGTGAATGGACTAAGCTCGAGATGCTTGTTTACAGCCAGACCCTGCTCATAGAACATTTCATGGTAGGGGTTCAATGCCTTGCTCAAGGGCACTTCAGCGGTGGTAATTTTAATGTGCCGGTCCGGGGATTCGAACTGGCGACCTTCCGATAACAAGACCGCTCCACAAACCGTTCGGCCACCGCTGCTAAGAATTGCCTTCCAAAGTTTGCAGGATTAGTTCATTTGGAACAAAAATCTTGAACACATTCCTACTAGGCAGAGGAAGAAATGACACTTGCAAAAATAATAAAAATCAGCCTTGTGGTGGTGCTATAACAGGCCAATGTATGTTTTCACCTATAACTGCACCGATCTGTGTAAACCTTGTATGTATGTACACTCTCTAGAGTCCACGGAAATGCCCTGCATTTTCCACATCTGATAGAGCCATCGTGAGGCCAATGTTTAGTCATGCGTTCAACACAGATCTGTTCGATTTTTCATATATTACTCCTACAAATTTTGTCCAAACATCACAAACGCTATTATTCTGGTGGAGACCTGTGCCCAGAGGGGCACTTTTTGTAGTTACTTATGTTAACTTTTTGAAATTAAATGCAAATACATTGGATATAAAAAAGACTAATACTAGTCATTCAGTTAGACTGAAGCAATTAAACTCATGTTTGCTGGAATTGTAACAGCTGAAATAAATATATCAATATTCGGATATTAACCTGCGGGCCGCACATTAAGTGAAGGTGGGGGCTGCATGTGGCCCCCAGGCCGGCCGTTGCCCTTGTATGCCCTATAGTGGGGTTATGTAGCACCTCCATACCTTGACCTTCCTGATGCCCAGTGCCTTGGTCACCTCCTCGAACTCCTCCCCTACAGTGAATAGTGTGGGGTTTAAGAAGCACCTCCATACCTTGACCTTCCTGTTGTCCAGTGCCTTGGTCACCTCCTCGAATTCCTCCCCTACAGTGAATAGTGTGGGGTTAAGAAGCACCTCCATACCTTGACCTTCCTGTTGTCCAGTGCCTTGGTCACCTCCTCGAACTCTTCCCCTACAGTGAAGGCCAGCTCGTAGCTCCGGAGTGCGCTCTGCGTTTTGAAGTGGAACTTCCTGTCTCCGTCCTGGGTGATCACTTTGGTCTGGGACAGTGACATGGCGATTTTCCGTGTGGCAAAATCGATATCTGCATGCCGTGTACAGAGGGAGCAGTGGTGGAAAGTAACTAAGTGCATTTACTCAAGTAGCCTACTGTACTTCAGTACAACATTCATTACTTTTACTTATACTCCACTACATCTCAGAGGCAAATATACTTTGAAGAAACTATAGCTAAAACGTATAACCAGCCCTCTATATTTTGGCTACTTGAAAATAGCCGATCTACAAGTGACGCATTGTAATATAGATCTGCTATTTTCAAAATATTGTTTATACATAATATTATTACACTTGTTGCAATTAGATATTTTGAGTAGGCCTACTTACTACTACAAATGCCAATACTCTTTTACTCAAGTACATTTTGAATACTGGACTTTTACTTATAACAGAGTATTTCTAAATTGTGGTATTGATACATTTAATACACTTAAGTAGGCTAAAAAATATATTAGTACTTCTTCCACCACTGGTTTTCTTTTTAAACACGTATCATGCAACAACAATCTGTCCAATATCCTGAGTTATCTGAAAGTCTTCTATCTAGCACAATGTATCAGATCCATTATCTAAATTAACATAAAAGCTGATGTAATGACATAGCAAATTGTTACCAAATGTGTTGGACATTAAGTCAATCATTTGTTACATTTTGGAGGAAGCCACTGGATTCTATAGTGTGCGTCTGTGTGTGCGACTTTGGAGAAAATGTAAACAAATCCATCTAAAAAAGAGGAAAATTGGTACACAATATAATGGCTGAAGCTGTGAACTGTATTAATGCTGATATAAGCTGCAGTAGCACGCAGCATGCTGTCAGTGCTCACAGCCTGAAAACCTGAGGCCGAGTCTAAAGATATCTTCTAAATCAGTTTTATGAAAAATAAAATAAAAAAGAACTGTGTTGCTATATCAGTGGTGGTAAAACCTCTACATGTGGACCCCCAAAATTGTATGCATTTGGCTGCATAGTACAGACCTCCATCTCAAAACATTCGGTTCAAGCCAGGCACCCGAGAAGCAAAGATTTTAGTTAAAGTGTTCTCTTTAAATATGTATAGGCTATTCAAAGATTTGACAAAGACAAAATCCCGGTTTTAATAGGTTAAAACAACTACAACATAACAACATTATCAACAATATCAACTATTGCTAACTGCAATGTAACACATTCAAAGTCCACATTAAAAAGCAAAAACACAAATAACCCCAAACCAAAAAACGAAACAAGCAACAACAAACAAACAAACAAAAACGTACTTAATGCTTTTAGATAATCCTCAAATCTGTCGCTGGTTTCCAGTATCCATTTGCCAGAGAGGTGTGCAGGCATGGTGGCAGAGCAGGCTGGGCGTCAGACTGGGGAAGGGATTTTGGCTGTTTGCTGTCTTATAGCTACCATGTGGTTGGTAACCAAATTAACCCTTGTAGATCTTGTTCTCTTGAGTGTAAAATTAAACCAAATGGACCATTTGGTTTCATTTTAAGCTCTCAAGTGTTAATGTATACGTCTGCGTTACTTAATTTATAAGTCTACACAATTACAGAATGTAGAAGAATTGTTGTTTTTTCATCAACATTTCCTGCTATCTCTCCTAATGGTACCGGTAACAAGACAACTCACCCCTTTTGCCACTTTTGGTGAGTTAGTTGTCCTGACAACTCACCCCGAACGTGAAGACAACTCACCAGGGGTGAGATGTCTTCACTTTCCGGGGTGAGATGTCTTCACTTTTGGCCACTTTCGGGGTGAGTTGTCTTCACGTTCGGGGTGAGTTGTCAGGACAACTCACCAAAAGTCTGACTGAATATGTAGCCTTTGAGCTATACTTTACTGAATATTTCACAAGAATATAACACAAGAGTCAAATGTACGGTCAAATGTAATGTAGTTTATTTAAATATAGAAACATTGTAAACAAAGTTCAAACAGCAGTTTGTACAAAAAATATAGAAAAAAGGTAAACATCAAAAGTTTAGAAAAACATCAGTTTGTACAAAAAAATATAGAAAAAAGTTAAGTATAGAAAAAATTTAAACTAAAAAATATAGTAAAAAGTTGTCATATCTAAAAACATCAGTTTGCTACAAAAACACTAAAAAGTTGTCATATCTACAAAAACACTGTTTCAGTGATAGAAGAAAAAAGTTGTGCTGTGTGCAGTGCAGTGTGCAGTGTGCTGTCCCATTTTGGTCAAAAGTTGTGCTAAAGTTGTGCTAAAGTTGTGATGTGTGCAGTGCAGTGTGCAGTGTGCTGTCCCATTTTGGTCAAAAGTTGTGCTGTGTGCAGTGCAGTGTGCTGTCCCATTTTGGTAAAAAGTTGTGCTGTGTGCAGTGCAGTGTGCTCATCTCCACACTGGGGCATTCACTTCAGAAGCAATCGTTAGCATGTCCATGATGGTCAGATCGTTCCTTTCCAAGTCCTTCCACAACTAGGCCAGATTGCCCTGTGTAGCCTAGTCTATTTTCAGAACTTTGCAACAACAACAACAATTTCTACAATATATAAGTATAATTAAGTCAAGGCATGATAGCACAATCACAATACAATACAGGCTACAGATGTAAATATATTTATGACACAGTAAAATGTCGAATTCGCCTTTAAGTATGTCAAGGTCAAATGCATAATAAACCTTACAAATACAAACATTATTGTTTGTATGTAGGCTACCCAGTAGCCTACCCATATGATTAGATGAATGTGCAACATTGTTTCCATCTTCCAAGCATATTCCTGCCAAAATGGAGATCTTAAATTGTTGAAAATGTCTTTAAACAAAAGATCACCATGAATTCAAGGCTTGTGTGTGTGTGTGTGTGTGTGTGTGTGTGTGTGTTGCAAACTTCTGAAGAAATGTGAACTGAACCCCTCTTAATTTGGTTACTCCAGATGGCTGAATGTAAGGTCACTTGTAATTTCTCACATGCTAATGTAACTAGCAGTAGCCATATCATCATCGATATTGCTTTGCTATTCAGATGTAATTCAGTCAGTATAGGCCTATTAGAACTGTGATTGATTGATCATGCGTCCGTTGTGCGTCTAATTAGCAACTTTGTACAGCCGTGAGACTCTGCCTTTGAAGCGCAAACATTATCCACAAACGACCCCCCCCCATCAAAGCTGCATAGAGAGAGAGAGAGAGAGAGACGCTCTACTCCTTACAAGTGTTTCACCGGATTTTACTGTTAAATAAATAAATAATTAGCCGTGACTGCGCACGTCTGTAGGAACCGATAGTTAGATCCGAAATTGAATTATGCCTACTGTAATGGGTGCCACGGAAAGTACAGACAACTCACCCCGCAATGTCAGAAAGTGAAGACAACTCACCGGGGTGAGTTGTCTGGACTTTCGGGGTGAGCTGTCCGTACTTTCTCGCCCAACTCGCCCCAGCGGAAAGTACAGACAACTCACCCCGACATGTCAGAAAGTGAAGACAACTCACCGGGGTGAGATGTCCGGTATTCATGGTACCACATCAACAGCATATAATGGTGGACAACATGTAAGCCAGTGAAAAAAACATATTCTTGGGTTCTGAGAACTTGTCATATCGTTGCTGTCGGGTAGAAATCTTATATAGCCTACAGTAGCCAAATAAATAGCTGATCTACAAGCTCAAAGCGTGTCGAATGCGACAATTTTGTGACACGCTTTGAGCTTGTAGATCTTTGAATTTTGATACTTTCGTGTGACATTACTGTGATATATGACAAAGTTAAATCTTAGTTCATGACATGGGGGGGAAATATATAAATAAATACTGCTGTAGTTTGAGTAAATGTACTTTCCAGCACTGACCTTTTGTAGAGAGTATACAGTGTCTGTTGTAGCCTATACCTATTTTACTCAGCACAAACACTATAAGAAACTGAACTTGCACGCACGCACGCACTCGCACACGCACGCACACTGATTATTGTTGTGTCTCTCATCTGTGCATAGCCAGGTGGCTGTTCAGAACGATGCGTGATCCGCAGACTTTGTCACATGAGGGGCAGGGGAAGGCAGCAGTGGTGGTCGATGGACCTTTGGCATGTTGGTGCCTCCGCTGTACTCTCCTCTCTGTGAGCTTCCCATGAAGACGAGTAATTCTCTGGTGGCAGGTAGAGCTCCAGGTGTGCATCAACAGCCAGGGACTCTAGTGCTGGTGGTTTGATGTCACACTTCTTCAAGAGGGTTTTGATGTGGTCCTTGTACCTCTTTTTTGGACCCGCAGCAGCCAGCAGACCTTTGACAAGCTTGAAGCTGGCCATACAGGATCTGTCGGGGTAGGTGGTGGGCTGGCATACGGATCACATGCCCGACCCATCTGAGATGTTTTTGGCCAAGGAGTGCTGTAATGCTGGGTGTGTTGGTCCGGTCATAGATTTCGTTGCTATCTATGGTCCCCGGACCCCACTTTGGGAACCACTTCTTTCTTTTCTTTTCAAAATCTTTTTATTTCCGTTTTATAACAGTATGGGTGTCAAGTCACAGGTTCATAGAACAAATAAAAATAAAATATCAGATTTTAGTATCAGTGACTGAGGTAAACAAACGTAGCCTACTGTATGAATCACAGAGATCGTGGGCAGACATAATGAAAAGACTGTTATTGTGCAAAACATGCCCCTTCAAGAAAAAAGAAAAACATTTTCTCCCCTTCAAGTCCCAATTTAGTATAGCCAATTCCCAATAAGCCTATCTCACAGAATTTCCCCGCCCCCCTTAATACGCCCCCTTTCGGGGTTAGTGGTGATAGCGTGACGTCACTCCATAGACGCTTCATGTTAAGGTGCTGCCACACGGTCAAAATAGCTGCGCACGTTCTCGGCTGCGCGCAGCTTAAAGCTTGAGTTTTTAGACAGCTGGTGGATGGAAATTAAGCTCCACCTCCGCGGAATACTTGCGCGACGGACAGATTCCCGGAAACGCTCTCCTCCGCCCAAAAAGTCCGCGGAGGTGGAGCTTCTTTTCTATCCACCAGCTGTCTAAAAACTCAGAATTTAAGCTGCGCGCAGTTTAAGAAGTGCGCAGCTTACACCGTCTCCACACCATAGCGCAAAACGGTTTTAAGCTGCGCACTTCTTAAGCTGCGTGCAGCTTAAATTCCGAGTTTTTAGACAGCTGGTGGATGGAAAAGAAGCTCCACCTCCGCGGAAGACTTGAGCGGAGGAGAGCGTTTCCGGGAATCTGGCCGTCGCGCAAGAATTCAGCGGAGGTGGAGCTTAATTTCCATCCACCAGCTGTCTAAAAACTCAAGCTTTAAGCTGCGCGCAGCCGAGAACGTGCGCAGCTCTTTCGACCGTGTGGCAGCGGCTTCCGCGGAGGTGGAGCTTAATTTCCATCCACCAGGTGCTGCCACACGGTCAAAAGAGCTGCGCACGTTCTCGGCTGCGCGCTGCTTAAAGCTTGAGTTTTTAGACAGCTGGTGGATGGAAATTAAGCTCCACCTCCGCCGAATACTTGCGCGACGGCCAGATTCCCGGAAACGCTCTCCTCCGCTCAAGTCTTCCGCGGAGGTGGAGCTTCTTTTCCATCCACCAGCTGTCTAAAAACTCAGAATTTAAGCTGCGCGCAGCTTAAGAAGTGCGCAGCTTAAGAACGTTTTGCGCTATGGTGTGGAGACGGTGACCAGCCGCTGCCACACCATCAAAAGAGCTGCGCACGTTCTCGGCTGCGCGTAGCTTAAAGCTTGAGTTTTTAGACAGCTGGTGGATGGAAATTAAGCTCCACCTCCGCCGAATACTTGCGCGACGGCCAGATTCCCGGAAACGCTCTCCTCCGCTCAAGTCTTCGGCGGAGGTGGAGCTTAATTTCCATCCACCAGCTGTCTAAAAACTCAAGCTTTAAGCTGCGCGCAGCTTAAGAAGTGCGCAGCTTAAGAAAGTTTTGCGCTCAGGTGTGGAGACGGTGACAAGCTGTCTAAAAACTCAAGCTTTAAGCTACGCGCAGCCGAGAACGTGCGCAGCTCTTTCGACCGTGTGGCAGCACCTTTAAAACCGTTTTGCGCTAAGGTGTGGAGACGGTGTTAACAGAGGTAATTTAAGAAGTCTACAACTTTTGTTTTCTCAAGGTAAGGTTTGTTCTATCTGTTCGAGCTGATTTACCATATTGTTTGCTTCATAATAATATTGGTCTGTCACATTTTTACATTAGAAAATGTACTTAGATTCTCCAGAGAAAAAAACGTGTAAATGCCATAGAGTATATATATAAGGTAAATGCTCATGTTAAAGTCACCACTATTTACCGGAAGTGGGCGTGAAAAACGGGCTGTGAGATAGGCCTCCCAGCCTCTCTACAAGTACTCCATCTCTGCCCACCTCACGCAGATACAGGAAGTAAAGCAAAGTTGGCCTCTCTTGCTAATTCTCCTCTTGGGTTGTTCTCAAGGGGGCAGGCAGGCTTTCCAACGTTGAAGCTCTAGGTCCTAGTGGTAGGACGAGGGACTACAGGCGGACCCGTGGATTCATGACCGGGAAACCCCGTGCAGCTGGGCTTTAACGTTGAGCGCTCGGTTGCCCTACGTCACTCAGGACCTCAAAGTTGAGGTCCTGGGAGGGACTTCCGGCAGTCTTCCGGGTGCTTCAAAACGCCACTGAGCAACTTCCACTGACATGAATAGCTGGGGGGGCGGAGCTTCGCGCTAGTTCAGTCTCTATTATATATATACTCTATGGTTGTTCTATATGGCTCTGCCTCTGCTTCATTGCACATGCGCAACGCACTATAACCCTGAAGGGAGCGCGTGTTGTTTTCATGGCGGTGATCAACAAAGCTTGCTGAAAAATGTCTCATGAAGGAGGTAACATGTGTCAAATAGAGACTGTACGGCTGTCTATAAATGAACATCTGACGTCGGTTGGAGAGGAGATATTGTGTGTTTTAGAAAAACAGCGTGGTGTTGATGAATGTTGTGTGAAGCTTGTCAGAGTGTTTGTCATCGACCGTCTCAGTTTGGCTACAGAGATCATATTCAACCTCTTCCAGAGAGAGATAGAGACACTAGAAACTCTGCTGGAGAGACGAAACAAACAGCTGGACCTCTTTTCACAGCCACACATCAAACTACACAGAACAGGTTGGTTGAGCTGCATTATTTGAACCACTGTGACGTCATGCTGTAGTACTTGTTTGTTTGATTGATTGATTGAAAATCTTATTAACAGTTTGCAGAATTACAGTACATTTCAAGCACAAACTCAATACAAAGGCTGTTAACTGTGAGTGGACGACCCAATTAAGCATTACACTTGTTTACAACAGGGTCCACCATGTTCAATTCATCAAAACATTTAGAGACGTAAAATAGACACTTCTATATAGACAAAGAACAGTACAGGAATTCATCATAATGGAGGTAAAAAGGGAAAAGAAACCTATACAGTGAGGGGAAAAGGGGGGGGTGGGGGGGATTCCGATTTTACGGGGGCCAGTTTCGAATTGCAGCTATCCGTAGGTGCCCTTTGAGAGCGGTTTTGAAGGAGTCAAGGGATTCGCATGTCTTAATGACTGTTGGTAGGGCGTTCCACATTTTGGTGGCATAGGAGCGAAAATAATTTAGTCCCTTGTTTGTGCCGAATCTGGGTTGAACATGGTTCGTTGCACTCCCTCTGGTGTTGTGGGTGTGGACTTAGTTAACATTAAGGAAGTATCTACACAGGTACATGGGTATCTTGGTGGAGTATCGAATCTTGTGCACCAGACCCATCGCAAGATGCTGTACTCTGTCGCCGACCCTAAGCCATGCCAGTCTGTCAAAGTGGGCAGGTGGGTTCGGGGGGTGAGGCCAAGTAGGAGCCTGACCAGTTTGTTTTGGGAGGTCTGGAGCCTAGTTTTAAGGGCCTTTGAGGTGCTGTGGTACCAGGAGGTGCATGCATAGTCAAAGAAGCTCCTGTTAAGGTCTTCAAGGTGTTTTTGTCGACCAGTGAGGAGATCCTGTAGAGGAATCTTGTTCTTTGGTTGACTTTTTTTGATTACGTTGGTGGCCATTTTATCACCGGAAAGATTAGCCTCCAGGATGGAACCTAGGTAGGTAATTTCATCTTTACGTGTGATAACATTGTCACCCACTCTAACCAAGAAGCCATTTGCCTTGCTGAGATTACTATTAGATCCTATACTATTTAGATGTGAATTTCGTCTTGTCTTGTTTCATAAGATGGTGGTTGGTTGTTGCGGGTCACTAACACATGTTGTAGTTGAGTGGACAGAAACATACATATTTCATTTGGTTGTCAAACATTTTCAAGTCAAGGACAGACCCCATCTGAAAATATGTTTGTAGCTGGGGTCGCACTTGGAAAGATTCCGCTTTTGGTGACTAGTTTTTGAATTTTGGCGTGGTATGGGTATAATGATTTCAAAAAGCTGTGCAAACGTATTGGGAGCGCCCCCCAGTGGTCTGTTTACACAGACTCAAATATTAGACACTTATAGGTATACACTGACACCACGCTAGACAGGAACGCCCAAAAACGTCACATCCGGTTTTAGCCTGGGGTAAGAATTTTCTATGGCTGCCAATGCAACTTGGTCCAATCCTTAATCACATACGGACAAACATCTATGCCAACGCTATCTAACTTGCAGAGGTAGCGTGCCTTGTCCACGGGCAACATCTTTCAACGTATGGCATTGCAAATACGTTTGATAATCGCTACTCTGCTCAATATTGTTTTGAAAATGCCGCAAATTGCATTGCAGTGAACGAGCGCAAATCACAACTTCCCCCGGGGGTGGGCGGAGTCACCGTTTGAGGCGCTGATTACGCGCCATGAGGTCAGTGTATGGTTGAAAACCAAAATAATTGATAAAAGAGATTTTACAATGGATTCTGTTACTATTGGTTGTGCTAAAATACTAAAATCTTAGGAAAAATGAACAACCAGAAAGGCATCGTTTTCAAGATGGCGTCTACGGTGGCTAAAATGAGCTAAAATGCCTATAAACTGGGATTTAATATGTAAAAAATCATACAAATTATGCACTTTGAATTTTGGCATGCTGTTAGGTATGTTCATAAGGTTTTCAAAAAACATCGCAAACTAATTTGGCTCGCCCCCTAGTGGTCGGTTAGCAACTTTGGAATGAAACCGGCATTTTAAGCTCCCGGCAGCCACCGTGGACGCCATCTTGAAAACGATGCCTTTCTGGTTGTTCGTTTTTCCTAAAACTTTAGTATGTTATTTAGCACATCCAATAGTAACAGAATCTATTTGATCAATTATTTTGGTTTACAACCATAGCTATACGTATCTAATATTTGAGTCTGTGCAAACAGCCCACTAGGGGGCGTGCCCAACGTGTTTGCACAGCTTTTTGAAAACCTTATACCCATACCTAACACCACACCAAAATTCAAAAACTAGTCACCAAAAGCCAAATTGTGGTGATTCTTTACGAGTCCGCCCCCAGCTATTGTGGCCAGGGACCCCCATTCAACATTTGGTTTGACTGATTGTATTAACCATTTCAGCTGGGGATCTCCTAGATTAGAACCTCTTAGACTCTTAGGGCCCCATTTTGAACGTCATATGATATGACAAGAGATGGAGGCGTGGCCAATGTCATTTTGCAATTATGAGCACGGTAAGATGCGCTCTCCGACACCTGTGGCGTGCGCAAAACGGCCTTGAATTAGTCATGGGTGTGTTTAGGGCGTCCCCTGCAACAACCCAAATCTGTAATACCGCATGGGTTTTGGACTGTCAAAATCCCAGCCTTAAAGCTCATACATAATCTGGATTTTCGGTGGTGAGTTGACCACCAAACTACAACATGACGTCACGAGCCGCGGTGACGAGCAAGCCACCGCCCCAGCCCTTCTCTCTGTTTTTACTCACCACCGCTCAACGTTATTTCAGCTCCGGTGGTCAGCTCACCACCGGAGCGGTGGTCACCTCACCACCGAAAATCCAGACTATGTATGAGCCTTTAGTCTTCATTGTATGTAGAACAAGTATGAATCTATGACTATGAAATATTATGCTAGGAAACAGCCTACAGAATAGCCTATTCCCTAATCCTGCCCCCTTTCATGACGATGACAGGCCCAGAAGATAATAAATTCCCCATTTATTTGTAGACGTTTCAAAAAGTATTTAATTAAAGACATGTAAGCCTCGGACAAGGCCAACTCTTGTTGTGACAAATCATGACAATAAACACAATGTTTAGGGGCGATGAAATAATTCGAAAAAGTGCCGTGTACCCTGCCCTTTTTTTTCTTCTTTCCCTAATTTACATGGTCTTCTTACCCTAATTTACATGCTTCTATCACCAACTAAATGATTTCTTATACCTAACTACTCCACTAAGGTGGTGGCCATCTTGAAAAATGGCCACCATCTTGAAATTTCAAGTAGCTGTGGGTGGCTTATTGTCAAGTGACCCACAAAGACTGCTGCTCCAGTAATGTGGAAATCTTGAAATTTCAAATGCCTCAACAATATTCTTGTCAAGTGACCCATGTAGGCTGATCATGTATCATGCATTGACCAGGACTTCTAAATGTTTTGTCAGTCAGAAGAACAGTTCTGTCCGTCCTTCTTTGTCTGTAAACTTTTCTGCACGCGACCAGTGGAACTGCATGATTTCCACGCATCACGGCTCTCTTTTTTTTCTCTCTCCGTCTAAATGTTCATGGATCCAAGTAACTGACGGTGAGGTATGCGGAAGTGCATTTTAGATAATGCTGTAGCACTATTTGTGGCGGTGATGCGTCACATGACTTGACCTATCCTATGGTGTATATATAAACCGTGCTGCTGCTACGGACCTCTCTGCTGGCACAATCAATCAAATATATATAAATTACATCGATCATAGGCGGCGGGTATGTAAGGCTAGGCCAGGCTTAGCCTTCCCAAAAATTATGCTGGGTATTTTTTAAATATATATATAGGCTAATATATGTGCGCAGCATTATATAGAAGGCTAGCCACTCCCAACTCCTTTGTCTGTAAACCTTTCTGATTTGCACGCACGCACGGCTCTTTCCTTTTTTTGGCACAATCAATCAAATATATATTAATTACATCGATGTTCCCCCCTCTATATAAAAATGACAATATATAACTGTATTGTTTATGCCCTGCTTATGCCCTGCTTTTCTTTTCTTTTTTGTGTAAAGCACTTTGAGCTGCATTTCATGTCATGAAAGGTGCTATACAAATAAAGTTTTATTTTATTTTTATTATAATGTCGTATTTCGTCTGACTCTGAGCAATGTGCCTGGCTCTGGCTGTTACAATAACGTGTGGTAGCCTATTTTATTGGCTCAATACAAAGTCGGACAGTGTTTGCTGCGCAAGGGTATTCAATATAGCGCTCACACCGTCACTATAATTATAGTTTGGTAAACTGAAATAAAAAATAAAAAATAACTTGAGTTGTCCTGTCTAGTTGAAACTGCTGCCTTGAATTAGTTGGAATGTAACATTTAGAAGACAATGGCAAGCCGTCGACGGGTGCAGAGAGAGGTGAAGATTAGACGAGTGGGGGAGAGAATGGCCAATCAAATAGCACGAAAAACACGGTCATCCTGACCGTTAGCCGTCATAGTAGTAGTGATTTTTTTTCAGACATCCTAGTGTTAAGGACAATCTCATTTAAGATTTGATTATACGGCCATCTCAACCATTCACAGCGACTTTAGAGCGTGTCTAGTGTAAAAGAGGAAATGGAAAACGCCAGGTGAAGAGTTAAACAAACATGCTAAAAGCTTGTCTGTACTGCGCGGCTTGTCTAATATACCTGAATTTTACAGTTGTTTTACAGCAGGATGTGGATACCTTTTACATTAACGACACAATGTTGGGCGATAACATGAACATGAACACAACTACTGATTTCTCTGAAACATCGCTACATCAGTGCTGTACAAAGAGACTGATAGACGTTAGCATGTGGCACCTGCATGCATGGTAGAAAGTGTGTGTGTGTGTGTGTGTGTGTGTGTGTGTGTGTGTGTGTGTGTGTGTGTGTGTGTGTGTGTGTGTGTGTGTGTGTGTGTGTGTGTGTGTGTGTGTGTGTGTGTGTGTGTGTGTGTGTGTGTGTATCCTAGACAAATTGTAATTGTTGCACAGCATTTTATTAAATAGTACATGTTATACATCTTTGCTCAGCTGCTGGTCAGGCTACTACAGTAGTAACAGATGTGTTTGATGTAGATGGATTCATGGTTTGGACATTGAACATGTATTTACAGCATAGGTTCCTCTAAACAGAGGATCTGTTTAGAGCATAGGTTCCTTATGAAACAGAAAACAAATGTTAAGTATGACTTTCTCTTATTGTATCTTTTCCATAGAATTCCTGCATCCCCTTGTGTGTGAAGAGGAGGTTTCCTCTGAACAGCTGGAGAGGAGCCCCAGTCTGGTCCAGGAGGAACCAGAGCCTCCACTGAGTAAAGGGGATCAGGAAGAGCTACTTCAAAGACCACAGGAAGCTGATGGATCAACAATGATGTTACTAGAAATGATCTGTGAAGATGATAATGAAAATATGGAGACAGAGCCTGTTGCCAGCACTTCAACTGAACACATGGAAGCACAAGCTGATTTAGAGGACTGTGGACAGTCACAAACAACTAGTGTTGACCAGCTCCACATGACATCAAAACAAACTCACTCCATGTTGAGTCACACAGGAGAAAAGCCATATAATTGTTCTGATTGTGGGAAAAGCTATAGTGACGGGAGTGGTTTAACGAAACACATGAAGACGCATACAGGCGAAAAACCCTTTAGCTGTAGACTTTGTGACAAAGCTTTTGTTAGAAAGGATCATCTAAAAAGTCATGTGAGAACTCATACAGGAGAAAAACCCTTTATCTGTACAGTTTGTGGTAAAGGCTTTGATCGACCGGGACATTTAACAAGGCACATTTGGATAAGACACAAGACAACTCATAAAGGTGAAAAGCCCTGTATTTGTAAAGTTAAAATTGATATTTTCAAGATCCAGGGGGCGGCCATCTTGAAAATATAAATTTCAAGTAGCTGGGGGTGTTTTCTTGGCAAGTAACCAGTAAGACTAACCAGTAATTTGCAGGCTTGTGTCACTAACTAATGGTGGATCTTGAAAAATCGCTGCCATCTTGCAATTTTAAGTGGCTGTGGGTGTTTTCGTATTGCTACTATTTTTTAATTTGTATATATTTTTTTATTATATTGACTTGTTCTTTATTTTAACTACACTGTTTAGCTATGCTTCTGTTTGCCAGATTCAGTTTTTTCTGGCATTCCGCTGCTTGTTATGTTTATATATTTATATTTTTTTAATGAAAGGTGCTATACAAATAAAGTTTATCCCCTCTGTCAGAAGAAACGGAGGAAGAGGAGGAGAGAGTAGGAAGAGGCGAAGAAAGAGAAGAGGAGACGGGAGGAGAGGATGAAGAGAGGATAGGAAGACAGTATGATGGCAATCCAACATGGCATCCAGGTGACAATGGAACACTTTACTTCTAATTTTAGCAACTTTGTTTATCACATTAAGCAAATTACACTTTTATAGAGGTTTGGGTTATGTGCCTTGCCATGATGAAACTCCCCAAATATTGGTGAGATAACTTTAATTGCGCGCCTCAGCACTGGCCCTGTCATACTCTGCAGCAGAATATTGTGCCCCTGTCTGGTCTAAGGGTGCACTCACACGGTTAATGCAATGCTCTGTGCTCGTTGGATCAATGCTGTGTAGTATCATGGCCGCCCAATGCATTTCCAATGGAGGTCACATGGTTTGACACAACATTGTGTTGTATGAGGGGGAGGGGCGCAGTCGAAACACAGCTGAAAGCCATACAACAGACCCCTCCCCCTATGTTGTGTCAAACCATGTGACCTCCATTGGAAATGCATTGGGCGGCCATGATACTACACAGCATTGATCCAACGAGCACAGAGCATTGCATTAACCGTGTGAGTGCACCTTAGGTCATCACACACACACCAAATGGACACCCAGCTCAATACCACCATGAGAACCACCCCATTCGACTGTTATCTCTCTATTGAATAGGCGAAATCATCCGTTATCAGCACCTTTGAATAGGCCCAATATGGCCATACTGGCATACTCACTGTTTCAGTATGTCATTATCACCTATTGTCATTATCACTGATGTCCTGACGGAGGCGCGCCGTGTCTGGTGGCCTTGAGCTACGTGAGGCACCGCCGCAGTCGCAGTGCTGAGCGTTGCGACGGCCACCAGACCCGACTCAGCGCCGTCCGAGTTACGTCCCGATAGGCAGAGAATAGTATATATTAGTAGCCCCTAGTTTCCATGCGCTGACAATAGTTTGAAATGACACGTCCACCAGGGGGAAACCTTGACCAGGCTATGGTGAGTATGCCAGTGATTTCGCCTATTCAATACAGAGATAACGGTCGAATCAGCTGATGAGAACCATAACTGGGACTATTCGCTCCACACCACTCCCCTGGCTCCCAGTATTATCAAAAATAGCCCCCCCCCCCCCACACATCCAGCGAGCAGCAGTCTCTCAAAGGATGCTTCAAAAGGTCAAAGACTCTCCCCACCTACCAATCCATGCAGACATATTCTACCTACCCACTGCTCGACTCCCATCTAGACGACCAATTTGGAAGAACCCCCCACCAGCTGACTTCACCATCCAATCAGCTTGGAAAAGGGAATGGGAGTCCAATGAGGTCCAAACAAACACCTGGTGTCAGACCCCAACCAACAGGTACCTGGCACCACCCTCCCAAGGAGACAGTGGTCTACACTCAATAGGTTCAGGACTGGACATGGCCCCTGCTTGGCCAGCCTTCACAAATGGGGCAGTAGCCCAAGCCCACTGTGCGTGTGGTGAGGAACAAACTATGGAGCACATGATTGAAGTTTGCCCTCTCCAAAGATTGGAGAGGGCAATACTCCATACAGCAGACCAGGAGGCAACCGCTTGGCTTAAGAACATTGCATTCGCTAAATAAATAAATACAAGAAAGATGAATAATACATAAAAATAGTGCTGTCCAAATGAATGCGTTATCACATTTTTTGACCCTTTGAAGCATCCGTAGCTCTCCCTCTGCTCATCTAATTGTTCATTCTAAACCAACTAATAAAAGAAAGAGAAACTGTGTGGACATCCCTTGAATGCAACTAATGTTTTGGTGTGCTCTGAAACATCGCTACATCAGTGCTGTGCAAAGAGACTGTCAGACTGATAGACGTGTGTGTGTGTGTGTGTGTGTGTGTGTGTGTGTGTGTGTGTGTGTGTGTGTGTGTGTGTGTGTGTGTGTGTGTGTGTGTGTGTGTGTGTGTGTGTGTGTGTGTGTGTGTGTGTGTGTGTGTGTGTCAATAATAAATCCTGCGTCCTCTCTCTCTCTCAGATGTCTCCTGTATGACGGTACAGCACACGCTGGTCAAACCTCAGAAGTGTGGCCGTGGCCGTCCCAGGGAGTATCCCGTGTTCCTGCCCTCCCCTGCGGTACAGTGTGATGGTCCTGTGCCCTCCCCTCTGGCAGAGGAACCGGAGGAGAGAGCAGGAAGAGGCGAAGAAAGAGAAGACGGGATGGGAGGAGAGGATGAAGAGAGAATAGGAAGACAGTATGATAGCAATCCAACATGGCATCCAGGTGACAATTGAACACTTTTCTTTTAATTTGAGCAACTTTTTATTTAATCACATAGGACCACTTCACCACTTTTCAACATCTCTTCATATAATTGGTCCTCACTAATGTTCATGATAAAACACCACCATTTTCTTCTACTCTGTCTGTGTCTCTTAGGAGGCCTGTGGGCAGTTCAGAAACCCGTCCACCAGTGACATAATCGATGGGGAATCCAAGCTAATAGAAACTGCAGGCTTTCTATTCCTGAAAAGTTGCAATGCGAAAATGGAAGCCATCGTTCTCACGATAATACAAATCTAAACATTTTTGTAAAAAGATCTTGTTTAAAAAAAAAATTGCCTAATGATGATGTCACTGGTGGACGGGTTTCTGAACTGCCCACAGCCCTCCTATGAGACACAGACTGAGTAGAAAAAAATTGTGCCATTTTATCATGATTCTTAGTGATTTTTAGCAGCTAGAGGTGGGATAGCTGCTGCTGATTGGCCAGGCCGTTTTGTGGCCGGGCATCAAGTCTGCCTGAGAGTTCCCAGATGGTAGCAGGAGGGGGGAACCCAGTGTACTCTCTGCTGCCCCATCTGGTGGAGTCAGGTTAGAATAATACACGTACACAAACAATAATACACTAGGCTAATGCCCATTTGGAGTGCAGTGTGCGGTGTCGCGTTCGTCGGATATCCGGTTGTCCAGAACCAGCACAAAAGCCTCTGCCCGTGATCTGGACCTGATCACCCCTATATCTCCATATATGGAGCTGCTGGCCTGTTCTGACATAATTCTGACTTCTGCATAGACTCCATATTTGGCCATGCCTGACAAAGAACTCCATATGGGCATAAAAGGGACACCGACATAATAACTGGGTGGGGCATTTCCAACTTGCATCGTTCCAAGTAGGCCAGTGCCCAACAGGCACCGCTCTAGTCTATCTATAAATGCACCAAGTCTCTGTGTGTACGTACGTGTGTACATCTGTATTCTACGTAACTCGAGAACCGTTCACCCCGACTTCAAATTCGACACACGTGTTCCACACCACCACAGGGAGTGCAGTGCCCGGTGTCGAGTCTGTCGGACACGGACGTACTAACTGGGTGGGGCATGCATTTCCAACTTGCATCGTTCCAAGTAGGCCAGTGCCCAACGGGCACCGCTGTAGTCATTACTTGCGCGAGCAGAGTGCGCACGTATTGTGGTCGGCTGGACCAAAAGTAATATGTATGTATGGTATGCATACCCCTAATTGGCTGTTGATGGTGGCTTCAAGGTAGGTATAAGGTCAATAACGGGTCTAAAGGATTTAGAACAGCAGTTGTAATAGACTTTAGTTAGTAGTGGTACTTGCACGCTCCGCTTGCACACAAGTAGGCCATGGATGGCCTACTTGTGTGCAAGGCGTAAGTTGGCACTCGACAGTGCAGTTCTAGTTATAATTAATAATGGAGAGCGCAAGTACTGCGATCGGCTGGGTATGTACCCATTCTTGGTGACGTAACTATGGTACTTTTCAAGGTTGGTATAAGGTCTAAAGGGTCTAAAGGATTTAGAACAACAGTTGTAGTAGACATTAGTTTATAGCACTCAAAGTAGAGAGGATTTAGACCAGCAGTTGTACCAGACACTACTTCAAAGTAGCTTATATAGAGAATCTATAGGGACTCTGAGCAGCAGTCTTACCCAGACAGCAGAGAGCTCTAGGACTAGGCCATACATGGCCTACTTGTGTGTAAGACACAAGTTGGCATCTCAGAGTGCATTTCTAGTTTTAGGTTGTTTTAGGCATGTTCCAATCTAAGTAACAAAATAAAATATAGATGAATCAAATAAATCAAATAAAAATTACACCTGTGTGAAGTGAGGGGTGCTAATATATTAAAGTCTAACTCATGTTGATTAGGTGATGTAATGGTGATGTAAAACAAACACAAACTAATTAGACGCCATTAACAAAGAGACAATATGACGTAAATGGCACATTATGACGTACATTTTCCCTTCATTGTCAATGGTGTTTACAAAACAAACATTGAACTAAAGACAAACATTAAACCTGTGTATCGGAGGGGCTAGCGCCCCTCAAAAAGAACATGTTATACAATTTTGCTCAGCTACTGAACAGGCTACTACTCATAAAATACATACATACAAAATAAATACAAGTTTGATTGATTTAATACTTTATTAGTCAAAATGTAAACCGTACAGTCAAACTCTTACAGTAGTCTAAATGGATCACTGAAAAAAGTCCTTGCGGTCTTGTTTCCATTCAGGTCCTGGGTATTCACCTATGGTACATTTCCTCTTCTTCTGACTGCATGACTGGGTTAAAAAGATGTCAGGCTACAGTAAAGGGTAACAGTACTTAAATTCAAAAGATTAACTAGAAAAAGTGCCCTTCTGGGCACAGGTCTCCACCAGGAGGATAGGAGTGTGAGTGTGATGTTTGGCAAAATGTTTAGGAGCAATATAAACGTGTGTGTGCGCGTGCGTACATGCGTGCGTGTGTGTGACGTGGCTTGGCCTGTTGTAGCGCCACCATGAGGCTGATTTGAAAACTGTCAAGTGGCATTTCTTCCAAAGCCTAGTGGGAATATGCATGCAGTTTCAGCACAATCGGACAATCGGCGATTTGTACAAAATGGGTACAAAGCGGGCTACTCCTGAAAAGTTTACAAGCCAATCGTAGCCAATGAGGGTGGATTATGAGAAATCAAACAAACCCGTCTTGATCACATGACTATGGAGAGCATGTGTACCGATTTGCGTGAAATTTGGATACAATCTGAAGGAGTAATATTAGAAAATGTGTTTTACATATGTCGGCCTCCTGGTGGCGCTATAAAGAGCAGATGTGAAAAATTCCAGGCAAAGGTTTTTCCTTGGCCTCTAGGGAGGTGGCATACAAAGTTATCCACAGATCCGTGCAGTTAGAGGTAAAAACACTTTTCTGCCAGTTATAGCGCCACCATGAGGCTGAGTTGAAAATGTTCATGTGGCATTTCTTCCTCGGCCTAGTGGGAATGTGTGTGCACAATTTCACGGAAATCACACGATGTGTTCATGATTTGCAGCATTTTGTTTGAAACTGAGCACTCCTGCTTGCTTTGGAAGCCAATCTTAGCCAATCAGGATGGAGTCTGAGAAATCTGAAAGACCCGTTTCGTTGAATGGCTCTAGAGAGACTGTGTACCAATTTGCGTGATGTTTGGACAAAATCTGTAGGTGTACTGTCCAAAAACTTGTTTTGCACAAAGCGGCCTCCTGATGGCGCTATAACAGGCCGTTCTGGAAATTGGCAGAGGTTCATCGTTGGCATCCAGGGAGTGTGTGTGCAAAATTTGGCATCGACCGGGTTAACGGTGCCGGAGATTAGCTGATCACGGACGGACGGACACACGGACGGACGGAGTGCAAAACATACTCTCTCCCCATGCCTTCGGCCTGGTGGAGACAATTAAAACGGTTTTTCAATTTTCATTTTTTGAATTGTCCTTCAGGATCGTTATTCCGTATGCAGCTATTCGCATAAAGGGCCTTGCAAACTGGGAGCGATAAAACGCGCCTATAGTTCATTTTCAGTGAGACCCGCGTTTTTGCTCTGAGAAGTCGCGGTGCGACAACGCAAGCGTATTTACGTGAGCGCGGTCCCGTGAATTTGTTGTGCTCGTTTCGTGCACACGCGCCCGCGACTCACCAGACCTGGTGAACGGGAAGCTAATGTGCTATTCGAGTGAAGCGTACGGTGGCCGAAAGTCCGACTGAAAAATTTAAAAAAGGAAAAAATTCCTGGTATCATTGAGGATGCGCTAGGACGTGTACACACGTCCAATGCATCCGTCGATTGGATTCCCTATGACGTTTCCAGACGTCCTACGGATGGAATGTGTTAAGGAAGCTGAGTAATGCTGATGTGATGATGATTCAAATATTACAGTAAAAAAGTCCAGACCTGCCAACATGTCTGTGTTTTACATGCAGGCCTGCATGTTCACATCAAAGTATGCAAAATTAAACGCTGTTCATATAACGTTCTCTCTGTCACTCCCTCTCGCCGTACGAAACTGTGTGCTATGCCATACATGGGACGGAAAGCTTGTACTAGATTGAGAAAGCACACAATTGTAGTACTCAAAACATTTTCCCAATGTTGGCAAGTCTGAAAGTGTATTGGTAAATTAGGTTATTGCAGCCAATAACAGATGTTTGATGAAGATGGATTGGATTGGACATTGAGCACTTATTTATAGCATAAGCTCCTCTAAACACAGAATGCACTGCATATAAAATGTAGTTCAAACATTCAATGACGTTCTCTTATTGTATCTTTTCCCTAGACTTCCTGCACCCCCCTGTGAGTGAAGAGGATGTTTCCTCTGAACAGCTGGAGAGGAGCCCGAGTCTGGACCATGAGGATCCAGAGCCTCCACTGAGTAAAGGGGATCAGGAAGAGCTACTTCAAAGACCACAGGAGGCTGATGGATCAACAATGACATTACTAGAAATGATCTGTGAAGATGATAATGAAAATACAGAGACAGAGCCTGTTGCCAGCACTTCAACTGAACACATGAAAACACTAGAGGACTGTGGACAATCACAAACAACTAGTGACCAGCTCCAATCGTCTGACTGTTCTGAATCTCGTACTGTAGACAGTGATGAGTGGGAGCCCACGGAAGAATCTGACCCTGAAGACAGTGATGAGTGGGAACCCAGGCAAGATCGGTCCGTTGAAAAGACACTGAAATCACCACGCAAGACACTAAATGTGGAAGGACAAACATTGTATTTGAACAACAAACTGTCCCAGGACCTAACATCATCAAAGCAAACTAACTCCACGAGGATTCACGAAGGAAAGAAAAGCTTTAGCTGTACAGAATGTGGTAAAGGCTTTGATAGAAAAAGTTATTTTAACACACACATGATGATTCATACAGGGGAAAAGCCCTGTATTTGTACCGTTTGTGGCAAAGGATTCCGCGAAAGAAGAGATCTTAAAAGACACATGATTACTCATACAGGTGTAAAGCCACATATTTGTAAAGTTTGTGGCAAAGGCTTTGGTCGAAGGCATGTGTTGAATCAACACATGAGGAGTCACACTGGAGAAAAGGCATATATTTGTTCAGATTGTGGAAAAGGCTATAGTGACGGGGGTGGTTTAAGAAGACACATGAGGACGCATACAGGTGAAAAACCCTTTAGCTGTATAGTTTGTGGCAGAGCATTTAATAATAGGGATCATCTAAAAAGACATGAGAGTATTCATAAAGGGGATCAACACATGAGGAGTCACACTGGAGAAAAGACATATATTTGTTCAGATTGTGGAAAAGGCTATAGTGACGGGGGTGGTTTAAAAAGACACATGAGGACGCATACAGGCGAAAAACCCTTTAGCTGTATAGTTTGTGGCAGAGCATTTAATAATAGTGATCATCTAAAAAGACATGCGAGTATTCATAAAGGGGAAAAACTATTTCTTTGTACAATTTGTGGCAAAACATTCTGTCGGAAGGATGTTCTAAAAATACACATGAGGATTCATGTTCCTAAGGAAAAACAAGTGAGGACTCTGAGAGAAAAGCTCTTTACTTGTACAGTTTGTGGCAAAGGCTTTAAATTTAGTTTATCCTTAAAGAAACACATGGCGAATCATACAGGAGGAAAGCGCTTCATTTGTACAGTTTGTGGGAAAGGATTTAATGTAAATTACCATTTAGAAAATCACATGACCACACATACTGGTGAAAAGCCCTGTATTTGTACAGTTTGTGGCAAAGGCTTTGGTCACATGCATGGGCTAAAGGCTCACATGAAAACACATACAGAAGAAAAACCCTTTATTTGTACACTCTGTGGCAAAGGCTTTACTCGCAAATCTGATCTTTTGGATAGACACATGGCGACTCATACAGGGGAAAAGACAAATATCTGTATAGTTTGTGGCAAAGGCTTTAGTAATATCTACAAACTAAGACTACACATGAGGACTCATACAGGGGAAAAGCCCTATGTCTGTGCAGTCTGTGGCAAAGCTTTTACACAAAGTGGTGATATGAAAAGACATATGGGGAGACATACAGGGGGAGAGAACATCTGAAGGTGATAATTCCTACTCGGACGAATCAATTTATTGAACAGCATAAATGTGTATTGCCCCAATGAAGACTTCTGATTTACTTTGCTTTACTTTCTGGGACAGTTTACATTATATTAGGGCTGTCAAATGATTAAAAAATTTAATCAGATTAATCACAGCTTCAAAATTAATTTAATCATGATTAATCACCATTCGAACTATGTCCAAAATATGCCATATTTTCCTGTATATTGTTGTGGAAATGTTAATATAAATGACAAAGCGGATATAAATTAGTTTTTTAATGTTTTTTGTTTTCTAATTCATTTATATATGATGTGAGCATTTGTAGGCCTAGCCTACACTTTGAGTTAAATTAACACTGGCTTTTGGCCATGTAGACTGGGGTCCCCCATGAGGAAGTCACTAATGTTGCTCTGGAGAGGGAAGTCTGGAACACTCTGGTGGAGCTGTTGCCCCGCGACCCGACCACGGATAAGCGGTTGAAGATGGATGGATGGAGACTGGGGTCCCAGTCCAGAGATAAAAATCATAATGAAATGGCCTAGGCTACTTTCTATCAATTTAATTTGGGGGTCCTTGAAATTAAAATGGCTGAGAATCAATGGGTTAAACTGTAGACTATAGTTAATTCACAAAATACAATAACATGGCACATAACCATTTTTGAAACAGGGCTTGATTTAGAAAAGCCTATATTTTGCGCTAAAGTAAAATATTGAATAACATATAAATGTAGGTTTTAAGGCTAGAATGGCATTGTAGAGAAGTGGACTATAGTGAGAGACGAGATTTAATTGTCTCTTACATTGCGGGACTGCAGGACTGCAGGACTCTGGAGTTAGTTGTGAATGATCAGCTTCAGTCAGTGTTTTGGTTCGTACCTGGAGTTGTGCATTATCTGCGCTGTGCACAGCAGCACAGGAGAACTGTCTTTATATCCATGGTCGTTTTCAGTTGCTTTCCATGCGCGACACAAAAGTACCATGTGTTTGTTTTGGTAATAGCCTATACTGCAGGCGCAGCCATGCTGATTCACGTAATCGCGTTGGACAAAACGAAACCAGGCGGACCAACGTTAATGGCTTAATGCACGTAGGACCCGCATTTTCAAACTGTCCACAAGTTGCGACGGACCCGACGGTACTATAAAATGTTGTGAGGGATTCTTGCAGCGCGCTGCGTCTGAGCCTGATAGCTACACACAGTACACAGCACTAGTAGTGTGCGTGTGTGCATGCGTGCGGAGGAAGAAGACTGGAGGAGGTGTGTGTGTGTGTGTGTGACTGTGTGTAGCCTAATGATGATCCAAAGGGGCTTTGCTAGGCACTGTAGGCAGACAAAGTAACGCAACAGAGTTACAGAATCAAACCACTTGGCAACCCATTGAACCCAACAACAATACACAAGCTACAGTGTATCTCTCTAGTGTTGTTCAATCATGACTGTGCGCTACACAGTGACAGATTTGTTATGCACTGGACGTTCCTGAGCCGCGCACGTTAGGGGCTTATACTCTAAGGTTAGGGGGAACACTGCGCATGCGTTAATTGCGTTAAATATTTTAACGCAATTAATTAACGCAATTAATTAACGCCGTTAACGCGTTATTATTGACAGCATTACATTATATTATTGAAAATTTCAGTCCATAAACATGATTTCATGTAAATATGCCAGATTTAGCTAGAAGGTAAGGTAAAGTTTTTTTTTTTGGTTTTTTTTGGAATATTATTTTGTTTGTTCTATATTGAACTTATTTTAATTCTTTGACTTTTGTCTAATTTTTTTAAATGTTCGGAATAAAGTTTTTCATTCATTCATTCATTCATAATAAAATTGTCACATATTTGAGACAATTTAAGTTGTGGTGTGCTACTGCCGCTCCTTCGCCCTCTGAGGGGCTGAGGGCCCTATTAGGTCATATGACTCGGTAATGTAAATAGGTTTTCAATGTAATGAGTCCTGGGATGCAGGGATGGTCTTTTAGATGAGTCCCAGGGACATCCCCACTTCAACGACATTAGGAGTCATATTTATTTTACAAATTGCAGCATTTAACTCCTGTTTCATTTTATGTGGTTATATTCATGTAGAAAACAGGAGAAAATATTATAACCAAAGCTAGCAAAATAAATTTGAATAAAACAAATGCTCTACATATTTCATATTATTTTGGCTATATGAAATGTATAATAATTCTGCCAGTTAATACATCTTTATGTTTTCATTACACAATACATAAAATAAAATAAAAATCAATGCTACAAAACTAGATTAAAGGACAACTTTAGTTTTTTTCAACAAAGGTTATCATTATTTAGGTTGTTATTAGAGAAAGTAAAAGATGAGTGTTATTTTTTTTTCATTCGCTACTTTCTTTCGTTTTAGGGATTTTAGCTGTTTTTGACAGGGGCGGGGGCATTCGAGCATGGGGCTAAATATGTATTATTTTACAAAATATCATGGCGATTTCTTTTTTTATTATTTACTATAGTCCTAATAAACCCCAGGAAATTACATCTGGCCACAAACAAATCACAGGATCTACTGAATGTGAAGGTAGCCTACTGGGGGGAAGCCACACTGTGTGTCATAGGCTCAATGTCAGTTTGACACATTCAGTAGATCTCGTGATGTTTTGTGGCCAGATGAAATTTCCTGGGGTTTATTAGGACTATAGTAAATCATTAAAAAAAATCGCTATAAAATGTTGTAAAGAAATACATATTTAGCCCCATGTTCGAATGCCCCCGCCCCCTGTCAAAAACAGCTAAAATCCCTAAAACGAAAGAAAGCAGCAAATGAAAACAAAATAACACTCATCTTTTAGTTTCTCTAATAACAACCTAAAACATGAACCTCGGTTGAAAAAAGTTGTCCTTTAAGAGGAGGTAGGCTGTGCACTCATCATCATTAGCAGATGATTTGGGTTTAGGTTTAGAAAATAGGTTTGCTAATATTTTCTGTTGTCCTGCAGTTGGCTTTGGCACTTTTTTTTGGGGGGGGGGGCATTTTAATGTGTGTGGCACCGTTCCACAACGCACAACATACAACAGTGTCGGCGTTTGTTACACGATGTGTGTTTCCCATTCAATCGGGTCTACTCTGCTTGTCATGCTCAAAAATGTTCCCGTCTTTCTGTCAGAGGCAGCGCCGTTTAGATGAGAGAGTTGCGACAACTCCGCTCACTGTTTATTCATTGCGCTGCATGAGTCACTGAACGGTATGTTGTCATCACTCTCTCTCTAAATGGCTCTGGTCTCCAGGAGCTCCAGAGCAAGATGGCAGTGCCCGTCAGACTGTGTTATTATTACAAACTAGTGGTTCTACAACGATTCCTACATGGATTTTATTGTTTATAATGTAGCATAAGGTCGCTTTTATTTTTCACGTGCATTATTACTGTACATGCTGAGTACAGTAGTGCATCCCGTGGACGCAGAGGTTGTTAGTGTAATGCATCCCATAACTATAAACTGCGCTTTGGGACGTAAAACGCACCCTATTTTAATCTCTGTAATTTAAAACTAATTTCCTGCCATTGACGTGTTTTGACGTTTTCTGGATACAGACTAGCCTTGCTTCTATCGTATGGATGCTTCCCCGTTGCTGGGCAACGCTTGCTTCCGCTATGGTGAGCGATTGAAATCCGACTTCCATCTCACAATCTGCAAACTTGTATATCTGTGAATTACACTGGATCCAGCCTCGCTAGGGGTCTAGCTGCAGTATTCAATTATAATTTTAAGTGCAGACTAGTAAAAACCGACCACTTGTCCAGCTTTGAGGCGCAAGTTGTTAGTAGTAGGACTGCATTCACATACGACCACTAAAGTATCACAAGGACTTATTTAGTTCAATTTTCTGCATTCCTCACTAACACCACAACTAACTGTGACCAAGCTCTGATTCTGAGCGATGTGAATGTTCACGTATGCTGCCCTACTAAACCCCTTGTTATTGGTTTTATACATTTAATTTAATATTTTAATCTCACACTTTTGAACACTAGTCCCACACATAGGCTGGGCCATAGATCTTGTTTTATCGGTTGAACTCAAGATACCCATGTACCTGTCTAAATACTTCCTTAATGTCAAGTCCACACCCAACACCAGAGGGAGTTCAACATGTGCAACCCAGAGTCGGCATTTCGAACAAGGGACTAAATTCATTTCGCTCCTATATGCCACCAAAATGTGGAACGCCCTACCAACAGTCATTAAGACATGCAAATCCCTTGATTCCTTCAAAACTGCTCTCAAAGGGCACCTACGGACGGCTGCAATTCGAAACTGGCCCCCAGAATCCCCCACCCACCCCCTTTTCCCCTCACTGTAGGCCTATATGTTTTTTCCCTTTTTACCTTAGCACCTATGATGATTTCCTGTTTTTGGCTATATAGAAGTGTAGGCTATATTTGTACATCTCTAAATGTTATGATGAATTGAACATGGTGGACCCTATTGTAAACAAGTGTAATGCTTTATGGTGTCGTCCACAGTTTTGTATTGAGTTGTGCTTGAAACGTACTGTAATTCTCCAATCTGTTTAATGAATACTTCAATCAAATGCGTGTTTTGTGTGGGCAGCCTGGATTGTGTGCTGCCCACAGCAAGCCTGTGTGGGTTTTGTGCGCCACACCTAGCCTATATGGGGCCCACTGGGGCTTGCCTGGAGGGTGTGCTCCAGTTACAATCCATGCTTACAGCACAACAATCCAACAAAACAAACGTCCTCTAAATAAAATTATTGTGACTCAAGGTTGCAGTTAACTATGGAATCGTGCATTTATAACAGTTTTATCGCGCATTTCCCGTCAGTGTGTCACACCCCAGGTGAGAGGGCATGTGACATTACGTGGCATCATCAGGGATGGAGCATGTGACATCAGGGATAGAGATCCCATCCCTGATGTCATCAATATTAAGCCCATATTTGGAGATCCCTGATGTCATCAATATTGGCCAGCATCTGACCTCAAACCCTTAGATCTCCATATATGGAGCTAGCCTGTTCTGACATTCCATATGTTGATCCTCCCCACCCGTCCTTCCTCTTCGATGTTCCCTTTTGACTGATACCTGTCCATTTAAACTCTAGACGGGCCTGCCCCAAAGTTATTAGTGCAGCTGCGCCCGGCAGCCGGCGAAAACTAGAGTTCATAACAGGCCCGAAAATTAAGATCTTACACCCCATGCCAAAGTGACAGCGCTCGGATAGCAGTCTGCTGTCACCCAGGTGGATGCGTGCACGCGACCTCGTCCTTTAGGGCGAGGTCACTTCTCGCCCTCATAAACCCTATATTTGGAGACGCACGTCTTTGATCTGTGACGCACCGTTCCTAATCTCTCATTCTCTCAGTGGATAAGAGAAAATAAAGCAGATAATTTATAAAGGAGGTATGGACACAGCATTGAGCATGTGTGAGAGACTCAATGAAGTGAATGTATGACTCATAATTAATCGATAATGATAATGAATTTATTTATATAGCATATTTCTAGACGAAGTCACAAAGTGCTTTACATCAAGAGAACAATAAAAGATCAATCCATGCAATAGCTGGCATAAAAATACAAAACATACATAATACAATAATGACAGTTAGGAAAAGACTTTAGAATAAAGGTGGGTTTTCAGCAGAGTTTTAAATGTGGATATTGATTTTGCGCATCTTAGGTCAGTAGGTAGGGCATTCCAGAGTATGGGGGCCCTGGTTGCAAAGGCCCTGCCGCCCTTAGTGACAAGCTGAGCTGTAGGGGTCTCCAGGAGGGCCTTGTCTGAGGACCTGAGTGGGCTCATGTGGCTATTCCATCTATATCCATTCCAAACACTCTATGCAAAACAAAACATTTTAATATACGTAGATATACGGTCTCGGTTGGAGCCACTATGTCGAAATGAACTACAAATCCTACAAATGGTCTCCTAAGTAGGTATGGTTTGCTTCTCCCGTGATAGATTGCTGGTAACAGAATCCCAAATGCAGTGAACATATAGAACATACCAGAATATAGTCATACATACAGTCTAAGGTTCCATTTAGAATTGAAATACATTTACCTATTAGCTCAACACCAACACTTGTTTGTTGATATACAGCAAGTTCTGAAAGGCTGAGTGGACTATTTTTTAGATATTATATATTAATTTTAGTGACATGCTTTACATTCCTCTGAATGTGTTGGAACTTTGATTTATGAACTAAATATCCTGTAGTTATAAGTCAGAAGGTCACCTTCATTTAATTTCCTGATACAAACTGTTTCAACCATAAATTTATATTTTGTTCATTTAACTTGAATACAACTCAAGAATAGCTGCGATGTTTACCACTATGCCACCCAATCGCCTACAATGCAATATAGGCCTACATATTTAGGCAATACAAACATCTCCTTTCACTAGTTAAAACAGACATATTTTCTACACTGTGTCTGTGGTTGATGGATGACTGACTTTAGACAGATCAGCAAATGACACCGTCGCTGATCCTCTCCCTGCAGGTTTGGCCTGTGACTCGTGAGGCTTCCAGCCAATCATGTAGAGGATCTCAAACGTAGCGGGAACAGAGCCGTCCTTGTTTCCATAAAGCTCTTTGTAAACAGCGGCGGCAGCTAGGATGGTGTCTCGGCACAACATGGAGCGTCGGTTCCAACCACAGTTACTCTCCCCCATCCCTTGCAGGTCCGTCATGACCTCAAAGATTCCAGGATAGTGGACCTGTATGTCATCGACGTCCACAGTGAGCATGTTGAAGCCGGCCCGGCCCAGCAGCATGCCCAGGTCGGCGACTGCGACGTAGGGGGACACGTGAGGGGAGAAGCCCCCCTCCCGCTCTGTCTCGGCCAGCTGCAGGGAGCAGCGTAGCTCGTGCAGCGTGTCTCCTCCCGCCATTGCCCCGATGAACACACCGTCGGGCTTCAGCACCCGATGGACCTGCCTCAGAGCTCCTGGTAGGTTGTTGGTCCAGTGCAGGCTCAGGCTGCTCACAACCAAGTCAAACGTGTTGTCTTCGAAGGGTAGGAGGAGCTCCTCATCAGCAAGAACACACTGGATGGGAACCTCACACGGCCTACTCTGTTTCAACGCGTTTTCTGACATATCTGTTAGGATGAGACGCTGCACGATATCCTTGCCCAGATGCTCTGCAATGTGGCTTTTCCCGCATCCAACGTCCAACGCCAAAGGAAAGGTCTTCACTATGTCATGCACTCTGTCTGCCACTCGACTGCCAACCTCGTCTCTCAGATAGTCGTATATGTGGCTGTCCTGTAGAGATGAAGCCCATTCTTTCTGCTTCCTCTTCATGGTTCTGTCAAACACGTTCATGGGACCCCTGCCGGACATCTGTCTGCGAGGAGACATGTGGAAAGAGTTCAGTATCCGAGGACACATCTGCAAAGCTCTACGACACACACAGCTTCTACTTAATAAGCATTGAGCCGGTACAATATTCATGATCATAATTTGAATTAAGTAAACAAACTAAAGGAACATGAAGTTGATCTTCCAATCACACATTCAATAATGATAAGGTGTCCTGGTTCATGTTGAATCACATCGGTCAGTATGGTGGTTCCATATAGACAGTTACGCAAACTTCATGGGGCCAGGCCAATGGCGGCTCTCCTACATAGACTTCTATTGAGAATGGGGACAACCAACTGGGACAAGTCCTGGACCAGGCAGAAAATGCATTGGACTCAGGCAACAGCCCAGCTTTAATGATCTTAAATCCCTTTATTTTAGATTGTTTTGTAGTAATAGTACAACATAAACATTAAAGAGAATTTAGTTGTTACTGTACATACTTTAAAACAGTTGTCATGTTGCACACATGCTTAAAATAGCTCTTATTTGCTTGTCTCAGTTCAGGCTGCATGAACAGCGCTCAGCACTCGGTTTCCGCGCCCTCAATATCCTAACTCTTCTGGGCGGTTCCAACGTGCACCTTTTTAAACGTTAGTGCCATGATGTCATATTGATGACATCAGGCTCTCCATATATGGGCATGAAGGGGACAGAGACATGCAGGCAGATACGCATAGGCCTATATGGGAATAATAGGAACACAGACAATTGGGTACAAAAGGTACACTGACAACAGGAACAGCAGGTAGGTGTATGTGATGTGGTAGTATGTGATTCATTATAGTGCTTGGAGGCCAGACTGCAGCCATGTGGAACTCCATATTTGGGCAAGAATGACATACTTGTCACATGTCATATTGATGATGTCAGTGTGGAACTCTATGGGTGCATTTGGATATACACTGAGCACACGGCAATACAAACGAATATGTTGGTACTGGATGCGCTCCCGGTGCGCATATCCAAACGCGCCCAAAATTCACAGGGGCAGGTTATACGTACAATGTGTTCCCTATCCCATCCGTAATGAGGACACAGACGTATCAGCGTCGCAAGAGAAATCCACGTTAGGTGGTGGTAGATGCGGTAGGTAGCAGGTTCCAATAGAATTTGCAACATGAGAAGAAGAGGCCTTGTTTTTTTGGCTGAAAGTGAAACTCAAGCCCCCGGCCTGAGTTGTAGCCCCAACAAGGCCTACTAGCGATGCGATCAGTGTTTTGATTAGCGGGAGGTTGAATTCATGTTTTATTAGGTGCCGATCATGCCTATTTCATCTCATACGAATTTCGTCAGCAACAAGGAGTGACGAGGAAAAGAAAGTCCTCAAGCCTGAGTGGCGGGCAAGATGCAAAAATGATGAAGTGCCAAGAGGCCTGTGTGTGTGTGCCTACCCACCCTTACTTCCATCTGTGGCTGTGTGTGCGAGCTCTCTCTCTTCCTTCACTGCCTCTCTTCTCTCTCCCTCCCTGTCTCTTTCTCCACCTTTCTCAGTCACACTACTTAATCACTCTGTGCCACTCTGTGTGCTTGTGTTTTTGAGGCAATTCTCCCCTGTTTTGGGGCAAATGCCAAATAAATTATACATATTTGCACCAAGTGATTTGGTCATTTAGCTTAATCTTTATATTCAAAGTAGATCAGCCATTTTTGATGAGACATATAGAGGGAAACAGGACTGGTCCGACTCCTATATGTGGCCGGTTGGAATTGAGCCTCAGGGGCCACCATAGGGACAGTCCACTTCCTCATTGACAATCAGGTGACTATTTAAAGGCCCTGTCATCTGCCAAATATCAGATGTTTGGTGAATGAGACCTGGGTCTGCTGCTGGGTTTTTGAGTGGTGCAAACCACTCCAACAACTGGCTTTGTTAGTACCCGTGTGTGTTTGTGCCTGTACGGGTGAGCATGGTTGCTATGGTTAGTATGTGACGTCACTGACATCACCGACATCACGTCAGAGTGATCTCGCACCACTCAGTTCACATGGGTGTGATTTTTATTTATACTACTGCCAGGGTGAATAACATGTCTCAAGACTGTTTTAATCATGTTCATTCTGCATCTAAGCATATCTATTATCATTCAGGTTGATGTTAATTAATTATTAATCTAAATGTATCTGTCATCATTCAGGTTGATAAGTCATGTGCCCTAGCTGTACTACTGACCTCTTTCATGTGGCAGGAGGACATTTGTGAGCACACATGAACATTTCAAGGTATACAATCAATTTGTTACAATTATATATTTTGTTTATATTTATATTGTGTACTACGGTAAATGTATGTTCCCACTCCTTAATCTAGCCACTGCTGCTTTGTTTATATTAATTTTATATTTGATACTGATTATTTGAGCCATTTATTTTACTGTGTGAATTCAAGTTTTGTCTTGTTTGTTTCCCCCAATATTGAGCCAGTCTTTGTAGTTTTGACTTTGTGTTCCACTAATAAATTAATGTATTTGGGGGAAGTTCATGTCTCATGTCTCATTGTGCGAACTTGTTTGTGGGGAACCCAATGTACAGAGTATTCACTTATCCATTCCTATTTTGATTACGTTGGTGGCCATGAATGCATTTAATCAGATATCAAAGATTTGCTTCCAGCTGGTATAGTTACAGTTACACACCTCCTCTCCACCAGGCGGCAAAATGCTGTGGCGTGCCCAGATCTCAGTGTGAAATGCGCACTTTAACCCGGAAGTGAGTGCGTGTTTTCTTCGCGGTGAGAAACAAAGCGCGGTGTGAAAAACTCTTGTCTGATTCTCATGAAGGAGGTACAATGTGTCAAATAGAGACTGTACGGCTGTCGATAAATGAACACCTGACGTCGGTGGGAGAGGAGATATTGTGTGTTTTGGAAAAACAGCGTGGTGTTGATGAATGTTGTGTGAAGCTCGTCAGAGTGTTTGTCATCGAGCGTCTCAGTTTGGCTGCAGAGATCATATTCAACCTCTTCCAGAGAGAGATAGAGACACTAGAAACTCTGCTGGAGAGACGAAACAAACAGCTGGACCTAATTTTACAGCCACACATCAAACTACACAGAACAGGTTGGTTGAGCTGCATTATTTGAACCACTGTGTCTTGTCTTCATGTTTCATAACGCAAGATGTGACCACTCAATATCGTCGTCCACTTACAGTTAACAGTCTTTGTATTGAGTTGTGCTTGAAAGGTACTGTCATTCTGCAAACTGTTAAATATTTCCACCCAACAAACCTCGTGTGCCACGGGACAGGCTAGATACATTTGCTGGTACAGCGTTTAGCACGGCTGCATTCCGCGTTGTTTAATACAAGTCATTTTTATCCGAGCGCCCCGGATATTTTGCATTGATTCACAAGTTTGTGAAACGACGAGTGATTCGAAGTGGAGCAGGCTTCTTCAATCTGGCGGAGTCAGGTTAGGTGGCTCTAGCTCTGGTCCATATCTAGAATGAAACGCATAGAGCTATGGACCAGAGCTAGGTGGCTCCGGCTGTTGCTGTGTTGCAAGTCCCTGAACAACACGTTTAGCGGTTCTCATTAAACGGGGGTCCTTGAGCACCCCTGGGGTTAAATTTAATTAAACTGAATCAAAATCAGTTACACCACAATCTCACAACGGGTCACGTATAGCAAAGTGTTGTTGGAACTTTGGAAGGAAGGAATGAAGTTGCCTGGTGGAAGTTGGAACCATTCCCCCTGCTGGACAACATTTGAGGGAACTGCCGCAAGCAGTCAGGTTAGGAATGAAGAACATTTAAATAAACACAATCTTGCATTGGGGTCCCTGGCAAGACATATTTTCAATTCTGTTACATTTGGTAATTTTGAGTTATTTGTGTCTTATTCATTATACCTGACAACTAAAGACCATTGTTGATAACATAAAATAAATACAATGCATTTGCATGCATATGTGACTTTAATATGGTCCGAAAGTACATTATGATAGGTAGGAGATGTAGTTGGCCCTTGGGTGTTTATATATTTTCTAATTTGGTCCCCCTTGAAAAAAAGGTTTGGCATTTCATTATGCACGGTAGTAGGGCTCATTTAAATTGAACTCTTTTAATGTGTGTGTGCGTGCGTGAGAAGAGGTTATCCCTGGACATGCGGAGAGGAGCCCCCATCTGGTCAAGGAGGAACCTCTGCAGATTAAAGAGGAGCAGGAAGAGGAGGCTGATGTGTCAACATTGACAATACATCCGGAGGAGAGGTGCAGAACTCTTTTAGGTAAAAGAAAAAAAACTAAAAAAGACTTAAAGATTGAGTTCCACAAATTTTGTATTTTTCCTGTTTTGTGACAGTACTTCATTAGACACCCTGGGTCGATTTTTGTGCAATGGTGTATTCCCTTTGTATTTAGGGGTTTTAGGGCCGATTCATACTCCTATTTTACCGCTGTTTCGGCGCTGTAGTGCCGAAATGATTTCGGCTCGTCAGAAATTTACAGTAGCACCGAAGAGCCGACTTTAGGACGGTACCCGCCCAATCCATGCCAACCTCGATATTGTGTAAAGCTATTAAAACCATTTTAGGCAAACACGAGAACGAGAGCGCCTCCTGTGCTTGGCTTTTGAAAATTACTTCATGTGGCAGCCAAGTCTATGGACTGTAATGTTTGTTTAGAGTACTATGACGTAAATCGTTTGCCAGCAAAGTCTATGGACTTTATATTCTCTCTCTCTCTCTCTCTCTCTCTCTCTCTCAGAATGCTCTACTAGTATGACGGTACAGCACATGGTGGTCAAACCTAAGAAGCGGGGCCGTGGCCGTCCCAGAAAGTATCCCGTCTTATTGCCCTCCCCTGCGGTGGTGAAGCGTAAACATGGCCGTCCGAGAAAGCGTATATTTAGTAGGCGTAAGCGTAAATGTAATAGTCCTGTGCCATCCCCTCTGCCAGAAGAACCGGATGAAGAGGAGGAGAGAGCAGGAAGGGGTGAGGAAAGAGAAGAGCAGATGGGAGGAGAGGATGAAGAGAGAATAGGAAGACAGTATGATAGCAATCCAACATGGCATCCAGGTGACAATGGAACACTTTACTTGTTTGAGCAACTTTGTATTTTATCATATTAAGCAAATTACACTTTGGCAGAGGTTTTGGGTTATGAGGTTACTATTAGTTCCTCTATTGATTAAAAATGTATATTACAGAATGTTCTCCCCATTGACTTGCATTGCACAGCAAAACAGCAAATTAGGGCTGTCAATTCACCTCTATAATCCCATTCGAATTCCATTGCTTTATTTTTCATATTCGAAAATTTACATCATTAATTTTAGCTCATTATTATATAGCCTACCATGTACACAGAAGTACAAGTTTTGTATGCACGTTCTGTCCAGTAGAGGGCCCCCCATCCAAACACCAAAGCTATTATTTCAACACACATGCATTAATGATTGGCACAGCAAAAAAAATATATATAATAATAATATAAATTATTAAACAGTAGTGAGTATTCAGTCTTATCATGAACAGGACAAGTCCAGACTAGCATTTTCCCGTTTTTGGATGGAAATCCAAAATCCTTCCACAGATCACCGCGTTTGGCGGTGGTGGTGCGTTTCGGAAAACAATGGGGGTATTTTGTTTTAATTTCCCTGTAATTTTTAATTTTGGGGTACCCAGCCCCCCCAAAAGAGAGAGGCAGGCAGGCAGACAGACAGACTAGTCGCTGATTGAATGCAGCCACTAGTAGCCAGTCACTAATGCAGTTTTACAGCAAAATGTTGCACAATAGCCGGGGCACCACGGGCCTAAAAGCTCAACGGTTGTTTTGCACGAAAAACACTCCTTGGCCTAAAATGAGGTCAGCACAAATGTGATGAGGTAATTTTGGCAAGTGGCTATGGCCGAAATTTGGGAAATGTTGCCTTATATTGGTTGTCTATGCCGTGGTATACAAAAATGGCCATAACTTTTTTTCCCGATGTTTCTGGCTTAGCAGGCCTCATTCTGTGGACCTTAAAGGCGTAGTGAAATGAAAAATGTTTTTCACACTTTTAGACCACATCCATGTTCGACATATGAGCATACCTAAAAATGGGTACATTTTCATTTGTGTGAAACACAAAAAAAAAACGGAGAAATATTTTGCTCGCTTACCTTGCTCGTTTCCATTGTATCGTAAATGATCCAAAAAGCGTTCATATTTTGAACGAGAGGCGGATGAGGAGCAGAAATGAAGCGCTTAGTATATCCATCAGATCAAAACCACGGAGAGCGCCCTGGATTAGGAGAGACGAGGCATTTTTTATGCCAGCTACAGTGAACGGGACGCTAATATGAAGGAAGAGCGAAGCGTACGGTGACCTTAGAGGCTCACTCAAAAATATAAAAAGGAAAAAATTCAGAATATTATTCTCTCGCCTGATATAATTGGGGATGCGCTATCCCGTCGATTGGATTCCCTATGACGTGTGAACACGTTGGATGGACGGAACCTGTTAATGACCAAATTAATAGAAAAAACACAAATACAAAGTATGGCATGACATCACAGGTCCTGTCCAATATTGGGCCTGTGGCTCCCCGGCTACAATGTGCTCTATAAAATCACAGTAAGAGAGATGAGCAATAAAGAAAGAGTAAAGCCACTAATGGTGCACTAATGCAGTTGCCAGTTTTACAGCACAATATTGGGGTTATTTTGTTTTAATTTTGGGAGAGAGGGAGAGGGAGTGTGAGAGAGAGAGAGCAATTCTTTACAATTTCAAATCATTAAAAAAAAAACTGGGCCACCCTAGCCCAACGCCGGTAAGTTCGGCCCTGGCAATGCAAACTAATAGGCGAGTGGATCCGGTACGGTATTTCCGACCATGCCTCTGCCTCACACTCTCACTCCCAAAGCTATCCCACTTGATAGAATGAGGACAGGGAGTGACAGCCCCACCCCCTGTTATTCATTTCAATGGAAGTTGCTCAGTCCTTTATAACTATATGGCTGGAAGGCAAGAAGCGGCCGGGGCGATTTCACAGCGGTAGATTCGTTATTCAATACATTTTACCGAGCGGGTAAAATAAAATATAAAACCAAATAAAAATATAATTAATGAATGGTAAAAGCTACTTTCGAATGGCAATTTTAGCATTCGAATATATATATATATATATATATAATTTTTTTCATATTATGAAATTCGTTCAGACAGCCCTAATGCGAATTTGAATACCTGTTCTGAAAACACCCCCACCACCCCGTATAGGTGTGACTATGTGACAAAACCACAGTCATGGGGAGGAAAGCTCAGGGGTTCTATTTTGTGTTCCTATTTTCTTCAGGGGTGCTCCAGCTACCAGGCACCCCCATAGTTGTCGCCGCTGTACACATGCACAAACAATAATACATTAGGCTGATGCAATTATGTTCAGGCTGTACTTTATTGAAATATGTGGCTCACGCAAGCAACATCTGGGTTTGATCACTTTGATGTAACCTTGGGCTGCACATTTGATGCAACTTTTGGGTAACAGATTACTGTGGACTGCAAATTGAGTGATGAATTGCTGTGGTTCTGTTAGCTTTGTTAGAAAGTCAGGAAGACTGGAAGACACTGTAGGCTATCACCTGATTGTAGACTTCTAATCTAGCTCAAGCTATTATGACATCCCTCTCTGCTTGGAACTCACTCTTCTGAGCCTACAAAACCTTCCTCCACTGCTCTTCTTTCTAGCTGCTGTATACTTTCCCTTTGTTTCTGTTCTTCTTATCTTATACTCAATTTCCTTTGTGCCAACCTCTGCTGCCGCCTCCACCCGGCCACAGATGCTGTTTCATTTTCTTGTAGGCATTCTTTTAAGATGGCAATAATAAATCCTGTCGTCGTCGTCAAACCCCCCACCCTCTCTCTGTCAATTAAATTCAAAGGAGCATTTACATTGCCAAAGCAGAAGTGGAACAAGACAATCAAAATAAAACATTTACAAAAAATATTGGATATAAATGGGAATTAAATAAAGGAGAGCTGTGTTACATTAACACTTTGGGTAATACTATCTTGTGAAACTATAAAAAGATAGAGATAGTTATACATCCATATAGGAGACGTTAGCTTTATACAACACTTTATACAACAATTCTCTCTTTCTCTCTCTCTCAGATGTATCCATTATGCCGGTACAGCCTAAGAAGCGTGGCCGACCCAGAAAGTATCCTGCCTCAGTTTGTCTGCCCTCCCCTGCAGTACAGTCTGTGGTGATCGAACCTAGGAAGCGTTATCGTAGAGTGTGTGCGGTGAGGCGTAAACGTGGCCGTCCAAGAAAGCCATGGCATCCAGGTGATAATGGAACACTTTACTTTGATAGAGGTTTGGGTTATGTACCTTGCCATGATGCAACTTTAAATATTGGTGAGATAACTTTAATTGTTTCTGTACTCCCCATTGACTTGAATTATTAACGCGTTAATAATAACCTTTTTTACCCTTTGAAGCATTCATAGGTCTCCCTCTGCGCATCTAAACCAATCACAACTATTGGGGTTAAGGACAATCTCATTTAGGATTTGCTTATTTCGGCCATCTCAACCATTCACAGCGACTTTAGAGAGTGTCTAGTGTAAAAGAGGAAATGGAAAACGCCAGGTGAAGAGTTAAACAAACATGCTCAAAGCTTGTCTGTACTGCGCAGCTTGTCTAATATACCTGAATTTTACAGTTGTTTCACAGCAGGATAATTTTTACCACGTGGGCTTTACTGACATACAGACATATGTAGGAGACGTTGGATGTGGATACCTTTTACATTTTTTACATTACTTTTACAACGACACAATGTTGGGCGATAACATGAACATGAACACAACTACTGATTTCTCTGAAACATCGCTACATCAGTGCTGTACAGAGACTGATAGACGTTATAGCGTGCGTGTGTGTGTGCGCGTGTGTGTGTGTGTGTGTGTGTGTGTGTGTGTGTGTGTGTGTGTGTGTGTGTGTGTGTGTGTGTGTGTGTGTGTGTGTGTGTGTGTGTGTGTGTGTGTGTGTGTGTGTGTGTGTGTGTGTGTGTGTGTGTGTGTGTGTGTGTGTGTGTGTGTGTGTGTGTGTGTGTGTGTGTGTGTGTGAACAGAGACCCACCTACATGTGTCACATTCGGGATGATGTACTTTTCACCATAGGCCTTGTTGGCTCCCATCCAAACACAGTGCTTATAGTTGTGACCTTCAAGTTCAATTTGACTGTGAGACTAAAATGTACTTTATCTGATGGAGCTGGACGATCACATGACTGGGGAAACGGAGCCGAACCATCGCATGGCTGGGGAAACACTGTGGGTCATGCAGCCAGCACATCTCTCTACTGCGACGACGCAGCCGGAAACATCGCTAACCTAACACACCAACATGGAGCAGACCAACCACTCTACTGCAGCGATGCAGGCAGCCCATCACTCTTCGAGTACAACACAGCTGGCCCACCACACTATGGAAGCGACACCGCTGGTCCATCACCCTATGCAGGCCATTCAATCGGCCCATCACCCTATGGGTAGGCGTGCCACAATTAGTACATAATTGCGTGATTACAATTATTTGAGATACTTTTACAATTATTTGAGATAAGTTTACAATTACTTGACAAAGTATTGGGCATAATCATCAGAATATTTCAAATGCATCTATATAAATACATTTAAAATGTAAATATGTTTTACATTTTCACAAATAATGGAATTAGCCGATCTACAAGCTCACAACGCAATGCGTTATGATTTTATAGTTCCACATTTTTGTATTTTGTCTTGGCCATAGTACATTATACTTTTTTTTGTATTGGTACCGGTCATTGTGAAAGTAATTTATTTGTATATTTAGGCCACTTTTACATGTTCTCCAAAGACAACAGCAAAGTCCTGTTGTGTTCTCACTTTTTATTCATCACAACAGTGATTTAACATGGCTGTAGTGTGCATGCCAGGTGGCTAGGTCGCGGTGACACATGCATACTGAAGTATACATGCGTACAGGTCCATTTGGTGTAATTTTACGCTCAAGAGTTAAATTATTGTTAAACATCTGCATTACTTAATTTAGTAATGCAGTTAGAGTTGTTTTTTTATCAACGTTTCAATACAGCATGGAATTGTGGACATATTAACCGACAACAAAATATTCTTTAGTCTCGGGCCTAAGAGAGGTTAAATGTCATCAAATGGTGGTCCGTGGCTCAAATACCCAGTAAATAATGGGACATGACATGAAAAGGGTTGAAAACCACTGGTCTAAACGGACCCGTGCAAATTATACTTTATTTTGCCGTTTTCTATGGAAATCGTGTAAAAGGGTCAAATCTGCTATGGGCAAGAAATACAAACAGTAATGTGTGTGTGTTCAATGTCAAACATTTCATGACAGTCCTACCTATGGTCACAACACCACTGGTTCGTCATCACCTTACAGAGTCCATGCAGCCGGCCCATCGCCATATGGGGGCTATGTGGCTGGTCCACCACCCAATCTAGCCGGCTCACCACCACCTGACGGCGCGAACACAGCCAGCTCGCCACACTACTGGAGAGAATCGGGCAGCTCATCATCCGATGAGGGCAACGTCCCACCAGCGATTGCATGGAAACCATGCGATCGATGTAAGGGGGAGGTTGAGAAAATGTTGCGTGAGAAGAGAAGGGTCGATCTAGTCCTCTCGAGAATTGGCAAGTAATGTATTTTGCATGTTCTATTGCTTTGTTTACCTAGTGATAGGGCCTTGAACACATAATTATGAATGGACCGTTTGCGCTATTTCCCTCTCTCAGACCCAGGCCAGCTAAGAGAGTTTAGGAATCTCATTGACTTCATTGGAGAGAGACATCGTGAGCAGTACACCACCCGCGAACAGTACACCACCCGCGAGCAGGACACCACCCGCGAGCAGTACACCACCCGTGAGCAGGACACCACCCGCGAGCAGTACACCACCCACGAGCAGGACACCACCTACAAGCAGGACACCACCATCCTGTCTGCACCATCAGGCCAGCAGGAGCTGTTTCCTGACAGCGGCTTGTTTGTCTCGTCGTTCCGCCTCGCTGCCATGCAGCATGCATCAAAACAAGACTCAATGCGTCTGTTTCATTTGCTGTTTGACTGTTTTTTCACTGAGGCGGAGTGTGAGAACGCAGTCGCTTTTGGTCGCCATGGCAGGATCCCGGAAGGAAAGAGGATCCTTCAACGGAAGAAGGTCAACGGAATTCTAAGTAAGTTGTCTCTCTCAGATGTATCCAGTATGCCCCCCCCCCCCCCCCCAGTAAAATGTTTAAATATCTATATTCTGATAAAAATCAACAAACAGGCCAGGACAGTGGGGATAGCAATTTCATCAGGACAGACAAAATTGTAGTAATATTATGTTATCTAGATCGTGTTATTTGTCAAAACTAGTTTTGAATGCTTTTGTCTTGCAGCCTATGTCCTGAGATGTGCGAGCTTGCGTGGTTGGAAAGCAATCGACGAAAGCAAGCTCAAGAAAGCCTTCATTAACAAATGTAGGGTCAGAGGAGGAGCTAAGCCGTAGGCCACTGTGTCATAATGTAATAATGCCTCACCTACAGTATGTGGACTGCTTTCTCGTCGTCCTCTCACTTTGACCGCCTTTCTTTGCATTCTCGAAACATCTGAGTCAACTGATACAGTACTGTTTAAACGGAGTGAGAAATGCTTTCAAGTAAACTAGGCCTTCACTAAGCCCCACCCACTCCGCGATGGCAAGCTGTCATTCTCACCCATTGAGATGCATGTTAAATGACAGGATTTCTCCATATAAATAATCTGTGATTTCAGTAGCAAGAGCTTCAAAATGTCTTCTAAATCTTGTCAAACAGGCCTGCAGTAGGCTACTGGACAAATGTGCATGACATTATTTCTGGAAATGCAAGGAATTGTTAGAGAGAGAAACGGTATCCAACTCAATCATCTTACGACCGTCCCAACAGGAGTTTTTATGTAATGCACGGTAAGACTACCAGATCCTGGGGTTTAGCGAAGGGCTAATTGTTAAAAAAAAGTTAAAGGCTAATATCTATAATTTTGTAGGTGTCTTGTAGTTGAAGCGGAAGTCAGATGTGTATAGGGTGAACAGGAAAGGTGACAACACTGTGCCCTGGGGAGCACCTGTGATGTTCACCAGCACCTCTGAAGAGCCGAACAGACAACCCTGCAGTCTCACATACTGCGGTCTGTCCAAGAGATAGTCTGAGATCCATGCCACCAAACCATGGTCCACCCCCATCAACGCAAACTTCTGAAAGCAGTTTTGGCTGGATAGTTTTGAAGACACTGGATAAGTTAAAAAAAGCATGATTCTAACTGTGTTGCCCAGGGTGTCATTGTGTGAGAATGCCCTGTTTAGCATGTACCTGTAGATGATGACATCATCAAACCCAAAGTCCAAACTGAAGGGGGTCTGAGGTAGACACTCCCGTCGGTCTCAATGCAGGAAGATTTCCACAGTTTGCAGCGCCCTCCCTGTCTTCAGGGAGAGGCATATTGTTTGGATCAGCGTTTCTGGACAACTATCTCCATATATGCCTATACTATACCGATACGTACATTCTGTAGGTCTGGACAACCGCCTATACCAACTCGACACCGGGCATATAAATGTCCCTGGGGTCAGTGGCGATGCACATGCCGAGTTTGAAGTTGGTCGTTTGGATGATTCTTTCATATACTTTCATATACTCCTATCTGTATCAATAGGAATGTTCTGAACTCCATTGTACTATTATTTCAATAAATTATATCTTTATTGTGTAACACTGTCACAAAGGTTGCTTTTTTAGGTTGTTCCTAAAAGTGTTCTGGGTGAAAATGTTGAACACGTTTTTTCTGTATATACACTAAATTAGAGTACTCTAGATCAGTGGTTCCCAAACCTTTTAGCTTGTGACCCAAAAGAGAGATTAGACGTTTGCCTGGGACCCAAACTAGTGACAATAGCAGATCTACAAGCTCGCAGCGCTTTGTGCTGCGTTGTGAGCTTGTAGATCGGCTACTTTTACTACTTAAACATTTGTTTTCTAATTTACTTTACTTTTATTTCTTCATGAAATTACAGATATTATGTTTATATTATAATATATATATTATATATATTATGTTTTTGGGGAATGTTTTTTGAGTGGTGCAACCACTCCTATAGACAGCTATGTGTGTCCCTGGGTCTGTCCGAGCACGAAAATGTTTGTTCACCAAGTATCACTGTTGCACAGCCTAACACAGACACACACAGGCCAGGGAGGAGGGCTTGTACAGTACAGTAGAGTACAGTACAGCACAAGTACAGTACACCTGGACACCACTCACTTTTATTGAAAATGTTTTGAAATAAGAAATAAGTATACAAATGAAGGGACCCATTAAAGGACAACTAGTTTTTTTTCAACCAAGGTTCATGTTTTAGGTTATTAGAGAAAGTAAAAGATGAGCGTTCCTTGTTTTCATTTGCTGCTTTCTTTCGTTGTAGTGATTTCCTGGGGTCTAGTAGGACTATAGTAATTAATAAAAACATAAATCGACATAAAATGTTGTAAAGAAATACATATTTATCACCATGTTCGAATGCCCCTGCCCCCCTGTCAAAAATAGTTAAAATCGCTAAAATTAAAGAAGGCAGCAAATGAAAAAAAATGAACACTCATCTTTTACTTTCTCTAATAACAACCTAAAACATGACCCTTGGTTGAAAAAAAAAACCCTAAGTTAAAAATGTGTCTGTGACCCACAAATGGGTCCTAACCCAGTAGGGAACCAGTGCTCTAGTCTAGATATGTAATCATAAATCTGAGCATTTCAATGCGTTTCTAATGACTCAAATATAAAATAGACACCAAGTTTGCCAAAAATGACAAAAGTTAAAGGACTTATTATATGATATATGATATGATATAAGATGAAGTGGTCCTTTAATTTGTTTTCACATTGAAAATTAGGCTTCCAGACACACCCAATCATAATAAGCATTCCGACGTGTTTGTAATGGTCAAATAACATAAAATAGACACACCATTGACAAACCTGACAATAACAAGTGATTGTTGAAGTAATGAATACAAGAAACTACACAATTATTTTGTTGCCACCTTTATTGAATATGATTTGGCCCTATTATGCGTCTTAGCATTGGCCATTCCAGGTCCTAAGTTATAAGACCTGGTACTTAAGACACACAATAGGGCCCAATGAGTCATATTTTATGACTTTTTATGGTGACTTCAATTGGAGAACTTATTCAGCAGCATCCTTTCCCTGTAAAAAAAAAAATAGGAATATATTAGATATTCAACATATTTTTGTTTTGTTAGTTAAAGATAATCATCTTAATAAACCTTTGCATTGCACATGTATGTATTTACCTTGGAGTCACGAGTTTTAGCTCTCATCTTGTTGACCATGGATTCAGCAATGTCAGCACGCTCCTCTGCCTCCTCTAGCTCATGTTGAACCTTTCTGCACTTGGTCAAGTTAGAGTTGGCAGCTTCCTCCTATAATATGATAGAGATGGTTTAAAGCTTCAATATGTGAAAAGAGCATCTTAAAAATATAGTCCAAACAAGACAATTTTAGGAAATTGTAAAGGGTGTTTGTGGCTAATGCAGTAGCCCATGCATCATGTTCATATGTTCATGAGTGCCTTGGATGAATGAGCCTTGACAGGTCCTCATTAGAATGGCACAATCATGACCGTGTTCTTGTTCGGCACTTTGAGCGAAAACTCCCATATAAAGCCCTAACCACACCAAAGGGTCTCCATCCATGCAACTCCTTAGGTCCAAACGGTTGCAAGCAGTTGCATGGTGACCCTTTGGTGTGGTTTGGGCCATTGAATTCCATGCGTTGAATCACTTGGGACAACTTGGGACGACGTGCGTCAACGTGCAACAGGACATATCACACCGCTGGGACAACGCTAAAACCGTCTAGACCCTTTGGTGTGGTTAGGGCTTTAGAGGGAATACAATCTATTGCTTTCCGTAGTCCATTTGCGAAACGTTCTACCATTATGCCTGAAACACACTGCCTGCCTCTGCAGCATCTGTGCATTGCTGTGGAACAGGTTGCCCTTTTCAGAACCTGTGTTGTAGAGCTTCTGCTTGTGTGCGGTGCAGTGCCGCTGTGTGTGTGTTTCATACTGCAGAAGCATGGCAAGCTTGTGCAAGCATGTGCTGATCTGGGAAAGCAGCAAGATGGACACTGAAAAATACTCTGCTGTTGGTCATATTGACATACATAACTGATTCCTATTATTCCTTTAGTTATTCCATTATTAGGAAAACTATGACAACAACACTAAGCCCATGGCGACCACAACTAAAGATATATATTTTGTCTTACCGCTTCCTCAGATTGCCTCTTGTAGCCCTTGACCTTCATCTGTAGCTTGTCCACCAGATCCTGAAGCCTGGCAAGATTCTTCTTGTCCTCTTCAGTCTGAAGTGACAGTGAATTTATTATGTTAGTTGTATGCAATCTGTTCATTTTGTCAGAGGCATATTGGTTATTAGAGTGAACATGGTATACGTTACCTGGTATGTCAGCTCCTTCACTCTCCTCTCGTACTTGCGGACACCTTTAACTGCATCTGCTCCACCTCTCTGTGCAGATTCAACCTCTGTCTCCAGCTCACGCACCTTCACAGTTGAATTATTCATTATGAGGTTATTTCTTCTTATATCATAAATTGTCTAGGACTGTAGCCTGTGTTAAAGTAAATTACATCTTACCCTAGACTCCAGTTTCTGGAGCTGCTTCTTGCCTCCCTTCATAGCCAGGTTCTCAGCCTCATCCAGACGGTGCTGCAGGTCCTTCACTGTGACCTCCAGGTTCTTCTTCATCCTCTCCAGGTGAGAGCTGGTGTCCTGCTCCTTCTTCAGCTCCTCGGCCATCATAGCAGCCTGGAAAGTCATTTGTGTATTATATGTTAATATGGTTGCTATTTTTGAATTTCAATCCTGAAAGGTAAATAGTTTTGGACATATGAGGTTACCACCCGATATAGACGTTATGAAGCATGACATGAAGATATCTAATAGATAAGGTTATTGTTTGTTAATATGAATGACATGAGGATATAGGATATGCTAATAGATAAGGGTATGGCATCCTAACTTACATCAGTGATGGCCTTCTTTGCCTTGTCTTCAGCATTCCTTGCTTCTTGAATACTGTCGTCCACTTCACCTTGGACTTGGATCAGGTCAGCCTCAAGCTTCTTCTTGGTGCTCGAAAGGCTTGTGTTCTAAAATCAACATTCAGTTTGTAACTATAAATTACTGGTATGTGAATATTATTTTATTCTACATATTGAAAGTTTGTATTGACTTACCTGCAGTGGTGTAAAGGAAGTAAGTACATTTACTCAAGGTATTTCTAACTTTATTGGGGTTTTTCCTGATTTTCAATCATTTTGCTTTCTGCACTACACAATTATTTGAAAACGTACTAGTTTTCAAAACTTACTAGTTTACTAGAGTTACTAGTTACTTTTTTATTATTTTTATTACAAAACAACTTCAGACCTACCATATACTTTGGCAATTTGAAAATAGCTGCTCTACAAGCTCACAACACATTTTATACATATATGAAAACTTCTGCACTTCTGTACTTTTACTCAAGTAAATGTTTAATAATTTTGTATTGATACTTTTAATTAGGTAAAATGGAGTACTTCTTCCATCAGTGCTTACCTGAGAGTGCAACAGTCCACCACGCTCGGTGGCATCCACCAGCTCCTGTTCAGCCACTTTGCGGCCTCTCTCTGTCTGTTCCAGAGCCACTCTCAGCTCATCAATCTCTGCCACCATGAGGCCATTCCTACGCTCCACCATGGCCGCTTGTTCCTTCAGGTCTTCTTGAGCTCTGAGAGCATCATCAAGGTGCAGTTGGGCATCCTAAAAAAACACACACACATTTGAGGTGGTCATGTCGAGAGAAACATCATGATGTGACTTAGAGCAGTTCCTCTGTTTGGATATGTGCCTAACTACTATGTCCTGCACCTTAAGCTGTCCCTGGACGTTCCTCAGTTGCTTCTGGGCCTCAGAAGCCTGGCGGTTGGCGTGGCTCAGCTGAACCTCCATCTCGTTCAGGTCTCCCTCCATCTTCTTCTTGATCCTCAGGGCATCATTTCTGCTCCTGACCTCAGAGTCCAGAGTGCTCTGCATGGTGTCCATCACCCTCTGGCTGTTCCTTTTGATCTGCTCCATCTCTTCATCCTTCTCTGCCAGCTTTCTGTCCACCTCACCCTTGATCTGGTTGAGTTCCAGCTGGACACGAAGAATCTTGGACTCCTCGTGCTCCAGAGTACCCTAAAATGTAACGCAGTGCATATGCACGCAGGCATATGCATGTAATATGTATTACTCCAGTTTTTTAATCTCATTGGAACAAAATCTAATATAGCAACAATTGCCTTCTTCATGTACAAGCTAATAGTCTTACCTCGGCTTCCTCAAGGGCGGTCTGGATCTCTGCCTTCTCTGTCTCCACCTGCTTCTTGTTCTTCTCCAGCTCATGGATGTTCTTTCCAGTCTCACCGATCTGTTCAGTCAGGTCTGAGATCTCCTCTGCAGTTGATTGAAAATAAAGGTTCAATTAGAAAAAATAAAATAAAAAAAGAAGAAAGAAATGGGTGTAGCCTAATCCACAATCAATCTTGAACTTGAGAAATTGAAAGGCATATTTATATTTACTTTGAATATTAAACACACACGAAGCCTTCCCATTAAACACACATGAACTTTGAGATAAATAGATTCAAATGAGGACCCATTTTGACGGAGCCCTGGCTCAAAACAAGTTGGCAAAAACCATTGAAGCAAAAACTTATATTGAATGTATGTAGAGAAAGACTCACGTTGCAGGTTCTTGTTCTCACGCTTCATGGTCTCCAGTTGGTCAAGAGACTCCTCGTAGGAGTTCTTCATCTTAAACATCTCAGTGCTGAGAGAGCGAGCCTCTTTCTGTGCTCCTTCCAACTCTGCCTGTCCCTCTTCATATTTCTGCTTCCATTCTGCCAGGATCTGCACAGCATTTGTAATAACATGTGTAATTTACCCCACTTTATGGAGGCTACAATGATTATGTTTCAAAATAATCGGGATTCACTTGTAATTCCGACAGCCCATTAGTCCGACAACGTGGCTTTGCGTGTGGTTAGGGACAGGGCTAGTAATGGGGCAAGTCGGACCAACGCGCCGTCAAAATAAGGCGCCGTCGGATTAATGTGCCGTCGTAATAATGACGTTGACCCAAATGATCTACTGTATGTCAAAGCACCTTATCAAAGTTCCTCTGTTTCTTGTCAAGGTTGGCAGCCAAACCATTGGCCCTCTCCACATCAATCATGAGGTCTTCCACTTCACCCTGTAGTCTCTGTTTGGTCTTCTCCAGAGAGGCGCACTTGGAATTCACAGCCTCAATGTTTTCCTCAGCATCCTGAAGACGCTGGGCGAGCTTCTTCCTGTTTATCAGTGTTGAATGGAATCAAATCATTGTGGGTATAGTATATATATAATTTATATATACAGTTCATTAAAACGGTCTTAAAAGTCCTGAAATTGACACTTCACTAGTTCACTATCATGTGGAAGGAAGTTTTAGCGTTAACTCCTTGCAACCGTTTGGACCCAAGGAGTTGCATGGTGACCCATTGGTGTGGTTAGGGCTAAAACCTCTGATGACTTACTTAGCTTCCTCCAGCTCCTCAGTGCGTTGGACAGCATCAGTCTCATACTTGCTCCTCCACTGACACACCTCAGCGTTGGCCTTGGACATTCCACGCTGCAGCTCCGCCTTTGCCTCTTGCTCCTCTTCAAACTGCTCTCTCAGAAGGTCACAGTCATGGCGAGCTGATTGCACAGCATGGGCAAGAGCATTCTTTGCCTGTCAAAATAAAATTGCCAAAATAATGTCAACTGAATATGACACAAATATAATGCAAGGACTATTTGTATGTCTAAATAAGAAATCCTCCTCACCTTGACCTCCTCTTCAACGTGTCTCTTCAACTCCTCAATCTGCTGGGTGAAGGCCTGCTTGCCTCTGGTGAGCTGTGAGACAAGAGCTTCCTTCTCCTCCAGTTGACGAGTAAACTCACCTAGTTAGAAAGTGAAATATTGTTCAAAAATGTTCTATCATCTTTCTTTGATACATATATACGTAAAATGCCTGGGATAACTGTTAATTAAACCATCATCTCTAAATATGGAATTAGGTGGGGTACCTTTTGATAATGTCAAGTATACTTTTACACATTTACCATTTTCTGTCAACAGTCGTGCTCTCTGAGCTCCAACATCATTAATCTGACGAACATTCTCATCATTCTTGGACTTGATTTCACTAAGTTGGTCCTCAAGGGTGCGGCACATCTTCTCAAGATTTCCCTGTTGATTAACAATAGACATGGACCATGGTCATAGTCAATTAACTGTGTGACCGACATTTATTATGTCATGTTCCTTTTTACAGTAGTTCAATATTCTAATTGTCAAGTACTTTGTAAATGAACACTACAATAGGAGATGGCCATTTAAAGATATTTTACTCATTTTTCTTTAGTATTATCTCAAGAACTATCCACAGATATTACCTTTGCCTTAGCAACAGCTTCCATGTTGCTGGACAGGTCATCGATCTCCATCTTGTATTCACTTTTCTCCTTTTCAAGTTTCTGCTTGACACGCTGGAGGTTGTCGATCTGCTCGCCCAGCTCTGCGACGCTGTCCGCCTGTTTCTTGCGGAGAGCAGAAGCGGTGGCCTCATGCTGCAGGGTGGACTCTTCGAGGTCACGACGAAGCTTCTGGAACTCAGCCTCGCGCTTCTTGTTCATCTCGATCTGAGCAGCGGTCGCTCCGCCGGCCTCCTCCAGCCTCTCACTGATCTCCTCCAGTTCCCTGGAGAGATCGGCTCGCTGCTTCTCAACCTTGGCACGAGCAGCACGCTCCGCCTCAATCTCTTCCTCCAGTTCTTCAATACGAGCCTTTTCAAATTCATTATATTTATTTTAACATTTGAAAATCATCATTTACTCTTATTAGAAGATGTATCCACTTGAACCCTTGCGTCCTACCACATCAGTTCAGGTGGATCACCACCCATCCACCCACCAGGCATACTTGAAATGGTGGGCGTGTCCACACAAAAACGACATTTTAACAAATACTGTACACTTATTTTTAATAATAATACCTGATCATGTTTTAGGGTGGGAAAAAAATCACGGCACTCTATCTTTAAACTTTAGATTTGAAATTAATTAAATACCTGGAGTTCTTTGATCTTCTTCTGCAGCTGAGCCCCCAAAGATTGTTCATCCTCAATCTTACTAAGAAGCTGGCTTACTTCAAAGTCCTTCCTGTTTTGATAAATGATAATGAATTTATTTAAATAGCACATTTTCAGACATACCGTAGTCACAAAGTGCTTTACAGAACATGATACAGTGCAACATATTTTAGTGTCATTCTGTGGGTGGTTTTCATATTGTTGATATTATTTGGTTCTTCTTCTTCTTAATATTATTATTATTATTATGTTCCACATTACTTTTTTATCTTCTCGTCTGACTGCTGCTTGTCATTTTCCAGGTCCATGATGGATTCCTGGGCCAGTTTCAGATCACCCTCAAGCTTTCTCTTGGCTCTCTCCAGGTCCATGCGGAGCTTCTTCTCTTGCTCCAGAGACCCCTCCAGCTGCACAATGATTCATTATTTGTACACCATTGTTCAGTGAAACAATAAACAGAACATCCCGATACACTTTTGTAAAACTCACATCGTCAACTTGCTGCTCCAGCTTGGTCTTGGCCTTGGTCAGAGTGTTGACTTTGTCCTCCTCTGCCTGCAGGTCATCCAGGGTCTGCTGGTGGGCCTCCTGGAGCGCCTTCTTCTCCTTGGTCAGCTTAGCAACACCCTCGTCCAGAGAGGCCATCTCCTCGGTCAGGTTCTTCACCTGATATGCAGTAAGCAGAACAAGCAGAGCAGGAATGGATCAGTGCTTTACAAAGTGGATTCCAGGGACTAGGGTGTATAATCTTGAATTTAGAGTGTATAATCTAGAGAGTAGAATCGATAGTATATAGATTATAGAAACATGCCACTGAAAACAAGGTATACAGTAGATTCTATACCTTGTTTTCAGTGGCATGTTTCTCCTTCTCCACTTTGGCCAAGGTGAGCTCCAGGTCATCAATGTCCTTCTTAAGCTCAGAACATTCATCCTCCAGCTTCCTCTTCTTGGCAGTCAGTTCAGCATTGATCTCCTCCTCGTCCTCCAGTCTCTCAGTCGTCTCTTTGAGCTTTGCCTCCAACTGGATCTTACTTTTAATAAGACCTTCACATCTCTCCTCTGCATCATTCAGAGCCTCGTCTCCCTGGTTGTCAATGAAGAAAAAAAAACACAAGGGAGCAAACATTTGTTCTGGTCGAAATATACTTTTGCAGTTGCCTGTTGGGGGAGCACAGACTTTTTTTTAAAGATTTGTTTTTGGGGCAGTAGTCAGACAGGAAAGGGGGAGAGAGATGGGGAGTGACTTGCGGCAAAGGCCGTCAGGCTCGGGAGTCGAACCCGCGGCACACCGTATGGCTGGTTTGGCAGCCTAGGTGCCCAGACGGTTGAGTTAACCGTTCGGGCTGGAGCACAGACTTTTAGGGATCTGAGGGAGTTAAAATGTCCAATGTACTTACTGATGCTGCTGACAGTGCAAGGTTATTTTTCTCCTGCACCAGAGCAACCAGCTTCTCCTCTAGTTCCTTCTTCTTGGTCAAGGCAGTAGCCAGGTCAATCTTCATCTTATCGTAATTTTCCTTCATGTTGGCCAGCTCCTTCTCAGTCTCAGCACTCTGCAGGAGAGGCTTGATCTTGTAGTACAGCTTCATCCATGGCCAGTGTTTCACATTGCAGAATGCGCGCACGTTGAACTGGATGCAGAAAATGGCATCTCTGAGGGAACACATTTGCAGTCATGATTGATTTGATTTTGGTCACAGTATAAATTAAAACCAGGATATACACATACAAGCCACACCAAAATAGCTAAATAAAATTACATGGCACCAATAAATTGCATATAGTCGAATAAAATTACATAGCACCAATAAATTACATAGCACACGTCACATGAAGTCACAAAATTAAAAACCACTGAAAACCTAAAATCCCCAGCAAAGCCTGTATCTTTACAGTATTTGCACGCTGTTTTATAGGAGAGTTTAGAATGAGACTGCTTGACATACAGCTCATTCCAGACAATAATATCTGTGAATATAAAATAACACTTTCCACAACCTTGACTCTTGGTATTTCATAATGTTTGGTTCGCCCCTAGTTTCATACTCATGTACAATCAACTTAGCATTACTTTTTGTGGATTGTAAACCCCCAGCTGCAGATCGAGGGTTTGCTTGCAGGTTGTTATAGCTGCTTTTATAATGTTATTATTGTCGTTATTATTGCTGTTGGTATTATTGTCCCCCTGACAAGGCAGATGGCGGCAACCCACAATAGAGCCTGGTTCTGCTCGAGGTTTCTTCCCTCGTTTATATACACTATAAAGCTTGTATTATAGTGAATTGACACTATAAACATTTGTGTTGAACAGCAATGCAAATTGTACTAAATATTGAATAAAGTGTGTTTTCAAAGTACCTTCTTGCCATCATCTGGACAAACTCCCGTCTCATGAGGTAACCTCGTGCGAGACCCTGAGTTAGGGTGACCAGAGCAAACAGCTTTTCATCTCGCATCTCCTCCAGTGTCCCCAGCAGACCAGCTTTGAAGAAGACCTGAATACAGTGTTACAAACACTGTAACAACACTGTACAACAAACACTGTAACAACTGAATACAACTTAATACAATGTTACCAACACTGTAACTTAACAACTGTAAAAATAAACCTTTAGTCCTCTGTCCATAATGTTAAACAAGATTACCTTGGTGTGTCCAAACTTGTACTCTTCAACAGGGACATCAATGGACCCAAGCAGCTTCTCAGAGGCTTTCTTGTTGTCCATGAACGCACCATCGGGACATGCGCTGGCATTCAGTACTTTGTACCTGTTTTGTGGAAGTTCATGGTCATTTTGCATACCTCTTGTTAAATAGAGGTGGAACTAAAAGCTGCTGGAAAAAGGATTGGATACCTCTGCTTGAAGTCAGCATAAGGGATTCTGCTGGGGAAGCCCTTTCTACAGATTCTGATGCCCTCCAGAACACCGTTACACCTCAGCTGGTGGATGACCAGGAAGTTCTCCATCAGGCCTGTAAAGATTATTATTATTAGGACACAATAGTGGCCAGTGTTGCATTACATGACCACCTCACAATCATTGTTTAAATGTGTATGGTCTGTTTCAAATATTTGTATTGATTTTCAAAAAAGGACAGGAGCTACGAAAGTCACAAGTTCAAAGCATAAAACAGAAAGACAACAAGAAGCAAAGCCAAATAAGTATTTGAAGAAAAAAAATAAAACCCCCTGATAACACGCACCCCACCCCCTCAGCCATATATTCCTTATTCAATTACAAAAAATCAGAAAGCCTTTTCCACATCCAGGCTTAGCACTACAAGGTCTACACTACAACCTTCCCCATGTTTCTTCACTGGTCCGATCCAGAAGAGCGCAGTTTGCCGGCCACTGCTACAGAGCTGACAATGTTATATCTTCCCTTCTTCTCTGGAGTCCTGCCTCAGGGCAGACCAGAGGTAGAAAGCTGTCGTTCCCTGATGTCATCGCTAGGGACACATGCTTCAGTAGGCAGGAACTGGGGGTGGCAATGAAGGACCGGGAAGTCTGGCGTAGCATTGTGGAATCCATGATCTCGACCGCGGTCGAAAAATTATGATGATGACTAGGTCTTAATTAGGGCCTCTAGGAGAGCGTATTACATTGAAATGGCGCCAAATGCTTATGTTCTGTGTTTACCTGGAGTCTTGGACTCGTTCGGAATCAGGCAACGCACAAAGTGTGGATGAGTGCTTCTCAAGTTGGTCATCAGCACCCCCAAGTTCGCCTATTGAGAATTAGACTTATTAGTAGTAAGAAGTGATACAATATTGTACTTTTTTCCTCCACTATAATTATTTGAAATCTTTACTAGTTACTTTGCAGATTTAGATTTTTCTAAAACATTCATTAACCACTTCAACTTCAGCCATTTGATCTACAAGCTCACATGTGATACAGTCATAAATTGTTTAACTCCAACATGACATGCCGTGCCTATTTATTACATGGATATACTGTTGATAATAATAATGCCTCATTTTTAGAGGAATATAATGTTGATAATAATGAATAAATATTCTTACCCTGAAAGCACTAGACACAGTCTGCATGGAACCACCCTTCTTCTTTCCTCCCTTCTTTGTGTTATCTGTTTATATGTGTTTATACATCATTAGTTATACAGAATGAAAATGCTTCCCTTATAGATTGTGTAGAGAGTGTTTATAGTATTAGGCTCAGGTGGGGATACAACACTATTATATTTTATTATATGATTTAGCATACCTTCAGTGGGGATACAATTAACACATTATATTATATTAATAAACATACCTTCAGGCTCAGGTGGGGGATATAACACAGAGAGCAGTTTAACTGAAGACTTCTGGTACAGCTGCACCACAGAGTCGTTCAACGGGTCTTTATTCTTCTCCAGCCAGCCTGTGATACTGTAATCCACAGTTCCAGCGTAGTGGAGCAGGGAGAAGTGGGCCTCACCCTTGCCTTTGGCAGGCTTGGGCTTCTCAAAGGCTTTACACTTTCCAAGATGTGTGCCCATCAACTTGTCAATGAAAGTTTTGTCTGAAGCCTTTGGGAACATGCACTCCTCTTCAAGAATGGAGAAGATGCCCAAGGGCTTTGTGGAGCAAACACAAGAAACAAATCACCAAAAACAAAAACATCATGTCCATTAAAGCACAAAATAAAAATAATTATACCTTCTCTTTTTTCTTATTATCTTTTATCCCATGATTTTGTAACCAATTTTTCCACCCCTGTGTCAGTGTTCTAATGTGATCCTGGGCTCTACACACCCTCCGCCAACCTGGGGAGAGCAACGGACTTGAACTCATGCTTCCTTCATGCATGAGTGTCCAAGTCGCTCCTTTACACCTGACGGGGGAGTTTCCCTAGTTGGACGTAGCGCATGGAAGGAACACGTTATTCCAACCACTAACCAGTTCCTTTCCCCTTCATCAAGCGCCCCGGCTGGCCAGGGGGAGGCAGTTTAGAGACCAGGATTACTGCATGGTTTTTGTGAGGGTACCACTACCTACCCTAGGGGACACGGGGAGAACATGCAAACTCCACACAGAAAGGCCCTTTCGCCAACCCCGCCTCGGGTATGGGCACTGATGACGCAGAGGAGGGAACACGCCCACAGCGTCCCCAGCGGGAATCGAACCCAGGGCCTTCTAGTAGGCGACAACACTACCGACTGTGCCACCGTGCCCCCATAATTATACCTTCTCAATGAGCTCAATGCAGACAGCCAAGTCCATGATAATATATTAATATAATATAATAAGAATTGTATACCTTCTCAATGAGCTCAATGCAGACAGCCAGGTCCATGCCAAAGTCAATAGTATCCCAGGGTATGCCTTCTTTTTTGTATTCCTCTTGTTCCAGAACAAACATGGTGTGATTGAAAAACTGTTGCAGTTTCTCATTGGTGAAGTTGATGCACAGCTGCTCCAGGGTGTTGAACTGTGAGTGGAAATATCATTAGCCTGCAGTTTCTTAAAATCTCTGTGACAAAAATGCATTGTCTCCCACTTAAAACAAGTCCAATACCACTTAAAACAAGTTCATGCTTACATCAAAGATTTCAAAACCAGCAATGTCCAGCACACCAATGTAGTAGTTTCTCTGCTGCTTGGTGTCCAGCATCTCGTTGATCCTAATGACCATCCACAAGAACTGCTTCTCATAGATGGACTTGGCCAAGGCACCGACAGAGTTCATTACCTAAGGAAATAGTTATTTGTAGCGTTATTAGTATGGGCGTGTGAATTACACAATTTAGGCACTAAACATAGCAATTTACAGTAAGCAAGGTAAACATCAAATGTCATTGGCATTTTGTCCTCAGCCTAATAGGAATGTGTGTGCAGAATTTCATGGAAATTGCACACTCTTGAAGCATTTTGTACAAAACGGAGCACTCTTGCAAACTTTGGAAGCCAATCATAGCCAATCAGGACGGAATATGACACATCTGTTTTGTTTAATAACTAGACAGATCTACTGTGTACTGATTTGCGTGATGTTTGGACAAAACCTGTAGGAGTAATACGAAAAAAATGTTTTGCAAAAGTCAACCTCCTGGTGGCGCTATAACAGGCCAAATGCCAATCTTAAAAAAATTGCTGCAGAGGATCTGCACTGGCATCCATGGAGTGTGCATGCACGGTTTCACTGTGAATGTCCCAGTGGTGCTAGAGATTAGCTGCTCATGCACAGACAGACGGATGGAAAGGGTGCAAAACATAGTCTCTGCCACGCCTTAGGCCTGGCTGAGACAATAATGTTGGAGGATCATTTTAATTGCAGAAGATACGTGGCAGCCTTAAATGTGTTGATTTTTAGCAATATAAACAAAACATTTCCCAAAGAAAACCCTAGAATTGTAATCAATGGCTCTGAAATTTGCCAGGTTCCACATACTAAATTCTTGGGTGTTATTATAGATGAACATTTAAATTGGAAACAACATATTGATACTGTATGTATGAAGTCTATGAAGATGCTTGGTATATTGAGAACAATCTGCCCATTTGTTCTTCCTTCATGTCATTTAACACTCTATTATAGCTTCATTTTCCCTCATATTAATTACTGTAATTTTGTCTGGGCTGCTACATATTCAACATATCTCACTAAATTACTGATCATTCAAAAAAGGTTTATGAGAATGATTTCACATTCAAATAGGTATGAGCCATCTGCCCCGCTCTTTATTAAATATTCACTATTAGCCTACCCATTGACAAAGTAAACGTTTTTCAGACCTGTTTATTTATGTTTAAATTTTAAAAATGCAAACAAGACATTCCCTCTTCCCTCTGCTACTTCTGACATTCACTCCTATACCCCACAAGGCAAAGAGATGATTTTGAATTACCCTATTGTCGCACTTCCAAACATCAATCATTCATCAAATTTAGAGGCCCTCATCTATGATATTCCCTAGATGCTACACTTAAATCCTCACTATCCTTGCCAATATTCAAGAAACATCTAAAGAAATATCTTATTTCTTCCTCTGTAGATTACATGATTTACTTTGATGTGTTATATTTTCTTTTGTGTGTTTGTTGTTTTGTATTGTTTATTTCCCCTTTTTGTGCAGTCTCTGTGTTTTTATTTCTTTATTGCACAGCTGCCCCCCTTTGCCAACTTGTAGACTTTTGTATTGTTCTTAATGAACTTTTAATCTGCTTTATCAATGACCTCTTCCATACAGGAAAGGATTCCAAATAAGCCAGCTTGCTTCTTCCTTTCCTTGCATTGTATTTTTGTTCTTTGATATGTATTGTCTATTTTTGAGTGGTGCAAACCACTCCAACAACCAGCTTTGTCTGTATGTTTGTGTACCTGTGTACATGTCCGTGCACAGGTGAGCATGGTTGGTTACCATGGTCACTCAGTTCACACAGGTGTGATTTTTTTTACTATGTGCTAAATAAATAAACCTAAAAACCTAAAACCTTAAATCAGATCATGGAAATAATGGAATTTACTCACCTGTGGCACAGTTTGGCCCTTCGTGACGTACTCGTTTCCGACTTTCACTCTGGGGTAGCAATATGCCTTAAGCATCTCTGCTGAGTTTATGCCCAACAGGTAGCCAATCTTGTCAGCCACTGAAATCATGATTTAATTTGTACATTTACAATTTAGGCAATTAGCAGATGCTCGTAATCCAGAGAGTGACTTACACTCTTACAGTAAGCAAGGTAACACAAGGTAATATGTCAAATGCATAGAGATGGTATAGGATCATAGTTTAGACCAGTCATTCGTTAGACAGTCATTATTCCGACATCGATCATTTTCTACTGATCAGAATCTGATTGGGAGCAAAAAAACATGAATATTATATCCATATCATTAGACTGGATATTGTCTGTGATTTTGGATATTGTTCTATAAAAAATATAAATCTCTCGGGACATCCCTAGTTAGGGTTAGGGGTAGGGTGTTGGATTAATGCGGAAACATGGCTGACATCGGTGCCGGAAAATGCACTCGCTTTCTCTCACAGCTCACCCTCCGTGATAATGACAAGTAAGACGCACGGACGCGGGAAGCGAACACAGCTCGTAAATTGCAATAACAACAATTAGAATAAATTACGTACTTTTTTTTACGTTTTCTTTGTTTTAAGTTTCCTTTTTTTCTTTTTAGTTTTCTACTGTGTGTGTGTGTGTGTGTGTGTGTGTGTGTGTGTGTGTGTGTGTGTGTGTGTGTGTGTGTGTGTGTGTGTGTGTGTGTGTGTGTGTGTGTGTGTGTGTGATTGATTGATTGAAGAATTTATTAACAGTTTGCAGAATTACAGTACATTTCAAGCACTCAATACAAAGGCTGTTAACTGTGAGTGGACGACCCAAATACAGCTGCGCCCTCTGGTGGTGGGCGGGTGGTGTCACAGCATGACACACGCACGCACAGACAGACAGATAGTTTTGCCTAGCTTCCATAGTAAGCTGCTCATTGCATTCGCAATCAATAAATAATAGTAAAGATGCAGCTCACCCTCAGCCTCGTCTGGCTCCGCCTGTTCCTCACGTTGCTTCTGTTTGAACGTCAGGACCCCATGATGCATCACTGCACCGGTGAACTTGTAGATTAACTGTTTCTCCTCACCGGTGAAGCCCAGGATGTCAATAGCTTCCTGGTGTCAATGAGATGTGTTCAAAATATTGAGATTTAGCATTACATTAACAAACATCCCTTAAAACTGGGTACAACTCAACAGTAAACCAACATAGTAATTGTATATATATATATCTCTGCACATTTCTAAAGTGACTTTTAAGACCTTTTAATACCTATACAAAAGATATACTATACTATACAAATTTACAAACATTTGGCCAAATTGTCCTATGAAAAATGTACAAAATCTTAAAACATGTAGATTGGCTATTTTCACAATACTGTATGTATCTGTGTGCCGCAACACCAAAATGTGTGAGACCTGGACGCATCTGTGTCATTTTAGCTCTTAACCACTTTACTTTAGCTATTGAAAAATAGCAGATAGCCTAGCAGATCTACGAGCTTGTAGGTCTGCTATTTTTGAAAAATCGTGAACATGTGTGCAAATCTCCCTATATTCCATAACAGCGTAAGTTTTTAAATCAAATCTTTGCTTTGTCCCTGGAACAAAATATTTTGAGATTTCGGGGGTCCTTGACATGAAAAAGTTTGAGAACCACTGATATGACATAGAAACATACGCTTTTCAGAAAAGGATTTAGAAGACATTTTGTAGATTCGGGTATCAGGTCTTAACAGGTTAGAAAGTAAAATAGTATAAATAGTTAAATAGTAACTGACGTCGGTGGCGTCCAACTCGGCTTTGTCGTCAATGCTGGCCACAGCGATCACACCCATACTGATCAGCGGGAAGTCGTAGGGGTTGCTGGTGATCAGACACATTTCTGAAAAGGGATTAAACAAAGGGTGAACCTTTGTTTTCATTCATTCATGTTTGTTCTCCTCACCGCATCATCAGTACCAATTTAACAATACTAATAATAATAATAATAACCAATTACCAATAATCTCAGGTTTGTGGTTGGTCATCATCTGGAAAAATATGTGGTAACCTCTCTCTGCGCAAAGCTGGTAGGTCACTCTGGACTTCTCCAGCAGATCTACAGTATATGGGTTGAACATAACTCATAATATTAATAATAATAATTAATAATAATTATTATCTATATGGGATGTGCATAACTAATATTATTATTTATATTGGTTGTACGGAACTCAAAATGTAATCCTCAAATTAATGCATACACATAATTTATTATCTGTGGACCTCATACTTACATGTCTCAATATCAGCACTGGACAGTTTACCCGATGTGTTGAAATGGATTCTGATGAATTTACCCTGTTTGATATAGCACAATTTGTTGCATCCCTCTACATTGTGGAATTATTGCGGGTATTCTCATAAAATGCCATTATTTACACTTACAAAGCGAGAGGAGTTGTCATTCCTCAGAGTCTTGGCATTACCATAGGCCTCCAGCAATGGATTGGCTGCAATAATCTGATCCTCCAGTGACCCCTGAATGTTTTAGACATCGCCCAATTTAAAACTTGGTTAGAATGATTTTAAAATGAATTACATTTCATATAAATGCTTTATGTTCAAAAACATTTGTTAAAGTTAAAAACCTGCACATTATACCTGGATTTTGCCACTACTGCCTGATTGTTTCTCTCCACTAGAAGTGGCTGCTGTTGCAAAGTACTGGATGACACGTTTGGTGTTCACAGTCTTCCCGGCCCCGGATTCTCCACTGGTTATAAATGCATACATTCAGAGAAATGCAATTAGTGAATTTGTGTACAACGTAGGACAGGAATTTCAGGGAGGCCACAAAGGCTATGGCCGTCGTTGCCCATCAGTTTGGCCTTGTGCCCCTCAAAAAATGCCATGCCCTGAAGCCACAGTGGCCTATAATTCCCCAGCTGACTGTACCACTTTCCCCATGTCTCTTTCTTGTCATGTAGACACCAGTGTCTTTTGTTGAGATTCTGAATTCTTAGCTTCCCTGATTCCCCATCTTTAAACCAATCCAGTGACTTTGGTGCAGGGCTGAACATGGAGCATGACACTTACATTCAATTAATTATTTCAATGGCCTTCCTGTCCTGTCATTTGACCTTAATATGTGCAACAAAGGCCAAGTGGCCTTGCCCCTAAAATGACAAAATTCCAGGCCTGGTACAATATTATATTTTAATGCCTAGTAACGGGAAACGTACGTGATCAGGACAGACTGGTTCTCTCTATCTGTAACAAAGTAAAACAAACATTTAGTCTTGGATACAGCATAAAACAATTATAGTTAAATATTGTTTACGTTGTCCTGACTAGTACGTACCCATCAGCATGAATTGATAGGCATTGTCAGAGACAGAGAAGATGTGGGGTGGAGCCTCAATACGCTTCTTGCCTCTGTAGGCATTTACAACCTCCTGGTCGTACACTGGGAGCCACTTATAGGGGTTCACAGTTGCACAGAACAAGCCAGAGTAGGTCTGAAGGGGAGAAGAGAGAGAACATTAACATCATACAACACATAGACATACTGTAGACATTAAAAGGTAGACGCCTCCTCCGGATCTGGGGTATGTGTATCGTATGGTGGCCGACATATTGAGCGACTAAGTGACTACTGGCCAAACACAGCACATCTTTTCTGAGATTGTCAGAAAGATTCATCACTTCCTCCTCAGTGACATCGCTTCCTCCTCAGTGACATCACTTCAAAGTCCTGGAAAAGATGTGCTGTGATTGGCCAGTAGCCACTTTGAGTGGCAGCTGCCCGCCATTTTGGAGCTCAGTATGGCAGCCGCCATAAGATACATGTCGCTCCAATGAACTAGCAGCGGCAAAAGAGGCGTCTACCTCTCTATGTCACAACATAGCACTGAGCATGCCACATATCTGGGGCAACGGATCACTAGAAGTGGGATTACAGTCACGAGTTGCAACTAAGTGGCATCAACTAATGGGCAAGTTCGCCCGGGCCGCTGGTGTAGCGATTCGGGCACCTAGGCTGCAAATGCAGCCTGACAGCGGGTTCGAGTTCCGATCCCAGTGACCTTTGCTGCGTGTCACTGCCCATCTCTCTCCCCATTTCCTGTCAGTCTACTATCCTATGAATAAATGCATACCCCCCCCCACACACACACACACACACACACACACACACAAACACAACTAATGAACAAGTTAACATCAGAACCATGAGTTTGTTTGAATTTGTTATTCTATCCCATGGTTTTAACTGATGTTATCATTGTATTTTCTCATCATAAGTTTTCTTTCTCTGCCATCGAGAGGTGCAATACTGTACTGCTCTGTGTGTAGAAAAGCTTACATAGATCATCCATGCTGCATAACGCTCTTTGAGGTTATACAGGACAGTGGCTTCAGTGAGGTGGGTCATCATGGCCATGTCCTCAATTTTGTCATACTTGGGAGGGTTCATAGGGGTGACATCACTTTCCTTACAGGTTTTTTCCTAAAAATAAAAAACAACTTCAGAATGTCTTTCGATTACAGTTGTACTGTGTCACTATTTTAATTTAGATCCACCTACGTACCTCCTTTGTGTCAAGCACTTCCACAGTGACTTTGTCACCATCCTTCTTTATAATTTTACACTTGAGGTACAGCTCCTTAACGTCGGCCACATATGCTGCAGTTTTGGCATCAAATGGCCGAGCTTGTGATTCCATTCTCTCCTTCTCTGGTTTACGGAGGTACATGGCGGCCTTGCCGTACTGCTCCATCTCTGCGTCCGTACTCATGGTGGCGACTTTCTGTAGACGGACAAATAGATGGTGTTGATGCTTTTGCTGACTTGAGATCTGAGCAGATAACTGTAGTACTATTATGTGTGTAGCTTAGTGTAAGTTTAATAGAACAAATATGAACACTCACTTTTCCCCTCTACCAGTAGCTGTGGAACCTTGTGTGCAACCCTCAAGTCTGAAAGAAACACATTGGGAGGACATTAACATGAGTTGAACGATTTAATACAATTTATAATCATGAACTAAATTAGCTTATGTGAATCATAATGTCCGTTCTTGCCACACGCCACTTCATAAGACATTTTGATATTATTACCTGCATTGCATTTCAATTAAATTATGCTTGCCCATTAAGTTATCTTAATTTTTTGTTCATTTGCTTATTCCTAATTTCATCAAGTTATTTTTGTCATTACAGCCATGTTTCTTTTTTGTTTGTTTGTTTTTCTTTCTTTTTTTCTTTTTTAAAATACTGAAGCAGTGCTAGATTACATGTTTTCCTTCTTTCGAATACACTTTAATTCCATTGTATGAATTAAGGTTACATTCAGAGGTGGGTAGTACTCAAGTAAAACATATTGCTACTTTAAAATAATAATAACTCTAGTAGATGTAAAAGTACATGCAATGCTAAGTATAATTTAAACGATCATTACATAATTGAAATATCTAAATAGAAATGAATGAACAAAATCAAGTTCCAATCTGGCCAAAAAACATTATTATTAATACAAATAAGAAGAATGAGAATGCACAATCAATCATTTTAGTCTGTAGCCTACAATATAACAACGATGCTGTCCACTCATTCATCTGTGTGTGTAACCTTGGGCCAGCTATGTGGCACTATGTATGGAGCCATGTTAAAGATTAATAGCTAGCATGTCTAATAGATTTATATCACTATGATTAGCTAACGTCTCTAAAACATTTATATGATGTCATATAAATGTGACTATGAAGGACAGATGAAGTCTCACTCACCAATGCAACTCTGAACTCCTCAGCAATGGGTGGGTCCCTGGCCGTCTCAGCATGCTTATATCAGTTGATAATTGCATGCTATGCAGAAAGTAAAAGTAGTAATGGCCTTCAAATGTCCTTTCCTTCATATTGACATTGCAATAGCATCCTTATAGCCAAATCATTCCATGATACTTGATAGCCAGTGCTTCTTAGATATGTGGTTTATGTACATGCCAGTGGCTATGGTAGATAAAAATAGCATAATTGTCTGGCATCACATCATGTTTTGCCAAATAAATTATTTTAATATTGAGTGAGGAAAATAAATAAGTAAATGCACTCAAATAGTGTACTTGAGTATAATTGTCATTTTACTTGAGTATTTCCCCGCAGAAGGGGATTCACATCTTTTACTTAAATAAAAGTATCAATAACACAATGTAGAAATGTGGATCTATTTTCCAAGGATTTGAATACATACCTTGTGAAATGGGACCTTCTGCATAATGAATACTTTTGGTACTTTAAGTATATTTTGATGCCAATACTTTTGGACTTTTATTCAAGCAAATTTTGAATACCGAACTTGTACTTGTAACAGACTTTATTCCTACAATAGGTCATTGATACTTGGAACAAACAATTTCTACAATAGGGTATTGACATTTACTTACGTAAAACCAAACAGGTATACTTCTTCCATCACTGAGAACTATTATATTAGATTGATTACATGCAATGTAATAAAGCGGATGCAAATTAGCATCTCTGTCTAAATAAATAAATAGTACAATCACTGATCAACTCTATAACATTATGAAGTATCATGCAGTGATGTACAGTAACTAAGTACATTTACTTTAGTACTGTATACTAAAGTAAAATGTTCAGGTGTCTTTTTTGTCTTATTCCCCATTTTAAATTTTCCAAGCAAATATTGTACTTTTACTCCACAACAATAATTTGACAACTTTATTACTAGGTACTTTGCATTTGGATTATTATTACATAACATACATTCACCACTTAAGCCATATACTTTAAATTTGAAAATAGACGATCTACAAACACACAACGCAGCACGCTGCTACAACCATAATACATGTGGTGAAGCTGTGCTGCTAGTTTGACATGGCTTGATTTTACTCACCTCAACGTGCCGTTTACAGTCAATTAGACCACTGGTTCTCAACGTTTTCAGGCAGTGACCCCCCAAAATAATGATATTTGAACTGGGGTCCCCCCACCCTGACAAGCAATTGGAATAAGAGATGAGGCATTACATTTAGTTTGACTCGCAGTTCCACAGATAAATATTGTCAAAATAGCTGATACACAAGCTCACGTTTATTGTCTCTTTCATATCATTTGACAATTTGGCCAATGTTTGACCAGTTTTTTTTTTATAGTTTGTTGATTACTTTTGACACAGTTTCCGTTTTATTTATTGTTTAGGTATTAAAGTCTTAAAAGTCCTTAATTGTCAATGCACTGTCACCTGGGGACCCCCCAAAAACATGTGGGGATCTCTCCGGGGGTCCCGACCCACAGGTTGAGATCGACTGAATTAGACAGCTGTGGGCAAAACCAGAGGATGTAAAAGTAACATTGAAGGTTCCAGATCCGGTCTGTGTGCCTGAACGTGTTAATGTTTGCAAATTACAGAGCCAGTAAAGTGGGCTCCTTTAGACCGGATCTGCACCGATATACCACCCTATGGTGCATTATGGTCCGGGAGCGGATGCTAATTCCCGGGAGACTTCCAGAGGCGGGATATCAGCAGTAGTTGATGCACGGCTATTTACCTGTTACCTGTTACACTGAATCTCAAACAAAGCAATATATTTATTGATTAATTGATTTAATACTGTATTAGTCAGAAATGTAGACAGCACGTATACAGGATAATACAAATTAGTCCTGGGGATTGTTTCCATTGTGGCCCTATGTACTGTATCACACAGTTGAAGGCAACAGGCAATTGGCTTCGTAAAGGTCCATATAGTCATTAGCACAGATTCGGCTTCTCTTCTTGCAGTGTGTTAAATTGTTTACGTGATTCATTACCATTCAAGAAGTACATTTTCCATGAATTTACTTTACGGTAGATGTTTCAAAAAATCTGGTAACACTTAATCCCATGAAGCTCATTTCTACAATGCATATGCTAATAACAATGTATAATAGGGCATGCAAACCTCGCACCTTTGGTATTCAGGGGGTGCGCCATTTTGAAGGTGATAAGTCACTATACCTGGCCAACGGATAGGCATATATATAGCAGAATAGCAGAACAACAGTGCATCAAGCCAACAATGTTACGAGCAAGCTTCAAAAACATTTGAAAGTGTCTTTTATTTTATAAACAAGGCACATTTATATGTTACTGTACAAGGAACACACCCTAATATTTATTATATAAAACTAGTCACTACAGCTAGAGCATAACCTCATTGTCTGTTATGCTGTATGCAGGAAAAAAAAGCAGCAGGTTCAATCATCATAGCACATGGATTCTGAGATGTGCACACCATAGGCTACCTTAAGATCTTAATGATAACCAATATAACATTTTAACTCTTCTGTGCACTTCTGTGCTAAAATATGTATACAAGATTCACTTGTAAGAGAGTTCAGTCTTTGACTCTAGAGTCAAAGACTGAACTCTCTTACAAGTGAATTCACATGAATGTATATGACCATTATGACTTCCAGTGCTGTATTTAACCTTTTGATCACTTTTGCAAAGTAACTAGTACATTTACTCAAGTAAACTATACAATAGTGCTTACAATGAGGCACTTTTACTTTCATTTCCATTTGTGTTACTTCTACTCTACTACAATTACAGAATTTGACAGCTTTAGTTAAGTGTTACTTTGCAGGTTGTATATTTTTAATTCAAAACATAGATTGATCACTTAATACTTGGCTATTTGAACAAAGCTCATCTACATTGTGTTGTGAGTTTGTAGATCTTCTGTTTTCTTGGGGGCTCTTTTTTGTTCTTTTTTTAAAGCTTGACAATATTTGGAAAATATGAGTACTTTTACCGTGGTACTCTATGTATATTTTAATGACAATAACGCCCTTCACCCCATACCGCCTCTCACCCCTCATGACTTGACACTGCACTATAGTATCGATTTAGCCATAAAACTATTTAAAGTCTAATAATAAGACACATCAAGGAACTGTAAATGATACTTCCAACATTCACCCCTTACTTGGTATGGCGTGTATGAGGTGAACTTGCTTCTTGGTAATGTCAGCCAATAAAAAAGTGTCCCACATAATGTTATTTTCATCCCTTGTACTCATGCACATTTCATTATGGCCTACATGTCAGTGTGAAATGATTAATTAACAGACTATATTTATTGCACACTCAGCCTCTCTCACACAGCTGATATACAGTCCAAGATTGTCATAGCTTGCCTATCAAATCAAGCAGATACTGAAATTGCCTAAACACAAGAAGCTTTCATGAATACACTATTGTCAGGCATAACCTCTGACTGTACTACCTGTACTGTTAATTGTGTTCAATCAATCAAAAAGGGCTGAGCACAAGCTTTACTCATATACGTTCATAGGTTCGGCATTTGTGGAAACTCCCACCAAACCATTGTGTGTTATGTCTGAAGCTGTCCTAATCCGGGCGCACACACACGCACAGTCGCAAACACACGCACAGTCGTACACAAACACACACACACGCACGCACGCACGCACGCACGCACGCACACACGCACACACACACACACACACACACACACACACACACACACACACACACACACACACACACACACACACACACACACACACATGCACAGTTCTGCCTTATTTTATTGCCATTTTGACCTTGTGTACGTATATATTTGACATTGCTTGTAGTTGGGGTCTTTGGGTAAACCCTAGTCCCGAAAATACCCGGGATCCGACCCATATCGGACCATCCACAAGAAGTGACTCCGGGGTCGGGTAATAACCGATCAATAATATATCAATAATCAATAATAATCCACCACTCAATGAGGGGGAGAGAGCTACAGATCTCGCATGGAAGAGAGTTTGTGACTGGAGTGAAGGGCCTTCTTTTTTTTAATTTTTTTTTTACCTACTTGACCTGTGCAACCAAAGTGAAGCGTTGAAGCAACTGGAAACAAATACATGATCTTCAGGTCTGAACTCATATAGTCGGGATACGTTAGGCTCCGGTTCCGACATCTCTGTACTTTACGGGTTTCGAACTCAGAATTCAAATAATAGCCGGGACCTTCTGGGTACATTCTTTATGCGTATACATATTTGGGTATGGGTAGGTCAAATTGGACCCGCGAAGACCTCTACCTTGTAGTACAGGTATATTTGACATATTTGACATATTTGACATATCTGACATATCTGACATATCTGACATTTCTTTCTTTCTTTCTTTCTTTCTTTCTTTCTTTCTTTCTTTCTTTCTTTCTTTCTCGCCATGCTGGCTTGTGGTGGACATTTTTGTCAAAATTCAGTGACAATTCCCAGTGACATCATCGATGGGGAAACCAAGCTAATAGAAACGGCAGGATTTTTATTCCTGGAAATTTAGCATGCTATAATGGAAGCCATTATTCTCGTGGTAATAAAAATCAATATAATAAATGTGAATTTTGTTTGGAAAAAAACCCCTGCCTAACAATGATGTCACTGGTAGGCAGGTTTATGAAGTGTCCACAGTATAGGAGAGGACTACATCACTAGTCACTCAGTGATGTATCCTGAGGTCAACAGGGTTTTGGGTCTACCAACATCATATACCCCTCACTCAGGCGACCCAGCTGGGATTGATCAAATCCCGATTTACGTCCCAGTAGCTACCCTCGATCAGTCCATCAGGGAATGAGCAAGGCCACACAATCCGTTGCTCCGGAACTAAGCCTATTTACTTATTTAAGTGTATATGTCTATATATGTCTCACACGACCCACAGTGAAGCATAGACATATAAAGGTAGACACCTCTTCCGGCTCTGGGGCGTCTGTATCTCAACGGAAGGCCACATGGAGGCAACGGGACGCGATATTGGCCATTGCTTTCCCGAGATTCCTTGAATCCCTTTTTCCCAGCAGCACTTGCCTTCAGGATTCCGCTTGACTTCCACTTCCCGTTGGAGACAGGTCGCTCCAACGAACTGCAGCGACCAATGAGGCATCTATATATTTTTAATATATGCAGTCAAGCCTGATTTAAACGTCACTGTACCACGTGTTGCATGCTGAAAATAGCTGATCTGCAAGGTCACAACGCGTCACGTCTGCAACACGTGAGCTTGTAGATCAGCTATTTTCAGCACGCGGAAATATGCAGGATGTGAGACGTTCCGAAACTTTTGCCTTTACAATAAAAGCTGATCTGATAAAATCAGATTTCACAAGTTCATTTTCAAATATGGCAAATATAAAGACAGAAGCAAAGTGGATTAGGCCTACTGAGTCGGTGGAATTTCACATTGCAAAAGGGTGCAGGAGGAGTGGGCACCTAAACGTTGTGGGTACCTCAGTGTTAAATTGGCTATTTTTTCCAAAATGTAAAAGAATAAGGAATTAATTTGGATCATGGTAATGGATATATTGTAAAAGTTGTCACTTTATTAAAGTGTTTTTTAAGGTTTAGACTTTATTCACAGGAATAAAGTCTGTGGTTATATATGGGCGGTGGCAATAACTTTGAAAATACCTTGCAGCAATGTATTGATGAACTATGAACTGAACTAGTTAGTTTTTACATTTGTGAACTGTGAACTGAACTATAGAAAGTGAACTTTCCCAACACTGGGGTTAACATACAGTATATTAATATTGACCCTATAAACAATTTAAGATAGGTATGGCTTTTTGTAATTATGAAATCTTGTCTGGCTCATGCCTGCAGTCTATGTATTTGTTTTAAGGCATGGTTGACATGTCTGGCTGGCGATAAAGGTTTGGCCCTGGCCCCGATAAATGTCATCCCATAATAAAACGGATCAAATAATGTTATTGTAATCCCTTGTAGCCTACTCATCACATTTCATTTCAGCATTACATGTCAGCATGAAATGATTAATTAACAGACTATATTTATTGCACACTCAGCCCCTCTCACACAGCTGATACAGTCCAAGATTGTCACAGCTTGCATATCAATTGGGTCAATAAATAACTAAATCAATCAAAAGGGGCTTAGCACAGAGCTAAACATCTTTATTTGTGTTTATAATTTATATTCATCAATACATTCTTTAACACAAACAATAGTACATGCACAAGCTTGGGAAACTCAACATGTTTTTCAGGATACAGATCAAGGATACAGGAAGCATTGTCTCCTCCATATGTGGTGGTGACTGACATTATCACCTGCACACAGCACAGAAATAAGCCAAGCTTATGTCTTGGTGTGATCATTCATTCCTGCAATCTGCAGGCCTCTTACTTTTTTTTCTTTTTACACACATAATTTATCATGGAGTAAATCATTTTACTAGACAGTGTGCCCCAATCGATATTCGATATTCAAAAGTTCGTATATTACCATATATACAGAAGTTGGTAGTTTTGGTAGTTGGTAGGTAATTTTTTATTTCAGATCCAAATCTATAGCATCATCTTCATCAATCTATTGCCATTATTTTTCGTTGCGAAACAGGAGGTTTCTCTGTGATTTCATAATTAGTTCCCCATATGAAGTTTACCCACATCTTATTCATTTTTGTTACATATTTTCTTGGGGGTAGCTAGAAAAATGAGTGTTGATATTAAATAATGTCTGTATTTCCACTTTGGACCTGTACGAGGCATTTAGAATATATATCTATTTCATTTTGCAACTTTGTCATTCTCTCCTCCCATTTTTTTTTCCAAAACAGTTTTCCTTACATAGGCCTATACACACACCCAAAATGTTTATTTCATCTTTGACTATAACATTTACTTTCCTCTACTCCCATTCCAAACTCCTTCTGTTTTGTATTGGTTCAATTTAGCTCCAGCTACCTCTTCATACAGTTCAAAATGTTTATTTACCACATCCATTTCATATTGGTTTATTATTATAATGGATATATCGTCTGCATAAGCCAAGGCCACTACGGTCTGGCCTGTGCTGGTTGTTCCCTGTATATTTACATCTCTATTTATTCTCTTTAAAAGTGGATTAATAGCTAGGATATACAAGGCTGCACTAGCCGGAAGGCCCTGCTTAACCCTCTTCTCTATTTCAAAAGGATCTGTAAGGACTCCGTTGACATTGATTTGAACAGTAGATCTTGCCTACAACAATTTAACCATATCAAACTATTTGGGATGCTATATCTTTTCATCACCATCGACAGATAGTCACGGGAGATGTAATCAAAAGCCTTTTTTTGGTCAAGTCCTATAATATAAAAGTCTTTCTCAGTGGTTGAAGTTATAATGTATCTAAATATACAAAGATTATTAGCCATAGTCATAGATGTTTATTAGTCATAGTCATAGATGTTTATTAGTCATTGTCATAGATGTATATTAGTCATAGTCATAGATGTTTATTAGTCATAGTCATAGATGTATATTAGAAACAAGTGCCAGTTGTCTATCATTTCACAGCCCTTAGGAAGGGTTGCATTCTTTGACCATTGTCCAAGATTACCCTCAGGACAGCTGCCATTTTATGGCCCTAGCTCCCTCTACGCAGGCATGCGCGCGCGCGCATGCCTGCGTAGAGGGATGCTTATGTATGTGCTTATGTGTGTGTGTGTGTGTGTACGCACGCACGCACGCACGCACGCACGCACGCACACACACACACACACACACACACACACACACACACACACACACACACACACACACACACACACACACACACACACACACACACACACACACACACACACACACATTTATAAGCATAAATATTTGCTTGCATCAGCATTAGTATGCACAATGAATCCACACACAAATAGACATGTTACAGACCAACTAGGGATTGACATGGAAGAGCATCATCTTAAAAATAGCACATCAGGGAACCTCCCCTGTTCTTTTGTGTATAGAGCTGGTGCCTGCGATGACCCGTGGAGCTTCTGTTTTGCCCGACAAGTTAATTTTGTCTATTGTTTGGCTTTTTTGTTTTAACAATAAAATACTTGGAGAAATTATTTTTGCCTGGTTTTCCCATACTTTTCTTCCAGACAGGTTTGCTATATCTCACAGTACTGTACTGTACATTACCGCACTGAAATCATAAGACTTGAGCCGCTGGAATTCTACAGCTCTGTATGAAAATGAAATTGAACTTTCAAGTGGCGGTCAGCTATCTTCATCATACAGTTATTCAATGCAGCTTATGTTATGCACATTTTGTAATCTGTAATCATTTTAACCGGTAGGCCTACCGTTCACCTTAGATGACCAGAGTTAGAGTTGGCTTATTATTGCTCCCTTTTGTCTGTGTGTACAATTCTTTTAATTAAATATCACATGTATAGAGTAAACGGTGTACAGTATATAGAAAGTTTAGAAACACAACACAGGGGGAATTTATCTCAAATGGTAGAGCGCTCACTTAGCATGGGAGAGGTAGCACGATCACTGCCTGTATTCTCCAAGGAGCTTATATATAAAGTAGGCTAATCTCATTGACATGAGCTATTAATTACCCCTGCTCTGATAATGGGTTAACACATAACTTGTGCTCACAGCAATACAATCTGTCCTAGGCTACTGCATGTAATATGACAGTGGTTATCACACGTCTTAGTTTCAAGGACCTATAAGAGTCCATTCCAGTGGTCACCAACATGTCCGTACACGGACAAAATGTGTCTGTGGCAAAGACTTTCTCATGTCCGTGGCAAATTTTTAATTTTGTTTTACACACCATTATATTATAATGTTCTTATTTTGATCATAACACTCACTTACTCAAGTCTCAATTATTAACTATGACATTATGGCACATTAGGAGTCCACTAGTTAGTAGTCTATAGTACTAGTGGTTCTCAAATGTTTTATTTGACCGGTAAGGGTCCATTTGGTTCCATTTGTACACTCTCAGAGTTACAGACCTGTTATGGTCATGTGTTTCTGGCAAAAATGTAATGTTGACAAAAATGTCCACCACAAGCCAACATGGCGATGAGCCCTGGTCCATTCGGAATGCTTCAAACACAAAGTAACCGTGAGGGTCCCTCGACCCCACTTTGAGAACCAGTATAATGTTTTCAATGTAGTCTATGTTTGTAAGCAAATGTAGTTTTGAAATCTGTAGCACATAAAAACCTGCAGTTTGAGTGGTAGAAATGTGATCCCATGCAGGGGATTTGGGTTGAATCCTGGATAAGACAAACATCTTATGGATTTCAGCTTTAGCCTACAACCTGTTGACTTCAACCTGTACTTCAGTTTCTTTAAATGTCACAAATTCATCATCTCTGTAGAGTAAAATATACAGTATACAGCAGCTATTGAGCAAGGGGAATTAACTCAAATGGCAGAGCGCTCACTTAGCATGCGAGAGGTAGCAGGATTGATGCCCGTATTCTCCAAGGAGATCGAGGAACACCTTCTTAAACTAATGGCCTATGTAATTCTTTGAGAAAAAATCACACCTGTGTGAAGTGAGTGGTGCAACTCCGTGTGGGGGTCCCTGGAAGTTCCAGACCCACAGGAACGCACGTGGCCAGGGTGCCGGCCCGGTTCCGGCGAGCCGCCCTGCGTCCAAAACGGTCGAGAAATGACAGTTACCGTGTGGGGGTCCCCGGGGTGTCCCTGGGTGGTCCCTGGAACATCCAGATCCCCAGGAACGTGCCCAGGGTGCCGGCCCGGTTCCGGTGAGCCGCCCCGCGTCCGAAATGGTTGAGAAATGACAGTTACCATGTGGGGGTCCCCAGGAGGTCCCTCTACTGTATACTGTACTGTCACTGTACTGTACTGTCACACCCTAAATCATCATATATACAGTTAATGTGTGTGTGTGTGTGTGTGTGTGTGTGTGTGTGTGTGTGTGTGTGTGTGTGTGTGTGTGTGTGTGTGTGTGTGTGTGTGTGTGTATCTTGTGTAAAAAAATAAATGTGATTCCCACAAGTGTTATTATTATTATTATTATTAAACAAGTTGTTGTAGGCTATAGTTAGTTGTTGTATTGAATTGAATTGAATTATAAAAAGTGTGAATGGAGTTTCTAGGTGAAAGTGATTTTTTGACGTGCCAATAGCTGCCATTGAGCCCCATAGTAAATTTCTCAAATTTGAAAGCACTATATTTCTAAAACTATGACACATTTCAAAGATTCATTTTCACCGTAAGATTAGCCTAAATGGGGTTTCTAGGTGTAAGTATGTAGGACTAGTAGCATGCCAAAGTTTGTGCTATTGCCATTGAGAATGCATTGGGTGTTTAAGTTAAATAACTCAGAAACTTTAAAAGTAAAATGTTCCAGCATGTGTCTCCACAGTAAGCTGAATTATAAAAAGTGTGAATGGAGTTTCTAGGTGAAAGTGATTTTTTGACTTCAATGTCCTTTTCTTTACCAACTGCACCATGGTTCTTGGTTTCGGACGGAAGGCTATAGCATGTCGTTTTTCTAAATTTTTGAGGTTTTGAGAAAAATATGAAAATCGAGAAAAAACGACATACTATAGTTCATGGTTTCGGACGGAAGGCTATAGCATTCTGTTTTTCATAATTTTTGAGGATTTGAAAAAATGACGAAAATCACTTGAGACAATGGAATATAGCCCATGGTCTCGGAGTGATTTTCGTCTTTTTTTTAAAATCCTCGTTTTTCGTCATTTTGACCATGGTATAGCCCATATCGGACATAATACTATAGCACGCCATTTATCTACATTTTTGAGGATTTGAAAAAAAGACGAAAATCACTCGAGACAATGGACTATAGCCCATGGTCTCGGAGTGATTTTCGTCTTTTTTTTCAAATCCTCGTTTTTCGTAATTTTGACCATGGCTCAGACGGCATACTATAGCATGCCGTTTTTCATCATTTTTGAGGATTTGAAAAAAAGACGAAAATCACTCGAGACAATGGACTATATAGCCCATGGTCTCGGAGTGATTTTTGTCTTTTTTTCAAATCCTCGTTTTTCGTCATTTTGACCATGGGCTATAGCAGATATCGTACATAATACTATAGCACGCCATTTATCTACATTTTTGAGGATTTGAAAAAAGTGACGAAAATCACTCGAGACAATGGACTATAGCCAATGGTCTCGGAGTGATTTTCTTCTTTTTTTTCAAATCCTCGTTTTTCGTAATTTTGACCATGGGCTATAGCCCATCTCAGACGGCATACTATAGCATGCCGTTTTTCATCATTTTTGAGGATTTGAAAAAAAGACGAAAATCACTCAAGACAATGGACTAAAGCCCATGGTCTCGGAGTGATTTTCGTCTTTTTTTCAAATCCTCGTTTTTCATCATTTTTGACCATGGGCTATAGCCCATATCGGACATAATACTATAGCACGCCATTTATCTACATTTTTGAGGATTTGAAAAAAAGACGAAAATCACTCGAGACAATGGACTATACCCCATGGTCTCGGAGTGATTTTCGTCTTTTTTTCAAATCCTCGTTTTTCATCATTTTTGACCATGGGCTATAGCCCATATCGGACATAATACTATAGCACGCCGTTTTTCATCATTTTTGAGGATTTGAAAAAAAGACGAAAATCACTCGAGACAATGGACTATAGCCCATGGTCTCGGAGTGATTTTCGTATTTTTTTCAAATCCTCGTTTTTCATCATTTTTGACCATGGGCTATAGCCCATATCGGACATAATACTATAGCACGCCATTTATCTACATTTTTGAGGATTTGAAAAAATGACGAAAATCACTCGAAACAATGGACTATAGCCAATGGTCTCGGAGTGATTTTCGTCTTTTTTTTCAAATCCTCGTTTTTCGTAATTTTAACCATGGGCTATAGCCCATCTCAGACGGCATACTATAGCATTCCGTTTTTCATCATTTTTGAGGATTTGAAAAAAAGACAAAAATCACTCGAGACAATGGACTATAGCCCATGGTCTCGGAGTGATTTTCTTATTTTTTTCAAATCCTCGTTTTTCATCATTTTTGACCATGGGCTATAGCCCATATCGGACATAATAGGCTACTATAGCACGCCATTTATCTACATTTTTGAGGATTTGAAAAAAAGACGAAAATCACTCGAGACAATGGACTATATAGCCCATGGTCTCGGAGTGATTTTTGTCTTTTTTTCAAATCCTCGTTTTTCGTCATTTTGACCATGGGCTATAGCCCATATCGGACATAATACTATAGCACGCCATTTATCTACATTTTTGAGGATTTGAAAAAATGACGAAAATCACTCGAGACAATGGACTATAGCCAATGGTCTCGGAGTGATTTTCGTCTTTTCTTTCAAATCCTTGTTTTTCGTAATTTTGACCATGGGCTATAGCCCATATCAGACATAATACTATAGCACGCCATTTATCTACATTTTTGAGGATTTGAAAAAAAGACGAAAATCACTCGAGACAATGGACTATACCCCATGGTCTCGGAGTGATTTTCGTCTTTTTTTCAAATCCTTGTTTTTCATCATTTTTGACCATGGGCTATAGCCCATATCGGACATAATACTATAGCACGCCATTTTTCATCATTTTTGAGGATTTGAAAAAAAGACGAAAATCACTCGAGACAATGGACTATAGCCCATGGTCTCGGAGTGATTTTCGTCTTTTTTTCAAATCCTCGTTTTCATCATTTTTGACCATGGGCTATAGCCCATCTCAGACGGCATGCTATAGCATGCCATTTTTCATCATTGTTGAGGATTTGAAAAAAAAAGACGAAAATCACTCGAGACAATGGACTATACCCCATGGTCTCGGAGTGATTTTCGTCTTTTCTTTCAAATCCTTGTTTTTCGTAATTTTGACCATGGGCTATAGCCCATATCAGACATAATACTATAGCACGCCATTTATCTACATTTTTGAGGATTTGAAAAAAAGACGAAAATCACTCGAGACAATGGACTATACCCCATGGTCTCGGAGTGATTTTCGTCTTTTTTTCAAATCCTCGTTTTTCATCATTTTTGACCATGGGCTATAGCCCATATCGGACATAATACTATAGCACGCCATTTTTCATCATTTTTGAGGATTTGAAAAAAAGACGAAAATCACTCGAGACAATGGACTATAGCCCATGGTCTCGGAGTGATTTTCGTCTTTTTTTCAAATCCTCGTTTTCATCATTTTTGACCATGGGCTATAGCCCATCTCAGACGGCATGCTATAGCATGCCATTTTTCATCATTGTTGAGGATTTGAAAAAAAAAAGACGAAAATCACTCGAGACAATGGACTATATAGCCCATGGTCTCGGAGTGATTTTTGTCTTTTTTTCAAATCCTCGTTTTTCATCATTTTTGACCATGTGCTATAGCCCATATCGGACAGAATACTATAGCACGCCATTTATCTACATTTTTGAGGATTTGAAAAAAAGACGAAAATCACTCGAGACAATGGACTTATAGCCCATGGTCTCGGAGTGATTTTCGTCTTTTTTTTCAAATCCTCGTTTTTCGTAATTTTGACCATGGGCTCAGACGGCATACTATAGCATGCCGTTTTTCATCATTTTTGAGGATTTGAAAAAAAGACGAAAATCACTCGAGACAATGGACTATAGCCCATGGTCACACTTTTTCGTCACACTTTCTTGTCACACTTTTTCGTCACAGGTTTTTTTTTTAAATGATGAAAATCATGAACAAACAACATACTAAAGTTCATGGTTTCAGAAGACATACTATAGTATGTCGTTTTTCATGATTTTGAAGGATTTAAACAAATTATGAAAATCATGAAAAAACTACATACCATAGAGAATGCATTGGGGCGTTTAAGTTAAATAACTCAGAAACTACAAAACATTTCAAAGTAAAAGGTTCCAGCATGTGTCTCCACAGTAAGCTGAATAATAAAAAGTGTGAATGGAGTTTCTAGGTGAAAGTGCTTTTTTGACGTGCCATTGTCTGCCATTGAGCCCCATTGTAAATGTCTCAAATTTGAAAGCACTATATTTCTAAAACTATGAAACATTTCAAAGATTCCTTTTCAGGCAAACATGTCCACCGTAAGATGAACCTAAGTAGGCTAGAATGGGGCTGCTAGGTGTAAGTATGTAGGACTAGTAGCATGCCAAAGTTTGTGCTATTGCCATAGAGAATGCATTGGGCGTTTAAGTTAAATAACTCAGAAACTACAAAACATTTCAATGTAAAAAGTTCCAGCATGTGTCTCCACAGTAAGCTGAATAATAAAAAGTGTGAATGGAGTTTCTAGGTGAAAGTGCTTTTTTGACGTGCCAATGTCTGCCATTGAGCCCCATTCTGAATGTCTCAAATTTGAAAGCACTATATTTGTAAAACTATGAAACATTTCAAAGATTCCTTTTCAGGCAAACATGTCCACCGTAAGATGAACCTAAGTAGGCTAGAATGGGGCTGCTAGGTGTAAGTATGTAGGACTAGTAGCATGCCAACGTTTGTGCTATTGCCATAGAGAATGCATTGGGCGTTTAAGTTAAATAACTCAGAAACTACAAAACATTTCAAAGTAAAAAGTTCCAGCATGTGTCTCCACAGTAAGCTGAATAATAAAAAGTGTGAATGGAGTTTCTAGGTGAAAGTGCTTTTTTGACGTGCCAATGTCTGCCATTGAGCCCCATTGTAAATGTCTAAAATTTGAAAGCACTATATTTGTAAAACTATGAAACATTTCAAAGATTCCTTTTCAGGCAAACATGTCCACCGTAAGATGAACCTAAGTAGGCTAGAATGGGGCTGCTAGGTGTAAGTATGTAGGACTAGTAGCATGCCAAAGTTTGTGCTATTGCCATAGAGAATGCATTGGGCGTTTACGTTAAATAACTCAGAAACTACAAAACATTTCAAAGTAAAACGTTCCAGCATGTGTCTCCACAGTAAGCTGAATTATAAAAAGTGTGAATGGAGTTTCTAGGTGAAAGTGATTTTTTGACTTCAATGTCCTTTTCTTTACCAACTGCACCATGGTTCTTGGTTTCGGACAGAAGGCTATAGCATGTCGTTTTTCTAAATCTTTGAGGTTTTGAGAGAAATATGAAAATCGAGAAAAAACAACATACTATAGTTCATGCTTTCGGACGGAAGGCATGCTGTTTTTCATAATTTTTGAGGATTTGAAAAAATGACGAAAATCACTTGAGACAATGGACTATAGCCCATGGTCTCGGAGTGATTTTAGTCTTTTTTTCAAATCCTCGTTTTTCATCCTTTTTGACCATGGGCTATAGCCCATATCGGACATAATACTATAGCACGCCATTTATCTACATTTTTGAGGATTTGAAAAAAAGACGAAAATCACTCGAGACAATGGACTAGAGCCCATGGTCTCGGAGTGATTTTCGTCTTTTTTTTCAAATCCTCGTTTTTCGTCATTTTGACCATGGGCTATAGCCCATCTCAGACGGCATACTATAGCATGCCGTTTTTCATAATTTTTGAGGATTTGAAAAAATGACGAAAATCACTCGAGACAATGGACTATAGCCCATGGTCTCGGAGTGATTTTAGTCTTTTTTTCAAATCCTCGTTTTTCATCATTTTTGACCATTGGCTATAGCCCATATCGGACATAATACTATAGCACGCCATTTATCTACATTTTTGAGGATTTGAAAAAAAGACGAAAATCACTCGAGACAATGGACTATATAGCCCATGGTCTCGGAGTGATTTTCGTCTTTTTTTTCAAATCCTCGTTTTTCGTCATTTTGACCATGGGCTATAGCCCATCTCAGACGGCATACTATAGCATGCCGTTTTTCATCATTTTTGAGGATTTGAAAAAAAGACGAAAATCACTCGAGACAATGGACTATACCCCATGGTCTCGGAGTGATTTTCGTCTTTTTTTCAAATCCTCGTTTTTCATCATTTTTGACCATGGGCTATAGCCCATATCGGACATAATACTATAGCACGCCATTTTTCATCATTTTTGAGGATTTGAAAAAAAGACGAAAATCACTCGAGACAATGGACTATAGCCCATGGTCTCGGAGTGATTTTCGTCTTTTTTTCAAATCCTCGTTTTCATCATTTTTGACCATGGGCTATAGCCCATCTCAGACGGCATGCTATAGCATGCCATTTTTCATCATTGTTGAGGATTTGAAAAAAAAAAGACGAAAATCACTCGAGACAATGGACTATACCCCATGGTCTCGGAGTGATTTTCGTCTTTTTTTCAAATCCTCGTTTTTCATCATTTTTGACCATGGGCTATAGCCCATATCGGACATAATACTATAGCACGCCATTTATCTGTATACATTTTTGAGGATTTGAAAAAAAGACGAAAATCACTCGAGACAATGGACTATATAGCCCATGGTCTCGGAGTGATTTTTGTCTTTTTTTCAAATCCTCGTTTTTCATCATTTTTGACCATGTGCTATAGCCCATATCGGACAGAATACTATAGCACGCCATTTATCTACATTTTTGAGGATTTGAAAAAAAGACGAAAATCACTCGAGACAATGGACTTATAGCCCATGGTCTCGGAGTGATTTTCGTCTTCTTTTTTCAAATCCTCGTTTTTCGTAATTTTGACCATGGGCTCAGACGGCATACTATAGCATGCCGTTTTTCATCATTTTTGAGGATTTGAAAAAAAGACGAAAATCACTCGAGACAATGGACTATAGCCCATGGTCACACTTTTTCGTCACACTTTCTTGTCACACTTTTTCGTCACAGGTTTTTTTTTTAAATGATGAAAATCATGAACAAACAACATACTAAAGTTCATGGTTTCAGAAGACATACTATAGTATGTCGTTTTTCATGATTTTGAAGGATTTAAACAAATTATGAAAATCATGAAAAAACTACATACCATAGAGAATGCATTGGGGCGTTTAAGTTAAATAACTCAGAAACTACAAAACATTTCAAAGTAAAAGGTTCCAGCATGTGTCTCCACAGTAAGCTGAATAATAAAAAGTGTGAATGGAGTTTCTAGGTGAAAGTGCTTTTTTGACGTGCCATTGTCTGCCATTGAGCCCCATTGTAAATGTCTCAAATTTGAAAGCACTATATTTCTAAAACTATGAAACATTTCAAAGATTCCTTTTCAGGCAAACATGTCCACCGTAAGATGAACCTAAGTAGGCTAGAATGGGGCTGCTAGGTGTAAGTATGTAGGACTAGTAGCATGCCAAAGTTTGTGCTATTGCCATAGAGAATGCATTGGGCGTTTAAGTTAAATAACTCAGAAACTACAAAACATTTCAATGTAAAAAGTTCCAGCATGTGTCTCCACAGTAAGCTGAATAATAAAAAGTGTGAATGGAGTTTCTAGGTGAAAGTGCTTTTTTGACGTGCCAATGTCTGCCATTGAGCCCCATTCTGAATGTCTCAAATTTGAAAGCACTATATTTGTAAAACTATGAAACATTTCAAAGATTCCTTTTCAGGCAAACATGTCCACCGTAAGATGAACCTAAGTAGGCTAGAATGGGGCTGCTAGGTGTAAGTATGTAGGACTAGTAGCATGCCAACGTTTGTGCTATTGCCATAGAGAATGCATTGGGCGTTTAAGTTAAATAACTCAGAAACTACAAAACATTTCAAAGTAAAAAGTTCCAGCATGTGTCTCCACAGTAAGCTGACTAATAAAAAGTGTGAATGGAGTTTCTAGGTGAAAGTGCTTTTTTGACGTGCCAATGTCTGCCATTGAGCCCCATTGTAAATGTCTAAAATTTGAAAGCACTATATTTGTAAAACTATGAAACATTTCAAAGATTCCTTTTCAGGCAAACATGTCCACCGTAAGATGAACCTAAGTAGGCTAGAATGGGGCTGCTAGGTGTAAGTATGTAGGACTAGTAGCATGCCAAAGTTTGTGCTATTGCCATAGAGAATGCATTGGGCGTTTACGTTAAATAACTCAGAAACTACAAAACATTTCAAAGTAAAACGTTCCAGCATGTGTCTCCACAGTAAGCTGAATTATAAAAAGTGTGAATGGAGTTTCTAGGTGAAAGTGATTTTTTGACTTCAATGTCCTTTTCTTTACCAACTGCACCATGGTTCTTGGTTTCGGACGGAAGGCTATAGCATGTCGTTTTTCTAAATCTTTGAGGTTTTGAGAGAAATATGAAAATCGAGAAAAAACAACATACTATAGTTCATGCTTTCGGACGGAAGGCATGCTGTTTTTCATAATTTTTGAGGATTTGAAAAAATGACGAAAATCACTTGAGACAATGGACTATAGCCCATGGTCTCGGAGTGATTTTAGTCTTTTTTTCAAATCCTCGTTTTTCATCATTTTTGACCATGGGCTATAGCCCATATCGGACATAATACTATAGCACGCCATTTATCTACATTTTTGAGGATTTGAAAAAAAGACGAAAATCACTCGAGACAATGGACTAGAGCCCATGGTCTCGGAGTGATTTTCGTCTTTTTTTTCAAATCCTCGTTTTTCGTCATTTTGACCATGGGCTATAGCCCATCTCAGACGGCATACTATAGCATGCCGTTTTTCATAATTTTTGAGGATTTGAAAAAATGACGAAAATCACTCGAGACAATGGACTATAGCCCATGGTCTCGGAGTGATTTTAGTCTTTTTTTCAAATCCTCGTTTTTCATCATTTTTGACCATTGGCTATAGCCCATATCGGACATAATACTATAGCACGCCATTTATCTACATTTTTGAGGATTTGAAAAAAAGACGAAAATCACTCGAGACAATGGACTATATAGCCCATGGTCTCGGAGTGATTTTCGTCTTTTTTTTCAAATCCTCGTTTTTCGTCATTTTGACCATGGGCTATAGCCCATCTCAGACGGCATACTATAGCATGCCGTTTTTCATCATTTTTGAGGATTTGAAAGAAAGACGAAAATCACTTTATCATTTATCATCATTTATCATCATTTATCATTTATCATCATTTATCATCATTTATCATCATTCATCATCATTTATCATTTATCATCATTTATCATTTATCATCATTTATCATCATTTATCATTTATCATCATTCATCATCATTTATCATCATTCATCATCATTTATCATCATTTATCATCATTTATCATCATTTATCATTCATCATCATTTATCATTTATCATTTATCATCATTTATCATCATTTATCATCTATCATCATCTATCATCATCTATCATCATTTATCATCATTTAATGGACCTGTAAATTACAACAAAATAAAGGCACTGGTGTGGTACTCCTGGTTTACCAGAACGGGATTCAAGTCCCTGCAGTGCTCTGCTCAATTTGTTGTATTTACATGGCTTATTTTAATTGTCTGCTCATTGTGTTGCCTTTTCATATAGATAACCCCCAGGTTCCCTACTGTGTTTGTACTCAAGTCTATTTATTACATAATGATTTCTGCCCATGGTCTCGGAGTGATTTTCGTCTTTTTTTTCAAATCCTCGTTTTTCATCATTTTTGACCATGGGCTATAGCCCATATCGGACATAATACTATAGCACGCCATTTATCTACATTTTTGAGGATTTGAAAAAAAGACGAAAAACACTCGAGACAATGGACTATAGCCCATGGTCTCAGAGTGATTTTCGTCTTTTTTTTCAAATCCTCGTTTTTCATCATTTTTGACCATGGGCTATAGCCCATATCGGACATAATACTATAGCACGCCATTTATCTACATTTTTGAGGATTTGAAAAAAAGACGAAAAACACTCGAGACAATGGACTATAGCCCATGGTCTCGGAGTGATTTTCGTCTTTTTTTTCAAATCCTCGTTTTTCGTAATTTTGACCATGGGCTATAGCCCATCTCAGACGGCATACTATAGCATGCCGTTTTTCATCATTTTTGAGGATTTGAAAAAAAGACGAAAATCACTCGAGACAATGGACTATAGCCCATGGTCTCGGAGTGATTTTCGTATTTTTTTCAAATCCTCGTTTTTCATCATTTTTGACCATGGGCTATAGCCCATCTCAGACGGCATGCTATAGCATGCCATTTTTCATCATTGTTGAGGATTTGAAAAAAAAGACGAAAATCACTCGAGACAATGGACTATTCCCCATGGTCTCGGAGTGATTTTCGTCTTTTTCTCAAATCCTCGTTTTTCGTCATTTTTGACCATGGGATATAGCCCATCTCAGACGGCATACTATAGCATGCCATTTTTCATCATTTTTGAGGATTTGAAAGAAAGACGAAAATCACTTTTTTCATTCATCATTTATCATCATGTATCATCATTTATCATTTATCATCATTTATCATCATTCATCATCATTCATCATCATTTATCATTTATCATCATTTATCATTTATCATCAGTTATCATCATTTATCATTTATCATCATTTATCATGTATCATCATTTAGCATTTATCATCATTTATCATCATTTATCATTCATCATCATTTATCATTTATCATCATTTATCATCTATCATCATCTATCATTATCTATCATTATCTATCATCATTTATCATCATTTAATGGACCTGTAAATTACAACAAAATAAAGGCACTGGTGTGGTACTCCTGGTTTACCAGAACGGGGTTCAAGTCCCTGCAGTGCTCTGCTCAATTTGTTGTATTTACATGGTTTATTTTAATTGTCTGCTCATTGTGTTGCCTTTTCATAGATAACCCCCAGGTTCCCTACTGTGTTTGTACTCAAGTCTATTTATTACATAATGATTTCTGCCCATGGTCTCGGAGTGATTTTCGTCTTTTTTTTCAAATCCTCGTTTTTCGTCATTTTGACCATGGGCTATAGCCCATCTCAGACGGCATACTATAGCATGCCGTTTTTCATCATTTTTGAGGATTTGAAAAAAGACGAAAATCAATCGAGACAATGGACTATAGCCCATGGTCTCAGAGTGATTTTCGTCTTTTTTTCAAATCCTCGTTTTTCATCATTTTTGACCATGGGCTATAGCCCATCTCAGACGGCATACTATAGCATGCCATTTTTCATCATTTTTGAGGATTTGAAAGAAAGACGAAAATCACTTTATCATTTATCATTTATCATCATTTATCATCATTTATAATTTATCATCATTTATCATCATTCATCATCATTAATCATCATTTATCATTAATCATCATTTATCATCATTTATCATCATTTATCATCATTTATCATCATTTATCATGTATCATCATTTATCATGTATCATCATTTATCATCATTTATCATCATTCATCATCATTCATCATCATTTATCATTTATCATCATTTATCATTTATCATCAGTTATCATCATTTATCATTTATCATCATTTATCATGTATCATCATTTAGCATTTATCATCATTTATCATCATTTATCATTCATCATCATTTATCATTTATCATCATTTATCATCTATCATCATCTATCATTATCTATCATTATCTATCATCATTTATCATCATTTAATGGACCTGTAAATTACAACAAAATAAAGGCACTGGTGTGGTACTCCTGGTTTACCAGAACGGGGTTCAAGTCCCTGCAGTGCTCTGCTCAATTTGTTGTATTTACATGGTTTATTTTAATTGTCTGCTCATTGTGTTGCCTTTTCATAGATAACCCCCAGGTTCCCTACTGTGTTTGTACTCAAGTCTATTTATTACATAATGATTTCTGCCCATGGTCTCGGAGTGATTTTCGTCTTTTTTTTCAAATCCTCGTTTTTCGTCATTTTGACCATGGGCTATAGCCCATCTCAGACGGCATACTATAGCATGCCGTTTTTCATCATTTTTGAGGATTTGAAAAAAGACGAAAATCAATCGAGACAATGGACTATAGCCCATGGTCTCAGAGTGATTTTCGTCTTTTTTTCAAATCCTCGTTTTTCATCATTTTTGACCATGGGCTATAGCCCATCTCAGACGGCATACTATAGCATGCCATTTTTCATCATTTTTGAGGATTTGAAAGAAAGACGAAAATCACTTTATCATTTATCATTTATCATCATTTATCATCATTTATAATTTATCATCATTTATCATCATTCATCATCATTAATCATCATTTATCATTAATCATCATTTATCATCATTTATCATCATTTATCATCATTTATCATCATTTATCATGTATCATCATTTATCATGTATCATCATTTATCATCATTCATCATCATTTATCATTTATCATCATTTATCATCATTTATCATCATTTATCATCATTTATCATCTATCATCATCTATCATCATCTATCATCATCTATCATCATTTAATGGACCTGTAAATTACAACAAAATAAAGGCACTGGTGTGGTACTCCTGGTTTACCAGAACGGGGTTCAAGTCCCTGCAGTGCTCTGCTCAATTTGTTGTATTTACATGGTTTATTTTAATTGTCTGCTCATTGTGTTGCCTTTTCATAGATAACCCCCAGGTTCCCTACTGTGTTTGTACTCAAGTCTATTTATTACATAATGATTTCTGCCCATGGTCTCGGAGTGATTTTCGTCTTTTTTTCAAATCTTCGTTTTTCATCATTTTTGACCATGGGCTATAGCCCATATCGGACAGAATACTATAGCACGCCATTTATCTACATTTTTGAGGATTTGAAAAAAAGACGAAAATCACTCGAGACAATGGACTTATAGCCCATGGTCTCGGAGTGATTTTCGTCTTTTTTTTCAAATCCTCGTTTTTCGTAATTTTGACCATGGGCTCAGACGGCATACTATAGCATGCCGTTTTTCATCATTTTTGAGGATTTGAAAAAAAGACGAAAATCACTCGAGACAATGGACTATAGCCCATGGTCACACTTTTTCGTCACACTTTTTCGTCACACTTTCTTGTCACACTTTTTCGTCACAGGTTTTTTTTTTAAATGATGAAAATCATGAACAAACAACATACTAAAGTTCATGGTTTCAGAAGACATACTATAGTATGTCGTTTTTCATGATTTTGAAGGATTTAAACAAATTATGAAAATCATGAAAAAACGACATACCATAGAGAATGCATTGGGGCGTTTAAGTTAAATAACTCAGAAACTACAAAACATTTCAAAGTAAAAGGTTCCAGCATGTGTCTCCACAGTAAGCTGAATAATAAAAAGTGTGAATGGAGTTTCTAGGTGAAAGTGCTTTTTTGACGTGCCATTGTCTGCCATTGAGCCCCATTGTAAATGTCTCAAAATTGAAAGCACTATATTTCTAAAACTATGAAACATTTCAAAGATTCCTTTTCAGGCAAACATGTCCACCGTAAGATGAACCTAAGTAGGCTAGAATGGGGCTGCTAGGTGTAAGTATGTAGAGTAGCATGCCCAAGTTTGTGCTATTGCCATGGAGAATACATTGGGTGTTTAAGTTAAATAACTCAGTAACTACAAAACATTTCAAAGTAAAAAGTTCCAGCATGTGTCTCCACAGTAAGCTGAATAATAAAAAGTGTGAATGGATTTTCTAGGTGAAAGTGTTTTTTTGAAGTGCCAATGTCTGCCATTGAGCCCCATTGTAAATGTCTCAAATTTGAAAGCACTATATTTGTAAAACTATGAAACATTTCAAAGATTTCTTTTCAGGCAAACATGTCCACCGTAAGATGAACCTAAGTAGGCTAGAATGGGGCTGCTAGGTGTAAGTATGTAGGACTAGTAGCATGCCAAAGTTTGTGCTATTGCCATAGAGAATGCATTGGGCGTTTAAGTTAAATAACTCAGAAACTACAAAACATTTCAATGTAAAAAGTTCCAGCATGTGTCTCCACAGTAAGCTGAATAATAAAAAGTGTGAACGGAGTTTCTAGGTGAAAGTGCTTTTTTGACGTGCCAATGTCTGCCATTGAGCCCCATTCTGAATGTCTCAAATTTGAAAGCACTATATTTGTAAAACTATGAAACATTTCAAAGATTTCTTTTCAGGCAAACATGTCCACCGTAAGATGAACCTAAGTAGGCTAGAATGGGGCTGCTAGGTGTAAGTATGTAGGACTAGTAGCATGCCAACGTTTGTGCTATTGCCATAGAGAATGCATTGGGCGTTTAAGTTAAATAACTCAGAAACTACAAAACATTTCAAAGTAAAAAGTTCCAGCATGTGTCTCCACAGTAAGCTGAATAATAAAAAGTGTGAATGGAGTTTCTAGGTGAAAGTGCTTTTTTGACGTGCCAATGTCTGCCATTGAGCCCCATTGTAAATGTCTAAAATTTGAAAGCACTATATTTGTAAAACTATGAAACATTTCAAAGATTCCTTTTCAGGCAAACATGTCCACCGTAAGATGAACCTAAGTAGGCTAGAATGGGGCTGCTAGGTGTAAGTATGTAGGACTAGTAGCATGCCAAAGTTTGTGCTATTGCCATAGAGAATGCATTGGGCGTTTACGTTAAATAACTCAGAAACTACAAAACATTTCAAAGTAAAAAGTTCCAGCATGTGTCTCCACAGTAAGCTGAATTATAAAAAGTGTGAATGGAGTTTCTAGGTGAAAGTGATTTTTTGACTTCAATGTCCTTTTCTTTACCAACTGCACCATGGTTCTTGGTTTCGGACGGAAGGCTATAGCATGTCGTTTTTCTAAATCTTTGAGGTTTTGAGAGAAATATGAAAATCGAGAAAAAACAACATACTATAGTTCATGCTTTCGGACGGAAGGCTATAGCATGCTGTTTTTCATAATTTTTGAGGATTTGAAAAAATGACGAAAATCACTTGAGACAATGGACTATAGCCCATGGTCTCGGAGTGATTTTAGTCTTTTTTTCAAATCCTCGTTTTTCATCATTTTTGACCATGGGCTATAGCCCATATCGGACATAATACTATAGCACGCCATTTATCTACATTTTTGAGGATTTGAAAAAAAGACGAAAATCACTCGAGACAATGGACTAGAGCCCATGGTCTCGGAGTGATTTTCGTCTTTTTTTTCAAATCCTCGTTTTTCGTCATTTTGACCATGGGCTATAGCCCATCTCAGACGGCATACTATAGCATGCCGTTTTTCATAATTTTTGAGGATTTGAAAGAAAGACGAAAATCACTTTATCATTTATCATCATTTATCATCATTTATCATTTATCATCATTTATCATCATTCATCATCATTCATCATCATTTATCATTTATCATCATTTATCATTTATCATCATTTATCATCATTTATCATTTATCATCATTCATCATCATTTATCATCATTCATCATCATTTATCATCATTTATCATCATTTATCATCATTTATCATTCATCATCATTTATCATTTATCATTTATCATCATTTATCATCATTTATCATCTATCATCATCTATCATCATCTATCATCATTTATCATCATTTAATGGACCTGTAAATTACAACAAAATAAAGGCACTGGTGTGGTACTCCTGGTTTACCAGAACGGGATTCAAGTCCCTGCAGTGCTCTGCTCAATTTGTTGTATTTACATGGCTTATTTTAATTGTCTGCTCATTGTGTTGCCTTTTCATAGATAACCCCCAGGTTCCCTACTGTGTTTGTACTCAAGTCTATTTATTACATAATGATTTCTGCCCATGGTCTCGGAGTGATTTTCGTCTTTTTTTTCAAATCCTCGTTTTTCATCATTTTTGACCATGGGCTATAGCCCATATCGGACATAATACTATAGCACGCCATTTATCTACATTTTTGAGGATTTGAAAAAAAGACGAAAAACACTCGAGACAATGGACTATAGCCCATGGTCTCAGAGTGATTTTCGTCTTTTTTTTCAAATCCTCGTTTTTCATCATTTTTGACCATGGGCTATAGCCCATATCGGACATAATACTATAGCACGCCATTTATCTACATTTTTGAGGATTTGAAGAAAAGACGAAAAACACTCGAGACAATGGACTATAGCCCATGGTCTCGGAGTGATTTTCGTCTTTTTTTTCAAATCCTCGTTTTTCGTAATTTTGACCATGGGCTATAGCCCATCTCAGACGGCATACTATAGCATGCCGTTTTTCATCATTTTTGAGGATTTGAAAAAAAGACGAAAATCACTCGAGACAATGGACTATAGCCCATGGTCTCGGATTGATTTTCGTATTTTTTTCAAATCCTCGTTTTTCATCATTTTTGACCATGGGCTATAGCCCATATCGGACATAATACTATAGCACGCCATTTATCTACATTTTTGAGGATTTGAAAAAAAGACGAAAATCACTCGAGACAATGGACTAGAGCCCATGGTCTCGGAGTGATTTTCGTCTTTTTTTTCAAATCCTCGTTTTTCGTCATTTTGACCATGGGCTATAGCCCATCTCAGACGGCATACTATAGCATGCCGTTTTTCATAATTTTTGAGGATTTGAAAGAAAGACGAAAATCACTTTATCATTTATCATCATTTATCATCATTTATCATTTATCATCATTTATCATCATTCATCATCATTCATCATCATTTATCATCATTTATCATTTATCATCATTTATCATAATTTATCATTTATCATCATTCATCATCATTTATCATCATTCATCATCATTTATCATCATTTATCATCATTTATCATCATTTATCATTCATCATCATTTATCATTTATCATTTATCATCATGTATCATCATTTATCATCTATCATCATCTATCATCATCTATCATCATTTATCATCATTTAATGGACCTGTAAATTACAACAAAATAAAGGCACTGGTGTGGTACTCCTGGTTTACCAGAACGGGATTCAAGTCCCTGCAGTGCTCTGCTCAATTTGTTGTATTTACATGGCTTATTTTAATTGTCTGCTCATTGTGTTGCCTTTTCATAGATAACCCCCAGGTTCCCTACTGTGTTTGTACTCAAGTCTATTTATTACATAATGATTTCTGCACATGGTCTCGGAGTGATTTTCGTCTTTTTTTTCAAATCCTCGTTTTTCATCATTTTTGACCATGGGCTATAGCCCATATCGGACATAATACTATAGCACGCCATTTATCTACATTTTTGAGGATTTGAAAAAAAGACGAAAAACACTCGAGACAATGGACTATAGCCCATGGTCTCAGAGTGATTTTCGTCTTTTTTTTCAAATCCTCGTTTTTCATCATTTTTGACCATGGGCTATAGCCCATATCGGACATAATACTATAGCACGCCATTTATCTACATTTTTGAGGATTTGAAGAAAAGACGAAAAACACTCGAGACAATGGACTATAGCCCATGGTCTCGGAGTGATTTTCGTCTTTTTTTTCAAATCCTCGTTTTTCGTAATTTTGACCATGGGCTATAGCCCATCTCAGACGGCATACTATAGCATGCCGTTTTTCATCATTTTTGAGGATTTGAAAAAAAGACGAAAATCACTCGAGACAATGGACTATAGCCCATGGTCTCGGATTGATTTTCGTATTTTTTTCAAATCCTCGTTTTTCATCATTTTTGACCATGGGCTATAGCCCATATCGGACATAATACCATAGCACGCCATTTATCTACATTTTTGAGGATTTGAAAAAAGACGAAAATCACTCGAGACAATGGACTATAGTGATCGGAGTGATTTTAGTCTTTTTTTTCAAATCCTCGTTTTTCGTAATTTTGACCATGGGCTATAGCCCATCTCAGACGGCATACTATATATATAGCATGCCGTTTTTCATCATTTTTGAGGATTTGAAAAAAAGACGAAAATCACTCGAGACAATGGACTATAGCCCATGGTCTCGGATTGATTTTCGTATTTTTTTCAAATCCTCGTTTTTCATCATTTTTGACCATGGGCTATAGCCCATATCGGACATAATACCATAGCACGCCATTTATCTACATTTTTGAGGATTTGAAAAAAGACGAAAATCACTCGAGACAATGGACTATAGCCCATGGTCTCGGAGTGATTTTCGTCTTTTTTTTCAAATCCTCGTTTTTCGTAATTTTGACCATGGGCTATAGCCCATCTCAGACAGCATACTATAGCATTCCGTTTTTCATCATTTTTGAGGATTTGAAAAAAAAACGAAAATCACTCGAGACAATGGACTATATAGCCCATGGTCTCGGAGTGATTTTCTTATTTTTTTCAAATCCTCGTTTTTCATCATTTTTGACCATGGGCTATAGCCCATATCAGACGGCATGCAATAGCATGCCATTTTTCATCATTGTTGAGGATTTGAAAAAAAAAGACGAAAATCACTCGAGACAATGGACTATAGCCCATGGTCTCTGAGTGATTTTCGTCTTTTTCTCAAATCCTCGCTTTTCGTAATTTTTGACCATGGGCTGTAGCCCATCTCAGACGGCATACTATAGCATGCCATTTTCATCATTTTTGAGGATTTGAAAGAAAGACGAAAATCACTTTATAATTTATCATTTATCATCATTTATCATCATTTATCATGTATCATCATTTATCATCATTCATCATCATTCATCATCATTTATCATCATTTATCATTTATCATCATTTATCATCATTTATCATTTATCATCATTCATCATCATTTATCATCATTTATCATCATTTATCATTCATCATCATTTATCATTTATTATTCATCATTTATCATCATTTATCATCTATCATCATCTATCATCATCTATCATCATCTATCATCATTTAATGGACCTGTAAATTACAACAAAATAAAGGCACTGGTGTGGTACTCCTGGTTTACCAGAACGGGATTCAAGTCCCTGCAGTGCTCTGCTCAATTTGTTGTATTTACATGGTTTATTTTAATTGTCTGCTCATTGTGTTGCCTTTTCATAGATAACCCCCAGGTTCCCTACTGTGTTTGTACTCAAGTCTATTTATTACATAATGATTTCTGCCCATGGTCTCGGAGTGATTTTCGTCTTTTTTTCAAATCCTCGTTTTTCATCATTTTTGACCATGGGCTATAGCCCATATCGGACAGAATACTATATCACGCCATTTATCTACATTTTTGAGGATTTGAAAAAAAGACGAAAATCACTCGAGACAATGGACTATAGCCCATGGTCAGTTACCATCCAGCCACTCTACCCCTGAGCCACCACCACCATAGAATGCAAATAAAACAATTTAGTGTTTCAATGTAGCTACAGTAGGATACCAGGTAAACATCAAACCTATAGTGTTGTGCGGGTGCAAACGTCCTAACACTCAGACACGCAATAGTCCGACACCTTACCCAAACCCTGACCTAACCCTAAACGCACGCAGAAGCCACGTACCGGTATGTGTAAAAACAAATGCCACGTATGTCGCAGTGTTGTTTTCGTCGACAAAAACTAAATGGAAACTAAATTAAAACTACGCTATGGTGACTGAAACTAAGACAATTTTGTCAACAAATAAAAACTAGACTAAAATGTTAGGAAGGGACTAGTGGACAAGAGGTCCAGTATAAGTCATTTTACACTTGGTTGCATGCTGAAAATAGAAGATCTACAAGCTCACGCTGCGATGCGTTGTGAGCTTGTAGATCTGCTATTTTCAGCAAGTATAAAATCAGCCAATACGACGGCATCAAGGCCCGCCAAAACACATTTTAGTCGACTAAATCACCTGTAGATTTAGTTGACTAAAATCTTATGACATTTCGTCGACTAAAACTAGACGAACAATAATGCATTCCAGGTGACTAAAATGTGACTAAAACTAAGTGAAAACTATTCAAGAGACTATGACTAAAACTAAAAAGAAGAAAAAATAATTTTGCTGCCAAAAACAACACTGGTATGTCGGAGCCCCGGGTGAGTCTTAACCATCCACGTATGTGTCTTAACCAGCCACGTATGTGTCTTAACCAGCCACGTATGTGTCTTAACCATCCACGTATGTGTCTTAACCAGCCACGTATGTGTCTTAACCAGCCACGTATGTGTCTTAACCAGCCACGTATGTGTCTTAACCAGCCACGTATGTGTCTTAACCGTCCACGTATGTGTCTTAACCAGCCACGTATGTGTCTTAACCAGCCACGTATGTGTCTTAACCGGCCACATATGTGTCTTAACCATTCACGTATGTGTCTTAACCATTCACGTATGTGTCTTAACCAGCCACGTATGTGTCTTAACCAGCCACGTATGTGTCTTAACCAGCCACGTATGTGTCTTAACCAGCCACGTATGTGTCTTAACCAGCCACTTATGCATGTCTTAACCAGCCATGTATGTGTCTTAACCATCCACGTATGTGTCTTAACCAGCCACGTGTGTGTCTTAACCGGCCACGTATGTGTCTTAACCAGCCACGTATGTGTCTTAACCGGCCACGTATGTGTCTTAACCATCCACGTATGTGTCTTAACCGGCCACGTGTGTGTCTTAACCGGCCACGTATGTGTCTTAACCATCCACGTATGTGTCTTAACCGGCCACGTGTGTGTCTTAACCGGCCACGTATGTGTCTTAACCAGCCACGTATGTGTCTTAAGCAGCCACGTATGTGTCTTAACCAGCCACGTATGTGTCTTAACCGGCCACGTATGTGTCTTAACCGGCCACGTATGTGTCTTAACCGGCCACGTATGTGTCTTAACCAGCCACGTATGTGTCTTAACCAGCCACGTATGTGTCTTAACCAGCCACGTATGTGTCTTAACCGGTCACGTTTGTGTCTTAACCGGCCACGTATGTGTCTTAACCATCCACGTCTGTCGGAACCTCGGGTGAGTCTTAACATCATAGGGAAGGTTGGGAAACCCGGAAGTGACCGTGGCAGAGGTTCAGTTTCCGTCATGTCAACAACATGGTTGTTCCAAACTCACTCTCAGAGTGAAGCGTTGTGAGCTATTTTCTCCCCTCGAGAAAGTGTGAACCTGTATTTCAGTAACAACTTCATTACTGTCAGCTTCTTTACGGTACTTCACAATTATGTTTATGTGGTTAGAGTTACAGGATAACAGACACCGTATGACGCGTTGCACTGATGTCACATTGGCAGCACGCACACACACAGACACAGTGGATAGAAACAGAATCTCTGACACAGGTCAGTAAATGTCATATGTTTGACTGAGGTCAGGATATGAAGATACAATAAAGACATCTTGTTAAGTCAGATAAGGATTTATTTGGAAAAGGTTCTGGGAAAGTGAGTTATCATGATGTTTCAAACGATAGCCGCAAAACAGACACGGCTTGAGCCTGCATGGCCCTGCAGTGGTTCCCAAACCTTTTATCTCAAGAGCCAACATAGAAATTAAGACATTTGCGGGACCCAAGCTAGTGAACAATAAACAGAGCAGATATACAAGCTCCTAATGGACAGAATGAAGCGGCAAATCTATGCCAAGTCCTTTTGAAAGTTCACAGAGAAGATTGTGTGCACATCTCTTGCCTGGATTTAGGCCATAGGTGCTGGACACCAAGGCATCAAGGCCAGCTAGGTGCTGGACACCAAGGCATCTGGACAGCTAGGTGCTGGACACCAAGGCATCAAGGCCAGCTAGGTGCTGGACACCAAGGCATCATGGCCAGCTAGGTGCTGAACACCAAGGCATCAAGGCCAGCTAGGTGCTGGACACCAAGGCATCAAGGCCAGCTAGGTGCTGGACACCAAGGCATCAAGGCCAGCTAGGTGCTGGACACCAAGGCATCAAGGCCAGCTATGTGCTGGACACCAAGGCATCTGGACACCAAGGCATCAAGGCCAGCTAGGTGCTGGACACCAAGGCATCAAGGCCAGCTAGGTGCTGGACACCAAGGCATCTGGACACCAAGGCATCAAGGCCAGCTAGGTGCTGGACACCAAGGCATCAAGGCCAGCTAGGTGCTGGACACCAAGGCATCAAGGCCAGCTAGGTGCTGGACACCAAGACATCTGGACACCAAGGCATCAAGGCCAGCTAGGTGCTGGACACCAAGGCATCAAGGCCAGCTAGGTGCTGGACACCAAGGCATCTGGACACCAAGGCATCAAGGCCAGCTAGGTGCTGGACACCAAGGCATCAAGGCCAGCTAGGTGCTGGACACCAAGACATCTGGACACCAAGGCATCAAGGCCAGCTAGGTGCTGGACACCAAGACATCTGGACACCAAGGCATCAAGGCCAGCTAGGTGCTGGACACCAAGACATCTGGACACCAAGGCATCAAGGCAAAGAAACATTTGCACATATAGAGAGTTCAGGTAGACAGACGGCCATGCTTTTTTTAAAATTATTATTATATATCTTTTAATACATACATTTAATTAATAAATACACTGAACCAATGACAAGTATTAAAACACTTTTAGTTTGTGAAAATAATAATTACTTTGGAACACAGTCATGGTTCTTGTTTTGCATTCCCTGAAAAGCAAGTACAAGTTTTTATACATGAAGGTTTCTATATCAACCCTCCAGCAAGTGCTGCTATGCAGAGATATAGCTGACATAATTCACTATGTACAGTTCTTCACTGGGACGACATATGGAACTGATCTGTTCACACATTATCTCAGCTTTATCATCTCATCATTATTTAGATTTTAGAGTGATTTCTTTTTTTAAAGAAGAAAAAAAACTTTTAGTGTACACACAAGTACTAGCCTACCTTTTTTCATTTTTTTTGTTTGCCTGACAAGTGACAATATACAGAAAATATGTTTTTTTTTGTGGCTTTCGCCTTTATTTTATATTTTTGTATGGAGGGACAGACAGTAGGCTGACAGGAAATGGGGAGAGAGATGGGGGGAAGACATGCAGTAAATCGGGAGTCGAAAAAACACTTTTCAGAACCGAAGTTTGTTTTTGAACCTGCAGTCTGAGGACAGCGACACTTCGGTGGAACTCCAGAGGACACGAAGAAGACCGATGATGCTGCAGATCGACTTCCTTAATTCCCAGCTCCACAGCACATCTGTTTGTTTGTCCCAAACCAAACGACAGCATGATGAGTTGATGACACATTGTTTGCTTTCTCTCTCTCTCTCTCTACTATGAAGTGTGTTGTGTGCTGCTCCGTCAGCACTGCAGGCTGTCTGTCCCTAATGGTGAGATAATGGCTGTTAGAAGAAGTCATTAATAGCTCACTAATACGTGTCAGATGCTACCTGTGGCAGCAGGGGACGGGGCGCCGGGACTCCCATGACTGGCCAGCATAATTAGAGGGACATGGCCCGCCAGCCCGCACAGCTGCTGCTGCTGCTGGTGGTGCATGGGCAAGAGCCGCTACGTGTGTGTGTGTGTGTGTGTGTGTGTGTGTGTGTGTGTGTGTGTGTGTGTGTTAGGCTGCGCAACAGTGACACTTGGTTGTGAAAACCAACCAAAAGCAATTTTCGTGCTCGGACAGCCAGCCAGGGACAGACCCAGGGACCCAAGGACACACAGCTGTCTATAGGAGTGGTTGCACCACTCAAAAATATTTCTTGGCCTAATAAGTCAGCTCTTCATAACACTATCTGTTAAAATTCCCAAAGTCGTAGCCTAATTGAAAAGGATCATGCCGATCCCACCCAAAAAATGCCTAAGTCAGGACTCAAGTCAGTAAATAAATTGGCCTACGTCAGGTTTAATCCAATTTAATTATTGAATCCTCTTATGTTACATAACTGACAGTCAGTGTTATTTTAAGTTAAATGGTCATACATTGTTTTTGGTGAAATGCTCAAGAAATATACAGTTTTGTTTTGGAAGTGTGTGTGTGTGTGTGTGTGTGTGTGTGTGTGTGTGTGTGTGTGTGTGTAGAGATAAGGAAGGAGTCCTTTTAAACTAAAGGAACTGTAAATGATACCATTTCCTTAAAACATTCACCCCATACTTGGCGTGAACAAGCTAGGTGAACTTGCTTTGTGGAATATGGCAGTGGCTATTTAATTGTATCACTGCTGACTGCATACAAATAATCTGTATAACTGGGAGGGTGGCAGGGTGCTGGGTTTCTTCACTTGGTGTCTTGTCTTGTCAAATAAATTATTTGGAATAGGGTAATATTCAGTGGTGGAAAGTACATTAAGTAAATTTGGCTGCCAACTAGCCTACGCATTCACTACATACTTTGTATATAGGCATGGGCGGCTGACATAAAGGTTTGGCCTTGGCCCCCATGAATGTCATCCCATAATAAAGTGGCTCAAATAATGTTATTTTCATCCCGTGCACAATTCATTTCAGCATTACATGTCAGCATGAAATGATTCATTAACAGAGTATATTTATTGCACACTCAGCCCCTCTCACACACACACACACACACACACACACACACACACACACACACACACACACACACACACACACACACACACACACAGTCCAAGATTGTCATAGTTTACCTATCAAATCAAGTAGATACTAAAATTGCCTAAATACAAATCTAGAAGCTTTTTTTTGTTTTTAGTGTAAATAAGATAAGAGAGACCCTACGGTATCTTCAGGAATATTCCTGAAGAAGATCCCAGTGATCAAAACGTTGAATTAATAAACCAGTGGAGCTGAGGTTTCCCTTATTGCCAGTGTTGCAGACTCTATTTCTTTCTTCTGTACTGCCATTTGTCCAGCACCTGGCTAGAGTAGATGCACATGCTCCTTTGTCTTGTTTTATTGCTCACTGTCCGTGAGGCTGACCTACATACATTTCACAGCAGTTTAGAAATACTACTTTTTTAAAACTGTATGTGACAAATAAAGATTGATTGATAATAAACATACATAAGATGAATTTGTTTCTTTCTACAGGAAATCTTAAGACTGTTACTGTTTAAGACTATAGATTACTGCAATGCATTGTGCTCTGTTCTTAGCCAAGCTTAATTGGTTCAAAATGCAGCAGCTAGGCTCATCACTGGTACCATATTTTATTTATATATTTGTGCCCATAACACCTGTTTTAGCTGCACTTCATTGGCTGCCAGTCTCCTTCAAGATTGATTTTAAGATTGTATTGCTAACTTTTAAATCTCTTTAATGGTCTAGCATGTAATATGGTTGAACCTGTGCCCTTAGATGCCCTTAGATGCCCTTAGATCATCTGGAGTCATATGGCTAATTTGGTGACCAAAGATCAGATCATTAAAGAGTTTGTAATCCCTCTTAAAAAACTATTTCTACAGGATGGTATTTATTTTTTATCTCCTTGAGTTATAACTTGTTCATTATTGCTCCGTTTTACATTTCTATTGTTTATTATTGAATTAGTTGTTTATTACTTTTTTGATTGTTCAAGCAATTTGTAACTTTGTTTGAAAAAGTGCTTATTATTTTGTATTATTATAGGTTTCTGTACAGTCCATAGCCCACAATGAGACAGAGTGAGTAGACATCAATGGTGTCATCTTGCTCCTTCAAGTAAAAACCTGATTACATCTTCCACCACTGTTGATAGTCACTTCGAGGGAAGTTGAGTACTATGCTCTGGAATTTTGCTCCACTGTTTTGCATGGTATCAAATGCCAAATTATGTGCTGATATAATATATAATTTTACATTCTATCTACCGGTAACTGTGTTTGGTGAAAAAATATTGTTACCCCTATCCTAAGTGTGCGCACGCACGCACGCACATCAAAATTGATACATTTTGAATCTTAGATGTGTTTTTTTTTACTTTGCTTTTATTTAAAATTTTCACCATATAATGGAAAAAAGAAAAAAAAACTAAGATAAACTGCTTGACAAATTACAATACAGCATTTTTCAAATTAAGAGTAAGACAAGGCAGGAAAAAGCAGGAGACATGATACTCACGATATAGGCCTAGAGTCCATACTGTTTGCTTTTTGTATCTGAAAGTACGGATGAAAATATTTTATCCATTTGTCATGTCACTGTGGTGAATTTGTATGTGAAACTACGGATGGAAATGACCTACCTAAATCTGGAATATTTTCATGAAACCATGATTTTGTCCCAGAAATAAACAAATAGTCAAGTAAATAAGAAGACTTATTTTGAGGAATAAAGTATATTTTTTGCTGTTCAAAAATATATTATTCACAGTAAAAAAAAATATCTTCAGATGTTCTCCCCCCCTTTGTGTCTCCCCATATGTCTTTTCATATCACCACTTTGTGTAAAAGCTTTGCCACAGACTGCACAGACATAGGGCTTTTCGCCTGTATGAGTCCTCATGTGTACTTTCAGAATTTCCATTAGAGTAAATCCTTTGCCACAAACTATACAAATATGTGTCCTTTTCCCTGCATGTCTCACCATGTGTCTTTTCAAAAGATCATGTTTACGATTAAAGCCTTTGCCACAAATTGGACAAATAAAGGGTTTTTCCCCTGTATGAATCATCATGTGCTCTTTTAGCCTATGCATATGACAAAATGCTTTGTCACAAACTTTACAAATATAGGGCTTTTCACCGGTATGCGTCTTCATGTGTTTATTCAAATTACCCACTGTTTGAAAGACTTTGCCACAAACTGTACAAATTCCCCCTGTATGACCCTCCATGTGTTTTTTTAAGGATACACTAAAAGTAAAGCCCTTACCACAAACTGTACAAGAAAAGGGCTTTTCTCCTGTATGACTCAATTGTTTTTCCTTTGTATGAATCCTCATGTGTATTTTTAGTTGTTCCATCCGACGCAATCCTTTGCCACAAATTGTACAAATAAATTGTTTTTCCCCTGTATGAATAATCGCATGTCTTTTTAGATGATAGTTTTGAGAAAATGCTCTGCCACAAACCGTACATCTGAAGGGTTTTTGTCCTGTATGTGTCCTCATGTGTTTTTTTAAACTGGTACTATGACTATAGCCCTTCCCACAAATTGTACAAGTAAAGGGCTTTTCTCCTGTATGACTCACTTGTTTTTCCTTTGTATGAGTCCTCATGTGTATTTTTAGTTTATCCATCCGACGCAATCCTTTGCCACAAATTGTACAAATAAATCGATTTTCCCCTGTATGAATACTCACATGTCTTTTTAGATGATAGTTTTTAGCAAATGCTCTGTCACAAACTGTACATCTAAAGGGTTTTTGTCTTTTGTCTTCTGTATGTGTCCTCATGTGCATTTTTAAACTGTTACTATGACTATAGCTTTTTCCACAATCTGAACAAATATGTGGCTTTTCTCCAGTGTGACTCCTCATGTGTTGATTCAAATTACCCCTTCGACCAAAGCCTTTGCTACAAACTTTACAAATATAGGGCTTTTCACCTGTATGACCCCTCATGTGTCTTTTTAGATCTCGTCTTTCGCGGAATCCTTTGCCACAAACCATACAAATACAGGGCTTTTCCCCTGTATGAATCATCATGTGTGTGTTAAAATAACTTTTTCTATCAAAGCCTTTACCACATTCTGTACAGGTAAAGCTATTCTTTCCTGCGTGAATCTTCAAGGAGTTAGTTGGATTTGACGATGTTAGGTCCTGGGACAGTTTGTTATCCACATTTAGTGTCTTGTGTGGTGATTTCAGTGTCTTTTGAGCGGATCGATCTTGTGTGGGTTCCCACTCATCACCGTCTTCAGCGTCAGATTCTTCTGTGGGCTCCCACTCATCACTGTCTTCAGTATCGGATTGGAGCTGGTCATCACTAGTTGTTTGTGATCGTCCACAGTCCTCTACATCAGCTTGTGCTTTCATGTGTTCAGTTGAAGTGCTGGCAACAGGCTCTGTCTCTATGTTTTCATCATCATCTTCACAGATCATTTCTAGTAATGTCATTGTTTCCTCTGGTCTTTGAAGTAGCTCTTCCTGATCCACTTTACTCAGTGGAGGCTCTGGATTCTCCTGGACCAGACTGGGGCTCCTCTCCAGCTGTTCAGAGGAAACATCCTCTTCACTCACAGGGGGGTGCAGGAAGTCTATGGGAAAGATACAATAAGAGAAAGTCATTGAATGTTTGAACTACATTTTTCTATGCAGTGTATTCCGTTTCATAGCTGTGCTGTTTAGAGCTAACCTGATTTAGAGCTAAATACTGCCAGATATTGGCAGTATTTTGGCAGTATTTTTTTAAACTATAATTTTTATCCCACGATTCTGTAACCCATTTTCACCCCTGTGTCAATTATCTAATGTGATCCTGGGCTCTACACACCCTCCGCCAACCTAGTCCCCATATATGGGGGACATGGGGAGAGCAACAGACTTGAACTCATGCTTCCTTCATGCCTGACTGTCCAAGTTGCTCCTTTACACCTGACAGGGGGGAGTTTCCCTGGTTGGACGTAGCGCGTGGAAGGAACACGTTATTCCAACCAGTTCCTTTCCCCTCCATCAGGCGCCCCGGCTGGCCAGGGGGAGGCAGTTTAGAGACCAGGATTACTGCATGTTTTTGTGAGGGTACCTACCCTAGGGGACACGGGGAGAACATGCAAACTCCACACAGAAAGGCCCTTTCACCAACCCCGCCTCGGGTATGGGCACTGATGACGCGGAGGAGGAAACACGCCAACAGCACCCACAGCGTCCCGAGCAGGAATCGAACCCAGGACCTTCTAGCTGTGAGGCGACAGCACTACCAACTGTGCCACCGTGCCCCAGATATTGGCAGTATTGAGTTCACAAGTTCCCTCCTACCTCAATCTGGTCCCTCTCAAGCAGAAATGATGAACCCAAACCAGCGCGGAAAAAAATCTGATATCTCCATAATAATTTCGAGTTGTAGTCTTGTTAGCGCAGTGGCACAGCTTCAATAAGTCATCAGTCACGCCTTGATCCCGCCTCTAGCTGCCGCTGATCGTTACTAAATGCCTCCGAAATCCGCTGGTTCGGGGTACTCTCTGCCCGTGAGAGTCCAGATGCAGGCAGGAGGAGGAACACACTACTGCCACCAACTGGCGAAGTTAGTTTAGAAGAGCTTATGCTATATACAGTAGGTGCTCAATGTCCAAACCATGAATCCATCTTTATTTATCAAACACATATGTTATTGGCTGCAGTAATAATCTAATTTACCAATACACTTTCAGACTTGCCAACATTGGGAAAATGTTTTGAGTAGTGTGTACCACACTTTCCATCACGTGTATGGGACGGCACACAGCGTAAGGCGTACAGAGGGAAATAGAGGGAAGAGAGTGACAGAGACAGCTAGATATAAACAGTGAATTTGCATACATTTTACTGTCATATTTTAATCTTTCTTGTACGACTGTTATCACATCATCAGCATTACTCAGCTTCCTTATGCTCATAACCGCACACGGAATAACGATCCTGAAGGAAAATTTAAAACAAACATGTGAAGAGCAGACCTGTTGCATTATGCAGTAGATTGCCTCGTTAACTTGCAAGCCATGGAATCAGATCTTAAGCCAAACACTTTGAGAGTGTGATGACCAGAAACAGTAGCTGGGCTATACACCGGATCCATCGTACACCATCATACATCATCTCATTCCAGCCAATCACAATTTGCGTCCTCACCTTCATCAGCAATGTTTGGTTATGCAATGTTTGTGTTTATGCAAGCCATGGAATCAGATCTTAAGCCAAACACTTTGAGAGTGTGATGACCAGAAACAGTAGCTGGGCTATACACCGGATCCATGTACTAAGAGCGAGGTAGCCTCGGAAACCCATACGTTTTTATTTCCAGGGAGAAAAAAAAGTCTGGGACTGAGTCCACTTCAATTCGGCATAGAGTAGCGCAAACGTCGATCACTCTCTGCTGATTTCTGATCGTCTGCACCTTTATTAAATTGAAGCGCGCGCACACACGCACACGCACACGCACACACACACACACACACAGTCTCTGGACCTTAGTTTAGCACTTTGTGCATTGGGCCACGTGCAATAAGGGCTACGTGCAATATGGACAGATCATGTCCATTTTCTCTTCCTTCTCATATCCTTATTTATTTATTTATTTAAATGACTACTGCTCAGCCCATATCTACTGTTACTACTGTACTACTGTATTAATGTATCCTCCTCCTTACTGACATGTTTGCACTATTGGTGAGATGCGAAAATACTTTTCGCTGTGCTGTACTTGTACTGTACATTGACAATAAATTTAATCTCATCTCATCTCATCTCACACACACACACACACACACACACACACACACACACACACACACACACACACACACACACACACACACACACACACACACACACACACACACACACACACACACACACACACACACACACACCATTGTTGGCTTAATACTTCTGATGCACTGTTGTTCTGCTATATGCCTATCCGTTAGCCAGGTAAAGAGACGTGACACCTTCAAGATGGCGCAACCCCCAAATTTGCATATAAAAGGTGCAAGGTTTGCAGGCCCTATTAACTGCACTACAATATTTCACCATACTGTGACGAAATGTGACGAAAAAGTCCCAAGAAGGAATGGCAGATTCGGTCACGCCCAGAAATGTCCGTATACATGTATGTCTCAAAAGATATCGGCTAAAAGTGTGACTTTGAAACCTGTTTAGCTGTGAAGTAAATTTGGGAGTACAGAAACAATTAAAGTTATCTCACCAATATTTGGAGTTAAATCATGGCATGGTAACTAGTAACTACATAACCCAAACCTCTACAAAAGTGTAATTTGCTTAATGTGATTAAATACAAAGTTGCTGTAAAGTGTTTCATTATCACCTGGATGCCATGTTGGATTGCTATCATACTGTCTTCCTATTCTCTCTTCATCCTCTCCTCCCATCTGCTCTTCTCTTTCTTCGCCTCTACCTGCGATCTCCTCCTCTTCCTCCGGTTCCTCTGCCAGAGGGGATGGCACAAAACCGTCAGATTTAGGCTTTCTTGGACGGCCACGTTTACGCTTCACCACACACTGCACCGCAGGGGAGGGCAGACAGACGGGATACTTTCTGGGACGGCCACGCTTTTGAGGTTCGACCAGCATCTGCTGTACTGTGACTACTGTCATACTGGAGACATCTGAGAGAGAGAGAGAGAGAGAGAGAGAGAGAGAGAGAGAGAGAGGGGGGGGGGGGGGGGAGACGCAGGGTTTATTATTCTTATTAAAAAGAATGCCTACATGAAAATTAAACTTGTCAATGGTGCAAATTACACCCACATGAAGGGTTCATACTTCATATGCATACTCTATAGTCTATACTAGGATGATAGTCTCTACAGTGCTTGAACTTCACTTTGTCTCTTCTCAATCCATTACTGTGATATTTACAAACTGAAACTGAAAAGAATATCCTAAATGTAAGTGATAGGTTTTGTGAGGGGAGCCCTTATCATCGTACACCATCATACATCATCTCATTCCAGCCAATCACAATTTGCGTCCTCACCTTCATCAGCAATGTTTGGTTATGCAATGTTTGTGTTTATGTAGCAGGGTGGTATTAATTAAGGTAGCCAACTACGCCACCTAGGGAATTGTGCCATAGGAAATAGTTTTGGGTGAGTTAATTAACTATAAGTAAACCTCCTGAACACATAATAACTCCCCACAAGGTTCGTTGTATTGAAGGATTAGATCATCAAGTACATAAGTATACAAACACTTTATTCACTATAGGTAAAATATCATAATGTTTCTTAGACATAAACAGGTTAAAAACTGTATTAAGGTACTTCAGTATTACAAATTGTGCCACTTCTGGGACTGGTGCTGAGGGTTACCAAGGGTGACAGGGAACCAGCTAACCCTCCCAGGGTAGTGGCACACCAAGCCACAACACACAAAAACAAATAAAAACAATCTGACAGGCACACAAAAAGGGATACCACTACCACTGGGACAGGCGGCGCCTGGTCCGGACTTGGGGTCTCAGCACCAAAACTAACAAAGAGAGACATTAATGCATTAAGGAGGATTCAGACAATACAGGTTTAAACACATTTCCACAATAAACAGCGTCCAATCAGGGCATTCCCAGTTCACATAACATAATTAGAATGTTTCTTCCTTTGATTGGGGGTGGGGCGACCTGTGCAGCGACCTGCACACGCTGTGGGACTGCTTGGCATGCTGAAGCCCAAAGGGCCAGCTCTATTCAGGAACACCAACTGAGGAGAAGCTAACACAGGCAGACTGTGTGCTGCTTAAATACTGCAGGCAATCAGCCCACTGATTATTGGGAGGAGAATGGGCAGAGTGGAAGCCAACGCCAATACTGCTACATTTACACTATGACGTCAAATTGTCCATTCATCGTCAATGGCATTTTAATGTTTGTGTAGGACAGTTTGTGGACACACACCAAAAGTTGGACATAGGAGGGGCTAGGGCCCCTAGATTTTATTTTTTTAAACAATAACAGTACTTAGCTGGTTGTGGAATGTTCCGGTTTTGAAAGGTTCTGGGTTATCCTTCGGAGTAAAAAATAACCACTACATTTTCTACATTTGAACAGGCATAACTCATGCCTCATTTGGCATGAGGGGGGGGGGGGGGGGGGGGTGGGGAGAGTGAGGGGAGAGAGAGGGTGGATTGAGGCGGGGAAAGAGAGCGCGGAAGAGCAAGAGAGAGGGGGTTTCGTTACCAGTTACTAGATGTGAGGACCACGTAGCGGCATGAACCTCTAGATTATTTTTTACCCGAGAGAGAGCCGCACGTTGCCTTCCTATGTAGTAATGTCAATGTTGACACATCAGCCTCCTCTTCGCATTTCTCCTCCATCTGTGGAGGTTCTGGCTCCTCCTGGACCAGACTGGAGCTCTTCTCGTGTTCAGTGGAAACATCTTCACACACACACACACACACACACACACACACACACACACACACACACACACACACACACACACACACACACACACACACACACACACACACACACACACACACACACACACACACACACACACACACTAAGATGTCAATCTGTTGGAATGGTTTTCAGCATCAAAGTGCAACACTGACAACCATTTTTGGTGCCAAAAGAGCACCAAAGTCTGACGTACGAGGGCGCAAATCCACAGGTTCATGTACTTTTTAATTTACATTGTAATCCCCATAGGGGGATTTTAGATCGCCTTATATAAGAACTGTGTTTGAGAAATAAACATGTCATCCCGGCCGTTTCACTCATATGGATATGAAGAATCAACTGCCTGACAGAAAACGCTATCGTTACTGCTACTGAATTAGTTACATTTTCACTAGAAACAGACTGTATCATATACGAGTGACTGACTGTCGCAAACCTCCGACAATGACGCAGAGACAGATGGTTTATTTTTGGACCCCAATACTTATATGAGACGATTTTAAGATGACCCCATGTAATAACATGGGGTCATCATAGAGAAATTACTTCCGTAAACCAGGCAGAACCAGGGCTCTATAGAACAATGTTGGTAAAGTAGAATAGTGTTGTGTTCTAAATGGTAAATGGTGCATTTATATAGCACCTTTTTTTTTTAAATCAAAGGTGCTTTACATAGAAGCATTTCATACACCGATGGCGGAGAAAACCATGCAAGGCACCAACCTGCTCATTGGGGTTCAGTATCTTGCCAGCCATCTTGCAATATATATCGAACTATAGGAACCTTAGGAACCTTCCGGTTCCAATGCGGCCACTCTACTTTATTATCAACATTTATTTATATCATATTATGTTATACATTACTTTATAACATATCAGAAGACATGGCAAGGAATTAACAAATACACGTTAGTGTTATGCGAGTAGGCCTGTCACAATTATTACATAATTGCCTATAATCTCAATTATTTTTGCATGATCATTATGACATCGTTTCCAAACATAAAAATCAGACCCGTCTGAACTGATCGTGGTGCTGTACTGTACTGTACTGTACTGTACTGTACTGTACTGTACTGTACTGTACTGTACTGTACTGTACTGTACTGTACTGTACTGTACTGTACTGTCTCTCCTCTCTGGCCTCTATGTGTGTGTGTGTGTGTGTGTGTCTCTGCGCAACAATGCCAGTGGTTGGCGAGGTTTTTCGGCTTTCTGTGCTCGGACACAGACACGTACGTACGGGACACACAGTGCTGCGCAATGGAGTGGCTAGCACCACTCAAAAATAGTGGAAATTACAAGCTCACAATGCCCATTGTAAGCTTGTAGATTGGCCATTTCATATATATATATATATATATATAGCCTATAACGTTATTAAATATGCCAGTTTTTTATTTGAATTTTAGGTAATTTTAATTAGTACTACAGCATGCACCATAGTGGTTAAAATAATGCAGCTCAACCAACCTGTTCTGTGTAGTTGGATGTGTGGCTGTAAAACGAGGTCCAGCTGTTTGTTTCGTCTCTCCAGCAGAGTTTCTAGTGTCTCTATCTCTCTCTGGAAGAGGTTGAATATGAACTCTGTAGCCAAACTGAGACGCTCACTGACAAACACTCCGACAAGCTGCACACAACATTCATCAACACCACGCTGTTTTTCCAAAAGACACAATAACTCCTCTCCCACCGACGTCAGGTGTTCATTTATAGACAGTCGTACAGAATCTATTTGACACATTTTACCTCCTTTATGTGACATTTTTCACCAAGCTTTGCTTCTCGGCGCCTAAGCTCGGCGCTCGCCATAGATCTTGGGCATGACAAAAACACGCACTCACTTCTGGGTTAAAGTGCGTCTCGCATGCGCATTAGGGGCTCTACGCCATTTCGCCCCCTGGTGGAGGAGGCGTGTAACAGACAGACAGACCGACAGACAGACAGACAGACAGACAACGGCTGCAGATATTTCCATGATTAAAACATAAATTGGTTCCAATCAAGCTGTCGATCGTGTTTGTATCCATCTAGCAAGATGTGATGGAACGGTAGGTAGGCCTGCTATAGGAGTTTGCTGATTCATTCTTTTTTAACAGAACATGAAGCATTACTTTATAGCCAAACATGCAGTTATTTATTTAATATGCATGCACAGTAAGCAGATTGTAAAATGAAGCTAGTGCTCATCAGTTTTCCAAATAATGACAGTCAATAGGCCTATACAGTATGCAGCCGGCTGTAAAACAGAATACATCCCATATGCTCCCATCAAATTCCCTAGAGACAATTTATAAAATGAATATGCCTACTTAATCCAATTGCATACAGTATGTACATTGTTCCCTATAATAATAATAATTTATGTACAAGGCATGCAGGCCGTAAAATGAAGCAGCGCTATTTTATTTTATTTATACCTTTATAAAGACAACACACACACACGCACACGCACGCACGCACGCGCGCACACACACACACACACACACACACACACACCAAACTGTCACCTGTCTCTCAGGCATCCATATATGTGTTTATATATAGTCCACCATTGTATTACACAGTTATTGCATGCATATCTTTTTTTCCACCACACAGACCCAGATGTCAATATCCTGGCTGTAGATTGGTCATTTACGGCGAAGATATATGATGTAGCCTACTAGCAAACCTAGAGAGTCAGTCATCTACGTAAGTGGTTAGTAAGTGGTTAATTAATTGCAATAATGTACATGCCTTTTTAAATACTGACAAATGTGGACAGACACGGAGCATGCTCATATTGTTACTGTACTAGTAACATATAGAGCTTCAGGTAATAACAAAAGATGAAAATCAATAAATAACACAAGGGGGGAAAAATCACAAGCAGCATAACCATTGACTTTAACATTGTGTTCAATGTTGACTGCTTGTCTGATTCCTCTGCTTCAGTATCTATCACTTGTAACTGCCACCCTGGATTTGAATGAATGATAAGTTGTTGGTATGTGTGTGTGTGTGTGTGATATCATGTGTCAACTAGGGTTGGGCATTTAACCAAAAATATATCAAAACTGATATTTAGTACAAATAACTGACTATAACTCACTCATGTAGGTTAATCGAATAATGACATTTTTTGAATATCTAGATTCTAGAATATCAACGGACCAACATTACATAATCAACTAAATGTATTAGTCTTATTAACCACTTAAACTTATTTACTTCACTATAAAAACAAATTGTAATTAACTCACTGACCGGCACCAATGACATGACATCTTTGGATGTTTTTTTGTTGTTTTTTTCAAAAGGTGCACACCGCCAACAACATCTTGACGTACTGTAGGCGGCACGTCCCACCATTCAACAACTCATAGAGAGGCAAGACACAAGGACACCACGTGGTCGCAAAAAGCGCCACCCATCCACTTCCATGTTAGAGTGAAAAACAGGTATACTTAACTGCTTAACTACTTTCTGTACACTTTTTTTAAACAAATCTTCCTCACAGTATAATCATAACACATGATGATCATGTTATAGGATGAAAAAAAATCACAGCACACCGTCTTTAAAATCGTTCAGGCTGACCACTTAGACACGCAAGTGTTAATTACTTTATGACTACAAGTGTCCTATTTTGCAAATACAAGGTCTTATGACTTAAAGGGATATTTTAATTTCAAAAAAACGTTTGGTCATTTCATCATCTACTCAGGCTTATGTTGACAACCCCAGACAGTTTTGAAGTTGCTCGATTCAGTATTTAAATACTTAATATTCATTTTAGCTACCCCTCCTCCCCCTTCCTATACAAACCCATTGTAACTTCATTTTCGATAAAACGAAAACACTCAGGGCCCTATTTTTCTTTTTTTTACCATTCTGAAAAATATGTTTGAATAGTTCAAATAGCCAATCTACCAACTCATGTGTTGATGTATGACTAGTTGAACAATTTTAATGTTTTTCAAAATAGTTTAAGAAGGCAAAGTTTAGGGTTAAGGGCTTTAGCACTGACGAAAATAGGGCCCTGTTCAATGTCCTCATATGCGAGTGTCATATTAGTGTTATATAAGGTCAGAATGACATAACATCCGATGGAGGGCTGGGAGGGATTGTGTTAAAACCGTCTGGGGTGTTCACATAAACCTGAGTAGATGAAGAATACAATAACAAAAACACAAAAACAGCATTGGTCACGCCTCACTCTGTCCCTCAGAGGACGAAGGAAAGGCAGTAGCACACCACTACTGAAAATCGAGTTGTTAAAAATGTCTCAAATATGTGACAATTTTATTACAGATGGAACTTACCCTTTAGCTAAATCTGGCATATTTACATTAAATCATGTTTATCGATTGAAATGTTCAATAATGTGAACTGTCCTAGAAATTACAAATAATATAAAGCAAAGTAAATTAGAAGTCTTCTTTAGAGCAATAAAACATGTTTTGCTGTTCAAGAAATGGAATCTTATGAGTAGGAATTTACATTATTTTCAGATGTTCTCCCCCCCTGTATGTCTTCCCATATGTCTTTTCATATCATTATTTTGAGTAAAAGCTTTGCCACAGACTGTACATATATAGGGCTTTTCCCCTGTATGGGTCCTCATGTGTCGTCTTAGATAATCCATAGTACTCCAGCCTTTGCCACAAACGGTACAAATATGTGTCTTTTCCCCTGTATGACTCGCCATGTGTCTTTTCAAAAGATCATGTTTGCGATTAAATCTTTTGCCGCACAATTTACAAATAAAGGGCTTTTCTTCTTTATGTGTTGTCATGTGAGCCTTTAACCCACGCATGTGACCAAAGCATTTGCCACAAACTGTACAAATACAGGGCCTTTCACCAGTATGTGTTGTCATGTGAGCTTTTAAACATGCAACTGTATTAAATGCTTTCCCACAAACTGTGCAAAGAAAGCGCTTTCCCCCTGTTTGACCGTGCTTTCCCCCTGTATGACCAGCATCCATGTGTTTTTTTAAGGATAACCTAAAAGTAAAGCCTTTGCCACAAACTGTACAAGTAAATGGCTTTTCTCCTGTTTGAGCCCTCGCATGTTTTTCTTTTGTATGAATCCTCATGTGTCTCTTAAAATGTTCCATCCGACTCAATGTTTTACCACAAACTGCACAGAGAAAATCTTTTCCTGTATGACTTCTCGCATGACTTTTTAGATGATCGTTTCTAACAAATGCTTTTCCACAAACTGTACAGCTAAAGGGTTTTTTGCCTGTATGCGTCTTCATGTGTTTTGATAAACTACCCTTTTCAAAATAGCTTTTCCCACAATCTGAACACACATATGGCTTTTCTCCAGTGTGACTCCTCATGTGTTGAATCAACCCACACCTTTGACCAAAGCCTTTGCCACAAACTGTACAGCTAAAGGGTTTTTTGACTATATGCGTGTTCATGTGTTTTGATAAACTACTCTTATCACTATAGCTTTTCCCACAATCTGAACACACATATCGCTTTTCTCCAGTGTGACTTCTCATGTGTCGATTCAATGCATAAATGTGACCAAAGCCTCTGCCACAAACTTTACATATATAGGGCTTTTCACCTGTATGAGTCATCATGTGTCTTTTAAGATGTCTTCTTTCGCGGAATCCTTTGCGACAAACCGTACAAATACAGGGCTTTTCCCCTGTATGAATCATCATGTGTATATTAAAATAACTTTTTCTATCAAAGCCTTTACCACATTCTGTACAGCTAAAGATTTTCTTTCCTGCGTGAAAACTGGTGGAGTTCATTTGCTTTGATGATGCTAGGTCCTGGCACAGTCCTTCCACATGTAGTGTCTTGTGTGGTGATTTCAGTGTATTTTGAGCGGACTGATCTTGCCTGGGTTCCCAGTCATCACTGTTTTCAGTGTCAGATTCTTCCGTGGGCTCCCACTCATCACTGTCTTCAGTATTGGATTCAGAACTGTCAGACGATTGGAGCTGGTCATCACTAGTCGTTTGTGATTGTCCACAGTCCTCTACATCAGCTTGTGCTTTCACATGTTCAGTTGAAGTGCTGGCAACAGGCTCTGTCTCTATATTTTCATCATCATCTTCACAGATCATTTCTAGTAATGTCATTGTCGATCCATCAGCATCCTGTGGTCTTTGAAGTAGCTCTTCCTGATCCCCTTTACTCTGTGTAGGCTCTGGTTCCTCCTGGACAAGACTGGGGATCCTCTCCAGCTGATCAGAGGAAACATCCTCTTCACTCACCGGGGGGTGCAGGTCGTCTGGGGAAAAGATACAATAAGAGAAAGTCATTGAATGTTTGAATTTAACACTTTTCTATGCAGTGTTTTCTGTTTCATAACTGTGGTGTTTAGATGTACTACTGTACACTTGTGTGCTTTCTCAATCTAATACGAGCTATCCGTCCCGTGTATGGGACGGCACACAGCTTCGTATTGAGGGAAATAGAGGGAAGAGAGTGATATAAATGTCAGCAAAAAAAAGAGGAAAGGTACCATAGGTGGCTTTTATTCATTTAGATTTGTATTTGTGTATTTTATTAGTAGCCGCCTGATCAGCAGCTGAGCAAATTTGTATAACACTTTTTAATTAATGGTGTCCAACTAAAAATTGTAATCACGATTAATCACATGATTTGTGTAGAATGCTCACACACAGATAGATAGATAGAATACTTTATTGGCAGTTTAAGAATAAATGGTAAATGGTGCATTTATATAGCGCCTTTATCCAAGGCGCTTTACATAGATTGTGCATTACATTCACCCATTCACACACACATTCATACAACGATGGCAACGGAAACCATGCAAGGCACCAACTAGCACATCAGGAGCAATTAGGGGTTCAGTGTCTTGCTCAAGGACACTTCGACAGTAACTCTGGGGGAGCCCGGGTTTGAACTGGCAACCTTGCGGTTACCATCCAGGCACTCTACCCCTGAACCACGAATGGACTCAAGACACAAAAAAGCCTTCGCTTGTTTCCATTGTGGTTCACCTTGTAACATGAAACTATACACAAACATACTGTACAAACAAAACAACCATGAAACACATACAAAGAATCCTTATATATATATATATATAAGGCTGGGAACTATACATATAGGACAATAAGTACCCTAAGTGAAGAATCCAGAGCATGGGAGATGGGCTATCCAGGGTCGGAAACTAACTATGACCATTTAGATGGAGCCATGATTTTAAGGTCTTTGCTAAATCTTGCAAGAGAATTTAAGGATTTCAGTGTTGGAGGGAGTACATTCTACAGAGTAGTGGCTGGCTGCGTAGTAAAATGCATTTTTCCCTTGAGCGTCCTGAAACTGGGGGGAACTAGATTATATGAACTTCCTCTGGTTGAGTACCCATGAGCATCCCTCACTCTGGGCAGGTAGCCCAGCAGGTACTTAGGAACAGAGGCATCTAGGATCTTGAAGACCAAACACAATGAGAGCTGAGATACTCTCTCCTCCACTCTTAACCATCCCAGGCTACTAAAGTGGGCAAAGGTAAGATGAGACCTGGGGTTTCATTTTAGTAGTACCCTCACCAGCTTGTTTTGGGAGGTCTGCAACTTTGTTTTCAATGGCTTAGAACAGTGTTTCCCAACTTTTTTGTCCCAGGGCACACTTTTCATAGCCTAAAAATCTCAGGGCACACATAGATATACGGTGTATAGGCCTATCTATATACATATACATTCATATGTGTATGTATGTGTGTGTAAAAAAAAATATATATATATATATATATATATATATACAGTGTTGGGAAAGTTCATTTATTTTAGACTTTATTGAATAAAACAACCTTGGGGGATTAATAAAGTGACAACTTTTACAATATCTCCATTACCATTATCCAAATTAATTCCTTATTATATATTTTTTTTAAATACATTTTGGAGAAAAAAATAGCTCATATGCAATGTGAAATGCTACCTAATTCTTAATCCTTTTCCTTGTCTTTATTATGGGCCAACTTGTGAAAGCTGCATGCTTTTATTGTGAAGGGTCTCAGTTCTCACAGCCTGCATATTTCCACGTGCTGAAAATAGCTGATCGACAAGCTCACAACACGTTGCGTCCGCAACGCGTTGTGAGCTTGTAAATCAGCCATTTTCAGCATGGAACACGTGTACGACGAAGAATAAATCAGGCATCACTGCGCTTCTGTGGAGGATTTTGTTCGCAGAACGAGGCGATCATGTATGGACACTTGGACAGCTATTTTTCGTGGCACATTATGTTTAATCACAACAACGTCACGTTTACTTTACCTCCTCAGTGTTTGGGTCGGGACATGTAGGACTGTATGTGTCTGCTGTCTACGTGCGCTCCAGTCTTACTGGAGGGGGCGAAATGTAGCGTCTTCTGGATGCATCTCTTTAGCATTAACATTTCAATGGCCGAGAGTCTATTGTTCCGTAGTTGGTGTTATCGCACGTCTAATGGTTAGACGTGTGACAACGACGACGCAACAATAGGAATCCTGCAGCTCAATAGGGGGAGGGTTAGTGTTAGGGTTAAATTTTCGGTCAAATCAGGCGGCACACCTGGACACATCAAACAGCACAGTAAAGTACCGCGGGACACAGGTTGGGAAACACTGGCTTAGAAATACCTCTGTAGCATGAAGTACAAGCATAGTCAAAGTGACACTGGATGAGGGCACCAGCCAAGGTCCTCATAGCACTGCTGTTGACATAAGGGGATATCCTGCCCAAAAAACGAGTTCTCTGGTTGACCTTTGAGATCACTGTAATTGCCATTTTTTCACCCGTGAGTTTGTTATCCAAGATACAACCCAAGTAAGTGACCTCCTTATTTGTGACTGCATTGTCACTAGGGTTGGGATTCGTTAGGATTTTAACGGTTCCGGAACCTTACCGAATCCTAACGGTTCCAGTTCCCTTAAAGGTTCCCAATATTATTGTCCCCCTTTTTTTCTGACATACATTATGCTTATATTATAACTAATATAACCTAACCAAGTAGGCCTACATAATAAACACAAATTAAATTATTGTAATTGCACTTTACAATTATGAGTTGGCACTATTATTTAAACTTCACCAGCTAGCCACCACAACAATATCATTGTTGCAATTTGAACTGTATATTGCAATTTGTACTGTAGCCTATATTAAATATACAGTACACATTGCAATAATGATATTGTTGTGGTGAGAAATGTTGTCACCACATCAGATTAATTTAATATGAAGGACCTCAGTTACCCTAATGGAAACAAGCCAGTGTTTTCTTGAGTTATAAAATCCTCTTAGCAGACCTTGTATTGAACTGTAGGCTACATTCCTGTGCTTTTTTCTACAAACTGTTTATTGCGAACGCAGTGAGTATTTACTATGAGACCCAGCAGATCATGTCTGTCTGTGTGTCACGCTGTAACACCACCCGCCCACCACCAGAGGACGCAGCTGTATCACACACAAAAACACACACACACACACACACACACACACACACACACACACACACACACACACACACACACACACACACACACACACACACACACACACACACACACACACACACACACACACACACAACTTAACTTAACTTAAAAAAAACTTTAAAAAAAAAAACTTAAAAAGGAAAAACTTAACTTAAAAAATCTTAAAAAACACAAAAAAGAGAACTTAAAAAAACCTTAAAAAATTACGTAATTTATTCTAATTGTTGTTTTTGCAATTTACGAGCTGCGTTCGCTTCCCACGTTCGCACGTCTTACTTGTAAAGTAATCAATATATGGAGTTATATATGCAGCTAAAGGCTGGGCTCTCAACAGTCGCGCGATTAATTTAGAGCCCCATGGTGGAGTCTGAAGAGGTGGGTTTTCAGACTACGGCGGAAGATTGGGAGTGAGGCTGCAGTTCTGACTGTGATGGGAAGTGCATTCCATAGTTTTGGAGCCAGAAGGGAGAAGAGTTTGGGACGTGTGGAGCAAATAAGTGCAGACAAATTGATTTTTTATTTAATTCATGGCTCAATAGACCAATTATTTGTTTACAAACATTGGGACTGGGCGCACGGGTGACTGTTTCATGTAATCAATTCCCAACAGATCTCCAAACCTGTTGTTTTGGGGAGCGCTGGTTTCAGTCCATTCAAACTCCTCTTGTGAGTTGGCTAGTGAGGTGCACCCTAGGAGACATTTATACTTCAAAGCCCAACAGTATTGCGCACAGAGAACAGCTGATATACAAGCTCACATCGCATCGCATCGCATGGTGTCGCGCACGCAGAGGTCTGCGTGCACGACACCATGCGGGACGAAGCATAAATTATACTTGATGGGCTGCAGGTGCGTGTGCAGCCGTGCACAAACAGGCTCTGCTGCCGTGATCATGAGTGCACCTCCCGTTCTTATGAAAGCGACTGGAGGTGTGGTTTGGAGGACAACTGTTTTGAATTGCTATTATTGTTCAAACACAACAGAAACCAGGGATTATATATTTCAAGGGCGAGAGATCACAATAAAAATCCTAATCATTCTTCCTCCACACTGGGATAAAAACAGCATCTGAAAGTTTGATGGGGCATTTTTTACACATGAGTGCAGTTAGAACTTTTCCATTGCATCTTATGAGAGGTGGTGTTCTTCTGCTACCGCGATGCACGCGCATGCTGTTGCTTATCAGTGTGACGTCGTCTGTTAAGGCGTCTATAGTTAACGTGATTCATAAAATATCAGACAGAAAGACTTGTCGTGAGTCATGGACTCACGTGGATTTTGAGATGTTTCCTCAATGTGGACGTGCAACTGGTGCAAGTTGCAACAACCTTTGCAGGAAATGGCATCGCAATTATTGCACTGTGTGTGCTCAGCCTCAGAGTCATTTCCCTCTCTGTTAACCACACTTTGGAGAGCTCTTCGACATACTGTCCCGCTCGCTCCGGTGACGGTTGCTGAATGCACAGAACAGTGGGCGTATCCTCCCCGACCCCACTCACTCATGTAGGTGGGGTGACGTCACCCCAGTAACTTGGCTCTGCTTGCATGCACGCACAGACACAGCAGAGCTAAATGACGACTGATAAGAACCGTTTGGGGAACAGTTAATAAAAAAAATGATGGAACCGGCTCCAGATCTGCAATGTCGGAACCGGGTCTGAAACTGACCCGGTTCCGAATCCCAAGAACAGATTGCATGTACATGCCGAGTTCATGTAATTTACATAAATAAAGAACAGTAGAGGCCCTAGGATGTTCCCTTGGGGGACCCCACACTCTACTGGGAGGAAAGTAGACAGGATGCCATTCACCTCGACCACCTGCTTCCTTCCCTCAAGGTAAGATCTCACCCAGATGGTCCATCAAAACCGATTGCCTTCAGCTTGTTTAGCAGTATGGAGTGGTTCAGTGTCAAACGCCTTTTGAAGGCCCAGCATGACCATGCCGCAGTACTTCAGAATCAGAATCAGGTTTATTTGGCATTGTTCCAGGTACAGGTACAAGTACACGCACAAGTACAACGAAGCGTGATTTCTCTCCACTGTCTTCTCCATGAAGCCGATTCAATCAGGTATTTTTAGGCGAGGAGACGATTTTATTCATCCTCTCCCCTGTCCAACTTCGCTCGCTGTAAAGTTCCCTTTCTTCATCTTTCTTGTCTTTGTTTATTTATTTATTTAGCGAATGCAATGTCCTTAAGCCAAGCGGTTGCCTCCTGGTCTGCTGTATGGAGGGTGACCAATCCTCCTTCCAATCTTTGGAGAGGGCAAACTTCAATCATGTGCTCCATAGTTTGTTCCTCACCACACGCACACAATGGGCTTGGGCTACTGCCCCATTTGTGAAGGCTGGCCAAGCAGGGGCCATGTCCAGTCCTGAACCTATTGAGTGTAGACCACCGTCTCCTTGGGAGGGTGGTGCCAGGTACCTGTTGGTTGGGGTCTGACACCAGGTGTTTGTTTGGACCTCATTGGACTCTCATTCCCTTTTCCAAGCTGATTGGATGGTGAAGTCAGCTGGTGGGGGGTTCTTCCAAATTGGTCGTCTAGATGGGAGTCGAGCAGTGGGTAGGTAGAATATGTCTGCATGAATTGGTAGGTGGGGAGAGTCTTTGACCTTTTGAAGCATCCTTTGAGAGACTGCTGCTCGCTGGATGTGTGGGGGGGCTATTTTTGATAATACTGGGAGCCAGGGGAGTGGTGTGGAGCGAATAGTCCCAGTTATGGTTCTCATCAGCGGATTCGACCGTTATCTCTGTATTGAATAGGCAAAATCACTGGCATACTCACCATAGCCTGGTCAAGGTTTCCCCCTGGTGGACGTGTCATTTCCAACTATTGTCAGCTCATGGAAACTAGGGGCTACTAATATATACTATTCTCTGCCTATCGGGACGTAACTCGGACGGCGCTGAGTCGGGTCTGGTGGCCGTCGCAACGCTCGGCACTGCGACTGCGCCTCACGTAGCTCAAGGCCACCAGACACGGCGCGCCTCCGTCAGGACATCAGTGATAATGACAATAGGTGATAATGACATACTGAAACAGTGAGTATGCCAGTATGGCCATAATGGGCCTATTCAAACGTGCTGATAACGGATGATTTCGCCTATTCAATAGAGAGATAACAGTCGAATGGGGTGGTTCTCATGGTGGTATTGAGCTGGGTGTCCATTTGGTGTGTGTGTGTGTGATGACCTAGACCAGACAGGGGCACAATATTCTGCTGCAGAGTATGACAGGGCCAGTGCTGAGGTGCGCAATTAAAGTTATCTCACCAATATTTGGGGAGTTTCATCATGGCAAGGCACATAACCCAAACCTCTATAAAAGTGTAATTTGCTTAATGTGATAAACAAAGTTTCTAAAATTAGAAGTAAAGTGTTCCATTGTCACCTGGATGCCATGTTGGATTGCCATCATACTGTCTTCCTATCCTCTCTTCATCCTCTCCTCCCGTCTCCTCTTCTCTTTCTTCGCCTCTTCCTACTCTCTCCTCCTCTTCCTCCGTTTCTTCTGGCAGAGGGGATAAACCTTATTTGTATAGCACCTTTCATTCAAAAAATATAAATATAAAAACATAACAAGCAGCGGAATGCCAGAAAAACTGAATCTGGCAAACAGAAGCATAGCTAAACAGTGTAGTTAAAATAAAGAACAAGTCAATATAGGGCAAAAATTATACAAATAAAAAAATAGAAGTAGCAATACTAAAACACCCACAGCCACTTAAAATTGCAAGATGGCAGCCATTTTTCAAGATCCACCATTAGTTAGTGACACAAGCCTGCAAATTGATATGAACAGTCTCTTACTGGTTACAGTCTCTTACTGGTTACTTGCCAAGAAAACACCCCCAGCTACTTGAAATTTATATTTTCAAGATGGCCGCCCCTGGATCTTGAAAATATCAATTTTAACTTTACAAATACAGGGCTTTTCACCTTTACGGACCAGACTGGGGCTCCTCTCCAGCTGTTCAGAGGAAACGTCCTCTTCACACACAAGGGGATGCAGGAAGTCTATGGAAAAGATACAATAAGAGAAAGTCATACTTAACATTTGTTTTCTGTTTCATAAGGAACCTATGCTCTAAACAGATCCTCTGTTTAGAGGAACCTATGCTGTAAATACATGTTCAATGTCCAAACCATGAATCCATCTACATCAAACACATCTGTTACTACTGTAGTAGCCTGACCAGCAGCTGAGCAAAGATGTATAACATGTACTATTTAATAAAATGCTGTGCACACACACACACACACACACACACACACACACACACACACACACACACACACACACACACACACACACACACACACACACACACACACACACACACACACACACACACACACACACACACACACACACAATTTCTACCATGCATGCAGGTGCCACATGCTATAACGTCTATCAGTCTCTTTGTACAGCACTGATGTTTCAGAGAAATCAGTAGTTGTGTTCATGTTATCGCCCAACATTGTGTCGTTAATGTAAAAGGTATCCACATCCAAAATAAAGAACAAGTCAATATAGGGCAAAAATTATACAAATAAAAAAATAGAAGTAGCAATACTAAAACACCCACAGCCACTTAAAATTGCAAGATGGCAGCCATTTTTCAAGATCCACCATTAGTTAGTGACACAAGCCTGCAAATTGATATGAACAGTCTCTTACTGGTTACAGTCTCTTACTGGTTACTTGCCAAGAAAACACCCCCAGCTACTTCAAATTTATATTCTCAAGATGGCCGCCCCTGGATCTTGAAAATATCAATTTTAACTTTACAAATACAGGGCTTTTCACCTTTACGAGTTGTCTTGTGTCTTATCCAAATGTGCCTTGTTAAATGTCCCGGTCGATCAAAGCCTTTACCACAAACTGTACAGATAAAGGGATACAGGGTTTCTCCTGTATGAATTCTCACATGACTTTTTAGATGATCCTTTCTAACAAAAGCTTTGTCACAAAGTCTACAGCTAAAGGGTTTTTCGCCTGTATGCGTCTTCATGTGTTTCGTTAAACCACTTCTGTCACTATAGCTTTTCCCACAATCAGAACAATTATATGGCTTTTCTCCTGTGTGACTCAACATGGAGTGAGTTTGTTTTGATGTCATGTGGAGCTGGTCAACACTAGTTGTTTGTGACTGTCCACAGTCCTCTAAATCAGCTTGTGCTTTCATGTGTTCAGTTGAAGTGCTGGCAACAGGCTCCGTCTCCATATTTTCATTATCATCTTCACAGATCATTTCTAGTAACATCATTGTTGATCCATCAGCCTCCTGTGGTCTTTGAAGTAGCTCTTCCTGATCCCCTTTACTCAGTGGAGGCTCTGGTTCCTCCTGGACCAGACTGGGGCTCCTCTCCAGCTGTTCAGAGGAAACGTCCTCTTCACACACAAGGGGATGCAGGAAGTCTATGGAAAAGATACAAGAGAAAGTCATACTTAACATTTGTTTTCTGTTTCATAAGGAACCTATGCTCTAAACAGATCCTCTGTTTAGAGGAACCTATGCTGTAAATACATGTTCAATGTCCAAACCATGAATCCATCTACATCAAACACATCTGTTACTACTGTAGTAGCCTGACCAGCAGCTGAGCAAAGATGTATAACATGTACTATTTAATAAAATGCTGTGCGCACACACACACACACACACACACACACACACACACACACACACACACACACACACACACACACACACACACACACACACACACACACACACACACACACACACACACACACACACACACACACACACACACACACACACACACACACTTTCTACCATGCATGCAGGTGCCACATGCTATAACGTCTATCAGTCTCTTTGTACAGCACTGATGTTTCAGAGAAATCAGTAGTTGTGTTCATGTTATCGCCCAACATTGTGTCGTTAATGTAAAAGGTATCCACATCCAACGTCTCCTACATATGTCTGTATGTCAGTAAAGCCCACGTGGTAAGAATTATCCTGCTGTGAAACAACTGTAAAATTCAGGTATATTAGACAAGCTGCGCAGTACAGACAAGCTTTTAGCATGTTTGTTTAACTCTTCACCTGGCGTTTTCCATTTCCTCTTTTACACTAGACACTCTAAAGTCGCTGTGAATGGTTGAGATGGCCGTATAAGCAAATCCTAAATGAGATTGTCCTTAACCCCAATTGTTAACCCCTATGAATGCTTCAAAAGGGTAAAAAAGGTTATTATTAACGCGTTAATAATTCAAGTCAATGGGGAGTACAGAAACAATTAAAGTTATCTCACCAATATTTAAAGTTGCATCATGGCAAGGTACATAACCCAAACCTCTATCAAAGTAAAGTGTTCCATTATCACCTGGATGCCATGGCTTTCTTGGACGGCCACGTTTACGCTTCACCACACACTCTACCGCAGGGGAGGGCAGTAAGATGGGATACTTTCTGGGACGGCCACGCTTATGAGGTCCGACCAGCATGTGCTGTACCGTTATACTGGCGACATCTGAGAGAGAGAGAGAAAGAGAGAGAGAGAGAGAGAGAGAGAGAGAGGACACAGGATCTATTAGGTAGTCCCCACAGGAATCTGGAGAAATAGTCTTGATTCCGCGGAGAACATTCCTATTTCCGGAGAACAATCCTTGATTCCGCAGCTTAGTTAATATTCCGGAGATTAATTTATTTAACCTGAAATGACCAGTTATCAAGCAATATTTAAGGGACCAAGAAGTCACGAAGTGGTCACTTATTGTTTTTGTGGGGTTTTTTTCTTCTCCTCCTTCTCCTTCCACCAAAAATAGCAGTTCTGGCTGAACCATGCAGTCGGTTTTCGTGAAACGCGGGAATCTGGTAGAGGGCCATGCCAAACGGTGACTACGAAGCCCATGACTATTGGCCAAAGGGTGGCGCTATAGCACTCAATTGAAAATGCAAAGTTTGAATGTGCATATCTCAAGAACCGTTTGACCGTTGGCAATGACACTTTGATACACATGTGTCTCCTCATGCCGAACAACTTTCGTGTTCTTTTGCCTCCAATACATACATGCAGCATCATATGCTTATGTCACTTTACAGTATAGTAGGGTCATGCCAAATAGCACTGGAAGCAGTCTTACTCCAATTGGCCAAAGCTATAGCAATTTTTTTTAATGAAACCTTTGAACAGTCATAACTCATGCTTTGTTTGGCCAAAATGCATGGCACTTGTTTCCACATGTTCCTTGACTCAGGGGGAACACATCTGTCGCCCTCAGATCTTCTGCCATTTTGAGCAGTTTGAAAAATGCTTATACCTGATTTTCTGCCCTGATTTTTGAGCAACTTGCGTGAAACGTTCTACACACAATCTATGGATCATTATCTGAAATTCCAGTTGAAGATAACTTTGTACGTGAAAACATGAACAGCGAACACAATGTAGTAATGTATAATAACATGCCCAAAACGAGGACACACATGATTGTTATCAAACACACTGAATGATTTTCCTGTTTACATTGTAGTCACTGATTGTCTCCGTGTAGCTCAGTCAGTAGAACTTCGGACCACGAGGTTGTGTATTCAAACTCAGCCCATGAGTCTTATTTGTGCATATTGATCTTATTGCGCATTGTCTTCTTTCTTGGTCCAGCCTTATCGCTGCTTGCAGCTATATCTTTTATTTTATTTATAATAATAAAGTAAAGTAATGAAATAGATACAATTAATTGTAATTATGGATGGGTCATAATAATCAAATATTCCAATAGTTTTTGGGGATAATCTATTATTATTATTATTATTATTAATCTTTTAATTATTTGTTTTGGTTGCAAAGGTTATCTTCATTCAAACCCTGCCCACAGTCACTACAGTTTAGAGGATACCTAATGTGGGTGTAATATTTATTATTTTCTGCTTTAGCATTGTTATGACACAGATTCAGTTTCAGTAGGAACCATTTACACAGATGCAGTTTCAAGTCGTACCAGATATTAGGACGGACCTTATGTGCCCCATTTCCTCATTGAAAATTCCGGGAGGAAAAACGGGGACGCGTCCGACTATTCCACGGACGTTCTAGTATTCCATGGATGGTCGAGAAATCCGTGGTAAACTAGAATCGCGGAGGGCGATGTGCCACACAAGAAAGTTCAACCCGAGTTGAACCCAACACTACTACGGCTATATTTGGAGTGGTAAAGACAGAGGAAGGATTATCTGTATATTATATCACAAGAAAGCGTTCGCCTTTGCCTCACTTTTAGCTCGTCGTCTCACCTTAAATTGGAAAGCGAACAAACCACCCTCCTTTAAACAATGGATCAAAGATTTTTTTTTAAGTTACGTTTTTTTTAAAGATTTTTTTTAGTGTGTATGTGTGCGTGCGTGCGTGTGTTTATTATTTTAAGTTCTCTTTAGGTTTTCTTTTAAGTTTTTTTTTTTAAGTTAAGTTTTGTGTGTGATACACCTGCGCCCTCTGGTGGCAGGCGGGTGGTGTTACAGCATGACACACACACACACACACACACACACACACACACACACACACACACACACACACACACACACACACACACACACACACACACACACACACACACACACACACACACACACACACACACACACACACACACACACACACACACTTTCTGCTAGGTCTCATAGTTAGTGCTCACTGCGTTCGCAATTACTATATACTAATAGTGATATATAAATATATAAATAAAATCCTGACATGACCAGCTAGACACCCAATTAAAATAGAAACCTCATAGATTATATAAATGTGTATGTGGCTTAATTAAATGACCAGTGCTTGGCTGTTATGCATCCAACGTTCTGTGCGCCGTCAGCACCAGCACATTAGCTGATACTTGATTGTTCGATACAAAGTCCAGACAATAAAATCCTCAATAAAGTCCTTCTGTTATGGCAGAATAGTATGAACTGAGCAAATCTGCACCATTAAAGTAGTGTAATAGCATGGAAAAGTCACTGTTTACATTTACAAGCTCCGTCATGTCACTTGTCACTTGCCCCACAACAAGGGCTGGAAGCGACAAATGTTTACGCCCCTTTTGTGATATTTTGCTGGGCCCTATAGGGCATTAAAGTATCAACGTGGTATAGCCTGTTAGAGACACATTTGATATTCAGGGAGCTGTTGGCTTAATTTATTTATTTAATAGCTGACGGAGCACGATATAGATTAGAAGACCAATCATCGATGTGCACAGTTCCCATTGTGTTATAATAATGTATATGTGAAATGATATAGATCTACAGGTGTTTTCAGAAAATTAAATATAATCTAATAAATCACACATTGTGAGCTTGTAGATCTGCCATTTTTGAATAATAATAATAACTCCTTTTGGAGTATGTGTGTGTGGGGCGGAGGGATATATAATTGCGACCGCTAGGTCGCAGTTACTATATATACGTGCAGGAAGCAAGTCTCGCAGGAAGCAGTCACGCAGGGAGCATGTAGTGCTCTTCATGTAATGCTGCTGCTGCGCACACACAACACACGAGCGCACGCACACACGTGCACGCTCCACCCGGTTCGACTGTTATCAATCGACAAGACCGCAGTGATCACTTAGGATCAGTAAGATTGTTTGACGAGTATGGGCATGCTCTGCCGATTGATAAAACGAAAACCCGGAAAACGACAGGATTAAGGTTGGCGAACATGCGTTAATATTGGGACCGCGCTGTGACATGCTTGCGGTTATGTTTAGGTGAGGGTATGAAGAGGCTTATAGTTTTCAGTAGGCAGCAGGGCTCGACAGTGCGACTAGGTAGTCACATTTTCTACTAAAAATAGCACTGTGCGAGTTGTAGAATTAAATTTGTAGCACTGGTGCGACTACAGAATTTGACCATTCAATCGTGATAAAGACAAGGCTCTGGTACCAAGTGCACATTCTATTAGTTTCAGTTCTATACCTACATTTATATTTGTAGTACGGCTGTCGTTCACCAAAAAGAGCAGATCTACAAGTTAACGTGTCGAGGCTCGATGCATCCTTAGCTTGAAGATCTGTTCCCCTTGCTTCCATCGCCCCACCCCGCCCTCCCCATTTTAGCACTCTGTGCTGTGTGTCTGTTCTTCCCTCGCAGGCAGCACAGAGCGTCAGAGCGAACGCATCACGGAAGGAAATGCTTGTTGTCCCCGACACGTTGAATATTAAACTTATTTGGAAAGTCTGTAATGTTCGAACGCCAACTTTTAACCAAACGCGAAGAAACAGACTCGGAGAAACAGCGTGCAGGATGCACGCAACAAATAAAGAGTGCACGCGTGCACGCACATGACAGATTCATATTCCACATTTCTGAGAGAGTTAATTTACAGTTGTGACGACACAAAGACAACTCCCTGACAATATCGCTGAGACAGTTTATTAGTGTGGTTGCCCTAACAGGGCAACTAGACTATAGTACTTGGAACACTTTATTATTCTTTCTAGAGTAACCTTTTTCTGGAAACGCTACTCCTCCCACAGTTTGGACGGCATGCACTTGAGAGCCATATGTCAAATTGACCGGCTTCATCGGTGTGCTTGTATTTTGCTAAGAGAAATGTTGTAGAGTTTAATTGATATTAATTATTAATTACTGAACAAATTTCACCCATTCTTGACATTATTCCGGTAGACTGTCTCAGCCCTAGCAGTCGCTATATCGCCTTTAAGGCGTATTACTGGTTATTCTAATTTTATGTCTATTGTCTGTCCAACGTCGGCTATGAAGGCAAACTGGGCGTTCTCCATACAGGCATATAAGTAAAGTTACTATACACTAGAGCAGGGGTTCTCAACCTTTTAAGGCAGTGACCCTCCGAAAATAATCATATGTGAACTGGGGACCCCCTACCTACCCTGACAAGCACTTGGAAGTGTAGGAGTTGAAGCATTAGATTTAGTTTGACTCTGTTCCACAGATAAATACTGTGAAAATACTCGATCTACAAGCTCACAACGCCTCAATGCGAGGCGTTGTGAGCGTGTAGAGCGGCTATTTCACAATTTTGTCCTTTCTTATATTTTACAATTTGGTCAATGTTTGACCAGTTTGTATACTGTGCAGGAGGATGCTAAACGCACACCAGTCTTAGTAGTGGTGCCAGCTCACGGCAGAAACATCTAAAGAGTTAAGTCTTAAAAAGACAAAAGAGTGGCTGCACACACTGATAGCCAAAGAGCAGATTATGTATTAGGATGCAGAGTAAAAACCAACGTTTCGGCAGTACAACTGCCGAAATATACCCTGAAGAAGGCAGTTGTACTTGGTTTTTACTCTGCATCCTAATAAATAATCGGTTCTTTGGGTATCAGTGTGTGCAGCGGCTGCAGCCACTCTGTCTTTTTAAGACTTAACTCTTTAGACCAGTTTGTATAGTCAAGTTTGTTGATGCACAGAGCAAATATGCCCCCCCACACACACGTGATATTATTTTAATGCGGTGCAAGGGCAGGCATGTGTGTTCCACCTATATGGACTGGACCTTTTGCAGTTCAACCCAAACTATTGTATCTATTCTTTTGCCTGGAAAACCCTGGTGCAGTACGTGAACCTGACTGTTCCTCTGCCCACTTTTATCCTGTAAAAGGTTTTACACCTGATTTTCTGCACTGTTTTTGGAAAGTAGAACTATACTCACGTATGTACAGCAGTGGTTTTCAACCCTTTTCATATCAAGGCCCATTATTTATTCTGCATTTGAGCCACGGACCACCATTTGATGAGATTTAGCCTTTCAGACTCTAAACTAAAGTATATGCAAATGTTGATCAAAATGGTATGAAATTGCTAATTAATGATGTCATGTGTCAATCAGAGGCGTGGTTATTAATGGTAACCATTATTACCTGTGTCCGAGGGTGATGGCACTCAGGTGTGCAATGGAAGAATCCACAGTTTTTGACCGTGCCATTTATGCTGTTGTTTGCTGGCGGCGTTCAAGTCCTTTCATACCAAGTAAGTTACTGTTATTCGGTTATCGTGAATAAATGGATTGGCACGAGTCAAACTAAAGCCAATACTATTGCCCCTTGCTGTAGGACCAAGAGTTACTGCCAGAGTTGAGATTTTTTTTTAAAATTATGTCATATGCCTACTTTTAAGAGTTGAAAGCTCACACCTTAGGTCCGAGAAAACCCCAGTGCCGTCAGCTGGTCCTCAGTGAGAATGAATAAAGTCCACACCTGAACCAGCAACTACATTCAGTAGAAATAGCCGATCTACAAGCTCACATCATGTCACATGTTGTGAGCTTGTAGATCAGCTATTAAGGGACATTAGGGTTTAAATGCAATGGCAGGTATTATATCTTATATTCTTCTGAATGTTTGTATAACTCTATCTGTATGCCCAACATCCACATGGAATACACCATGTAATTACCTTTGACCTCATGGGGTCATTGGGGGAGACGCCAAGCTAGATGTGACTGTGACTCATCTCAGAGTAATCTAGTAAGAGAGTAATGACACTCCCGTTGACTCGCATTGTAAAAATGGAATGCGGAAGTTCTATCTATCTCAATGGAATAGTTCCAGCCATAGGAGCAATGTTTGGAACTATTGCCCATAGGCACCCGCTTTGCGGCGAGATCAATGCATGTCACCACTCTCTTACTAGATTACTCTGACTCATCTAATGCACAAGACCAATCAGTAGTGGTCAGGAGGGGCTACAGGGGGAGGGGACACTTCAGCCTAGGCGTTTCGCCAATAGCGTCCAGAAGGATTCTGCTAATTAGGGCCCGAGCACTGCAGTAGTGCAAAGCCCTATTGAAATCGCAATGATTATTATTATTCTTTAACATTTTGTAGGGTGCGCTATTGAGCCATTAGGCAACGGCCCTTTTTGAGACCATTAAAACACGCAATGTTTCGCCACTTGTGATATGTGTGCAAAGTTGCACAAATTTCGAGTATGTTTAGCACCTCAAAAACACTTAATTTGTGCAAAGAAGAATCTTTGCGATTTCAATAGGTGTTTCACAAAACTGTGCAGTGCTCAGGCCCCAATAATAAATTGTACAATGTGCCTGCCACGTTTCAGCATGTTACACATAAACGTCTAGCTGTATATGATAATTGTGAAGCCTAGTTAGATGACGTGGTGGCCTACTCTACATAATGCAAAACTAAATATAGCTGAAAGCAGCTATAGGACACACAAAATAAAAATCACAATTGTGTGAAGTGAGGGGCGCTCTTAGGCGCGATTCATACTCCTATTTTAGAGCCGAATAAAAGTCGGTTCGGCTCTGTAGAGCCTACAATGTGACGTCATTTGAGGTTCGGGGGGGCGGGTACCGTCCTAAAGTCGGCGCTTCGGTGCTACTGAAAATTTCTGACGAGCCGAAATCATTTCGGCACTACAGCGCCGAAACAGCGGTAAAATAGGAGTATGAATCGGCCCTTATCATGATACATCATCATAAAAGTGGTTTTCTGTCGACGGTGTAGTCCCGTAACCAGAGTCAAGACTGCTATCTCTTAGCAAAAAGAAAGCACACGATTCCCAATCATGTGGATCAAATCAAAGCAGCCTTTCGCGGAGGCCGCACCCCCACCGCTATGCCCACGTTACTGTTGCTACCTATGACAACTTTCCAGCAGCAGCCTGTGACACGCTTTCCCCACCAGCATGGAGGAACGTCAACATTGCCTGTCAGGTGTTAGCCAACTTTTTGGAACAATAGTTCCTTGATCTAGGTCGAGGCAGAAGGGACTACAGTATGCTTTTGAAGGATACGGTATATGCATAATATGAAAATAAAAAAGGAAAAAAACAGTAGTTGAAGCCAGTAGGTAGCAAGCCAGAAGCCCCACAATTGACCTTGTTCTCAAATTTCACCAAGAGAGCCTTGGACCAGTCATGCACTACCACTGCCGGTTAAGTAGGCCTATTATTCATACAGCAATTTAAATATGTTATGTCAATATCTTCCCATTAACCTCAGCAGAATCATAATGTCAAAGTTAAGCCTACAGGCAGTCAGGCACCATACCCTAGCTATGTATCAGACTAGATCGCTTTCTCCATTATATAGTTACCAAGCATTAAACGTCATTTTCTGGACTAACGAGTAGAATCTTTGACAAACTAGTCTACCTAGCTAGAGACTGCGGATTCCTGTTAAACAAATGCCAAATTGAAAAAAAAAAGTTTTCAACTAACTCTTAAAAACAGCAAGAGAGGTCGCCCTTATATGGTAATATGGCCACAACTTTTTTGCAGTCTCAAAGCCACTGGAACAGACATAGGCCTATGTTACAATTTGTCTTGCACTCTTTATACTATCCCATTGTTTGCTGTGCTTGCTGTGTTTTTGTTGTTTTGAATATTCTGCTATGCCGCTGCATTGTCTGTACGGAAGCCAAACAAAAGTTTTACTCTTATGTATATGTACCTGTACACACGATGTAACAATAAAGTCCAACCTTGAACCTTGAATGTAGAGTTTTGGGAAGCGGAGGAGCACCTGATTGTTCTGGTTGGAACATAAAAATCAATAGTGCTTTGTAAACAAATAAATGGTCCGTTCATCCAAGTACAAGCATACCTTGTCCTTTACCTGAGAGAGAACTGCACGTTCCCTTCCCATGTAGTAATGCCAATGTTGACACATCAGCCTCCTCTTCCTGTTCCTCTTTAATCTGTGGAGGATCTGGCTCCTCCTGGACCACAATGTAGCTCCTATCCTCATGTTGTGGAGGTTCCAACTCCTCCTGGACCAGACTGGGGCTCCTCTCCTCATGTTCAGTGGAAACATCTCATACACACACAGACAGGAGGAGGAGAGAAGAGGTAGCATTACAGAAATACTCAAAGTGATTTTCTCATTGCATTTAATTTATTCTCTCTAATTTGTGTTATGGTCTATCTTTTCATTTAAAAAGGGTCAGACTACAAAATATAAATGAGCCTACTTAGCACTATAAGTGCTACGATCGTTCAATGCATGATACATGAGCAGCCAACATGGGTCACTTGACAAGAATATTGTTGAGGCATTTGAAATTTCAAGATTTCCACATTACTGGAGCAGCAGTCTTTGTGGGTCACTTGACAATCAGCCACCCACAGCTACTTGAAATTTCAAGATGGTGGCCATTTTTCAAGATGGCCACCACCTTAGTGGAGTAGTTAGGTATAAGAAATAATTTAGTTGGTGATAGAAGCATGTAAATTAGGGTAAGAAGACCATGTAAATTAGGGAAAGAAGAAAAAAAGGGCAGAGTACACGGCACTTTTTTTTTCTTTCTAATTATTTCATCGCCCCTAAACATTGTGTTTATTGTCATGATTTGTCACAACAAGAGTTGGCCTTGTCCGAGGCTTACATGTCTTTAATTAAATACTTTTTGAAAAGTCTACAAATAAGGGGAATTTATTATCTTCTGGGCCTGTCATCGTCATGAAAGGGGGCGGGATTAGGGAATAGGCTATTCCGTAGGCTGTTTCCTAGCATAATATTTCATAGTCATAGATTCATACTTGTTCTACATACAATGAAGACTAAAGGCTCATACATAGTCTGGATTATCGGTGGTGAGGTGACCACCGCTCCGGTGGTGAGCTGACCACCGGAGCTGAAATAACGTTGAGCGGTGGTGAGTAAAAACAGAGAGAAGGGCTGGGGCGGTGGTTTGCTCGTCACCGCGGCTCGTGACGTCATGTTGTAGTTTGGTGGTCAACTCACCACCGAAAATCCAGATTATGTATGAGCTTTAAGGCTGGGATTTTGACAGTCCAAAACCCATGCAGTATTACAGATTTGGGTTGTTGCAGGGGACGCCCTAAACACACCCATGACTAATTCAAGGCCGTTTTGCGCACGCCACAGGTGTCGGAGAGCGCATCTTACCGTGCTCATAATTGCAAAATGACATTGGCCACGCCTCCATCTCTTAAAATCTGTCATATTATATGTCATATCATATGACGTTCAAAATGGGGCCCTAAGAGTCTAAGGGGTTCCAATCTAGGAGATCCCCAGCTGAACTGGTTAATACAATCAGTCAAACCAAATGTTGAATGGGGGTCCCTGGCCACAATAGCTGGGGGCGGACTCGTAAAGAATCACCACAATTTGGCTTTTGGTGACTAGTTTTTGAATTTTGGCGTGGTGTTAGGTATGGGTATAAGGTTTTCAAAAAGCTGTGCAAACACGTTGGGCACGCCCCCTAGTGGGCTGTTTGCACAGACTCAAATATTAGATACGTATAGCTATGGTTGTAAACCAAAATAATTGATCAAATAGATTCTGTTACTATTGGGTGTGCTAAATAACATACTAAAGTTTTAGGAAAAACGAACAACCAGAAAGGCATCGTTTTCAAGATGGCGCCCACGGTGGCTAAAATGCCTATAAACTGGGATTCAATATGTAAAAAATCATAACAATTATGCACTTCGTAACTACTTTTTGAATGTTGGCATGGTGTTAGGTATGGGCATATGGTTTTCAAAAACCATTGCAAACTAATTTGGCTCGCCCCCTAGTGTTCGGTTTACAATGAAACCACCATTAGATATGTCAGTATATGGTTGGAACCCAAATAATTGATAGAAGAGATTTTTCAATGGATTCTGTTACCATTGGATGTGCTAAATAACATACTAAAGTTTTATGGAAAACGAACAACTTGAAAGGCATCGTTTGCAAGATGTCGTCCACGATGGCTGCCGGGAGCTTAAAATGCCTGTTTCATTCCAAAGTTGCAAACCGACCACTAGGGGGCGAGCCAAATTAGTTTGCGATGTTTTTTGAAAACCTTATGAACATACCTAACAGCATGCCAAAATTCAAAGTGCATAATTATTATGATTTTTTACATATTAAATCCCAGTTTATAGGCATTTAGCTCATTTTAGCCACCGTAGACGCCATCTTGAAAACGATGCCTTTCTGGTTGTTCATTTTTCCTAAGATTTTAGTATTTTAGCACAACCAATAGTAACAGAATCCATTGTAAAATCTCTTTTATCAATTATTTTGGTTTTCAACCATACACTGACACCATGGCGCGTAATCAGCGCCTCAAACGGTGACTCCGCCCACCCCCGGGGGAAGTTGCGATTTGCGCTCGTTCACTGCAATGCAATTTGCGGCATTTTCAAAACAATATTGAGCAGAGTAGCGATTATCAAACGTATTTGCAATGCCATACGTTGAAAGATCTGTTGCCCGTGGACAAGGCACGCTACCTCCGCAAGTTAGATAGCGTCGGCATAGATGTTTGTCCGTATGTGATTAAGGATTGGACCAAGTTGCATTGGCAGCCATAGAAAATTCTTACCCCAGGCTAAAACCGGATGTGACGTTTTTGGGCGTTCCTGTCTAGCGTGGTGTCAGTGTATACCTATAAGTGTCTAATATTTGAGTCTGTGTAAACAGACCACTGGGGGGCGCTCCCAATACGTTTGCACAGCTTTTTGAAATCATTACCCATACCACGCCAAAATTCAAAAACTAGTCACCAAAAGCGGAATCTTTCCAAGTGCGACCCCAGCTACAAACATATTTTCAGATGGGGTCTGTCCTTGACTTGAAAATGTTTGACAACCAAATTAAATATGTATGTTTCTGTCCACTCAACTACAACATGTGTTAGTGACCCGCAACAACCAACCACCATCTTATGAAACAAGACAAGACGAAATTCACAAGTACTACAGCATGACGTCACAGTGGTTCAAATAATGCAGCTCAACCAACCTGTTCTGTGTAGTTTGATGTGTGGCTGTGAAAAGAGGTCCAGCTGTTTGTTTCGTCTCTCCAGCAGAGTTTCTAGTGTCTCTATCTCTCTCTGGAAGAGGTTGAATATGATCTCTGTAGCCAAACTGAGACGGTCGATGACAAACACTCTGACAAGCTTCACACAACATTCATCAACACCACGCTGTTTTTCTAAAACACACAATATCTCCTCTCCAACCGACGTCAGTTGTTCATTTATAGACAGCCGTACAGTCTCTATTTGACACATTTTACCTCCTTCATGAGACATTTTTCAGCAAGCTTTGTTGATCACCGCCATGAAAACAACACGCGCTCACTTCAGGGTTATAGTGCGTTGCGCATGTGCAATGAAGCAGAGGCAGAGCCATAGAGTAAGACATAATGGGGGCAGACCATAGAGCTATAAGGGGCAGACAGCCTGCCCTGGTCAGTGGTCACGTGGTTCATGTACTCGCGCGAGCCCATAGACTCCAATGCATTCCGTAACGCGGTTGTCCAGAACCAACAGAAGTATATGTAGAAGAGCCGCCAGTGGACTGCCCCATGAAGTGAACGGAGTTGTCGTAACTGTCGGCTCTGCAATGAAGGATGTACGTATAGTCACGCCCATAGACACGCCAGAGCGATAGATGACTTTCGCCCCCTGGTGGAGGAGGTGTGTAACTGTCAGTCCCTGGGAGAGCCCTTTTCGCAGAGCATTCTCCCAGGTGGTCGTGGTTTTGAGGTGGTTAGTATCCTTTAACTAGGGAGCCCGGGTTATACTTAGGCATGTTTTTTTGTGTTAGGGTTAGGTTTATGCATAACCTTTGGGAAAAAAGCTCTGGGAAAAAGGCAGTCCCAGTTTGAAACGTTTTCATGTGCATAATATGCACTGCATATGCATTTGACCGTGGGCGTGGACCACCATCTAAAAATATTTTGTACCAGGGAACACCATACAAGATTTGTGTTGTTAAAATTAAGTAGTGCAAATAGCCAATCTGCAAGCTCGCTTGTAATTGGGGTCCCGGGCAAACTCTAGGCCTAATTGGCTTTTGGGTCTCGGCCTGAAAAGTTCAGGAACCGCTTAGAACACAGGTTATTTTTTTCTATTTCCTGAAAATTAACAGCTTTGGCAAATTCCCCCCTCTTTTAATCTAGATAGGTTGGACTTTTTAAGATACTCACAGATTCGCAATCACTTTGAACATAACATATTATATTGGTACACTTAATTATAGCCAAAGGCATCCGAAAAATAATTGGATGTGGAGGCATCATGGATTTTCAACGCGTATATCTATTCTACGTCTGAGCATAGACATGGTAATGCCCCGCCGCCCGTCTTGCCCCTTGGTCTTACGTTACCAGACTGTCCTCCGAGACACAAGGTTACATGGTGGGAAATACAAAGTACAAGAGAATGGCAGCTTGGCACGCACGACAGTAACTTGTAACTTTTATTTTTGTAGAAGAGGCAAACTAATATTGTTTATGCCGTTTTGCTTTGATTGAACACGTACGTTGTAGGATTTTATTTGGGTGTGTTCTAAATTAAAGTGTTAAAAAAGATGAAGATCAAGGGAGTACAGTCCAATAATGTTTAAAGTTTACACATGTATACAAATAATTAAACGGCATAAACAATATTAGTTTGCCTCTTCTACAAAAATAAAAGTTACTGTCGCTGTTGCGCGTGCAAAGTAATTCTCTTGTATTATATCGTACTTGTATTATTTATTTATTTCCCACCAAGGAGTAACCTCGCATCAGACTATCCAGCATATAGCTATCCACCTCGGGGGAAACTCTGGTAAGGCCGGCAGTGTCGGTAGGCCAATCAGAGGCAGGCAGAGCGTTACCATGTCTATGCTCGGACGTAGAATAGATATACGCATTTTCAACATGGCGCCCATGGCAGCCATTTTTCAAAATGTCCACCAGCAACAACTGTTTTCTTATGGGTGATGGATATAATACTCATTTACCATATGTAGTACTTGGTCAGTGTGTTTTGCATAATTTAAAATTGTCATTGAATATTCAAGATGACCGCCATTTTTTCAAGATGACAACCAGCAACAACTGTTTTCTTAGGAGTGATGGATATAATGTGATATTTCAGACTCATTTACCATATAGTAAGTGTCTTTTGCATAATGAAAATTGTCATTGAATATTCAAGATGGCAGCCGCCACTTGTATTTTTAACATGTTTATCCAATAAACTCAAAAATTAAACTGAACCATTAAATGAATGGAAACGTGATAGAGTGGATGGTGAAACACAACCAGGGCACATTGGTGACACCACGTGCATGCACTGCTGTGAAATTACCTTCTGTGGTAGGCTATGTCATGTGGGGCTGAAGACAGTTTCAACAGGGCATGTGTAAGTTCTTTTTCTGTGGCCAACACACTTGAAACAGGTTCAGAACCCGTCAATGCATGGAGCACTGGTAGTTTGCGTGCTTTCTCAGGCCCTAGTCCTGCTGCAATTTCATGGGCTGCTAAATATCATTGCCTATTGTGCTGACTCTATGGTAGCCTACTGTCTATGGTGCTGACTATGGTACTGACTATGACTATGGTGCTGACTCTATGGTACAGACTATGGTGCTGACTCTATGGTAATGAATATGGTGCTGACTCTATGGAAATTACTATGGTGCTGACTCTGGTATTCACACACACATCATACACAGACGGTGGAGATATCCATGCAAGAACCTGCTCATCGGGAGCAATTTGGGGTCAGTGTCTTGCTCAAGGACACTTTGACATTACCTTTGACATTAATTAGCCGGGGATTTAACTCGGAACCTTCCGCTTTCCAAGCGGCCACTCTACCTCCTGAGCCACTGCTGCCCGGTGCTGATATATGGGTTGTCACTGACAACCCATTGACACTGTGTCAAGCTTTGTTGGCCATGGGAAAAAAGAGTTTTCTGAGATTAAATATGCCCTGTTGAAACTGTCGTTGGGCCCAAATTACATACCACAGGAGGTAATGGCTGCTCACTGCTCCTAGTTGTTATGTAGAGGACGAATCTCACCTATGTGCATACTATAGGCCTATATATTGTACATGTGACAAAAAAACACCCCAAAGGAGTGGGGACTATTCTATTCTATGCAGGCCAGACCAGTTATGAACTTGCCTCTTGTAAATGTAAGGGTTGTGTTGTGTTGGGCAGTGCAAGTGCAAAATAGCTCAGTTACAGTGCACACTCACAGCCCTCCATTTCCGTGAAGGCGAGTGTGAATAGTCTTCCCTGTGATAGACCCTAGGTTTGGCTTCACTTAAAGATTTATTTTTTTATTTTTCTGTTTTGTATGTGTCTATGGAGTTAACATTACTCTAATAGACCCCCAGGTGTGGTTAGAATATTCAAATATGTCTTGTGTATTTTTCTTCCTGGCAGCTGAAAGCCTACGAGTCAAAAGGCCCAATCAATAATCATAACCCTAACCCCTCCCCCATTATCATACAACACACAGCTGTGGGTGAAGCTTAAGCTCAGGTGGGTAGTGCTAAGCTGAAAACCAGGTATGCTTAATGAGCTGGTGGGTGTGGCCACACAAAAATATGATTCTGTACACTTTTTTGAAAACCGAAATAAAAAATAAATCTTGCTCCTAGTATAAGGCCTACCTGATGATCATGTTTTAGAGGGAGGATCACGACACTCCATTAATATGAGTCTTGTGTGATAGAAGGAAGCTTCATAGAAATTTTAAGTTTCTAATTCAAATTCTGCATCAACAAAAATGTATAATTCGACAGAGATCATCCATATCTAAACAGTCTGAAAAGATGGAGGCCAATTTGAATTTTCAATGAGAATAAGAAGTATATATGGCAAATAAATCCAACTATTTTTGTCTGCAATATCACATTAAATCCATAACTCAATAACATTTTGAAAAATGGCTGCCATGGGCTCCATGTTTAAAATGAATGATGCCTCCACTTCCAAATATTTTGGGAATGCCTTTGGCTATAAGTGTACCAAATATCATGCTTTTATCACAAACTGAACGATTCCTTTATATGTTGGAGCTAAGCTGCTGGACTACAATGGAACAGCACATTAAACTACCATCACTTAGTCAGTTATAAAAGGCACATATAGAAATTATGTAATGTGTCGCATTATAACCAATATGTTTATTAAATGGAATAATGTCTTATAAACATCAATAATATGCTATAACATGGCTTTGAGAAGAAAAAAGAAAAACAGCTGATACAAGATACCATGCCCACCATACATTCCAATAGGATCATTCACTGTGGGTCTTAGACTGCAGTTTGCAGCTCCCAAACACATTATCACTGACGGTTCGTTCAATAGGTCACCACTTTTGGTGTGGCACAGCAGATACACATGGCTTTGTTTACATTCCAACAAATATTGACATACATTGGGAGAAGTCGGATAGTTTACCCTTTATTAAGGCTGTGAAATATTCACACTATTTTTGGATGTATTGGGGAAAGGAGTAGACCAACGTCAATGCAGCAGCTCCACAACATTGGGTAGGTTGCAGTTTTTTTCGCCCTTTTTTTCCTCGATGGTGATTTTTAATCGTCGGTAACGCAAAAATAATCTAACAGTAACTTTTCTCAGAAGGTAATCTTGTAACATAACAGGATTAGACAGTAGTCCAATAGCCTAACAAAGCTACTTTAGAAAGTAAGGATACCCAACACTACCAAGGACCCACCCACCTCAGACATCAGCAACATTATTAACATTACAAACATAATTGTCTGTGTCCCACAGGCTATATAGTTATATATAGCTATACTAGTGTATTTTCTGGTTTCTGTGATTGTGGGGAAAGCCTCTACTGAAAATAGCCAATCGTCAAGGTCACAACACGTTACAGCGTGTTCAAAATGTGCGCGTTCAAGTTTGTCAGCTATTTTCTGCGTAAGCTTTTCCCTCAATATTGATGATGGGGTTTAAGTGGTTAAGTATATATGACCTGACATTGTCATTCTGGAATAGAGTGAATGATCATACATTTATCCGAGTGATGTGATATGTGTCAACTAAGATTAAGTTATTTGGGAAAGTAAATGTTTACTCTTCACCTAACAGCTTCTTTCATATATGAATCCTCATCACTTCAGATGTTCTCGCCCTGGTATGACTTTCTGTGTGTCTTTTCAGATGATACCTGCGAGTAAAGCATTTACCACAAACTGTACACCTAAATGGTCTTTCCCCTATATGAGTCCTCATGTGCTTTTTCAGATGAGCCATCTGACTACATCCTTCGGCACACATTGAACATCCTTTGCCACAAACTGAACAAACAAATGGGGTCACAGTATGAGTCTTCATGTGTGTTTTCAGATGAGACCTCGTTCTACATCCTAGGCCACAAACTGAACAAGTAAAGGACATTTCCCCTGTATGAGTCCTCATGTGTTTTTTTAGATTACGCATTTGACGATAGCCTTTGCCACAAACTTTGCAAGTTATGGGTTTTTCGCCTGTATGAGTCATCATGTGATATTTTAACGAACCACTTTGACTAAAGCCTTTGCCACAAATTCTACATGTGAAGGGTTTTTCCCCTGTATGAGTTCTCATGTGTGATTTTAGGTCAGTACAGCCTTTTCCACAAACTCTACAAGTAAATGATTTTTCCCCTGTATGAGTTCTCATGTGTGCTTTTAAATGACTAATCTTTCTACAGCCTTTACCACAAATTGTACAAATACGGGGCTTTTCTCCCGTGTGAGTCCTCATGTGTCCAGTTAGAGCACCTTTATGAGTAAAGAAACTGCCACAAACTGCACAAGTAAAGGGCTTTTCCCCTGTGTGAATCATTGTATGTATCTTCAGTTGTCCCTTATCATGAAACATTTTACCACAAACTGTACAAATAAATGGCTTTTCCTTTTCACCTGTATGAATCCTCATGTGTACTTTTAGAACATCCTTTCGAACACAGCCTTTGCCACAAACTTCACAAGTAAAGGGCTTTTCCCCTGTATGGGTCCTCATGTGTGCTTCGAGATGACCCTTTTGACTGCAGCTTTTACCACAAACTGAACAAGTATAGATTTTCTTCCTTGTGTGACACGTTGTGGACTGAGTTTGTTTTGATGATGTTAGGTCCTGGGACCGTTTTTTGCTCACAGACAGTCTTTCTCCTTCCACATTTTGTGTCTTGTGTGATTTCAGTGTGTTTACAGCCAACTGCTTTTCCCTGTTCTCCCTCTCATCAATGTCCTCAGTGTCAGATTTTTCCCCGGGCTCCCACTCATCACTGTCAGTATCAGATACAGAACAGTTTGAAGAGAGGAGCTGATCATCACTAGTTGAATGTGATTCTCGAAAGTCCTTTACAACAGCTTGTGTTTTCATGTGTTCAGTTGAGGTGCTGGCTAGAGGCTGTGTCTCTCCGTTGTCACCGTCTTCACTCATAATATCTAGTAATGTCATCATTGCTGCATCAGTATCCTCTGGTCTTTGAAGTAGCTCACCCTGTTCCTCATTAATCTGTAGAGGTTGTGGTTCCTCCTTGACAAGACTGGGGCTCCTCCTCTCCAGTTGTTCCAGGGAAACCTCCACTTTACACACAGGGTGGTGTAGGAAGTCTAAAGGGAGGATACAATCAGATAAAACAACATGTTTGAACAACTTATAATTATTTTTCCATGCAGTGATTTCATAGCTGTGCAGTTCAAGGAAGTTGTAAATGTTACTGTAAGTAAATGCTCCATTTCCAAAACGTAATACTTTCAGCGCCATTGGCGAAGATCTTTGTTAATTGAAGCCTAATTTTGATACTAACGCTTAACGCCATTGCCGAAGCCCTTCGGCAATTGCGCTTTTATAATGCGTTTGATTGCTCGAGCCAAAATGCAACTTATGTTAGCCGGTTAGCTAGCTGTGTTGTTAGCACAGCACTGGATCGCCCGTCTTAGATCGTCGTCACCATAATAATCCATTCTATCCATTTCTTTCAATCGCCTGTATCTCCTATTCCTTGTCCCAGATGGCATTTTGGTCAAAACAGCGTTTCTGTGATGGCACAGAGCTGACGATCTGGAGCTCTGCAGAGCTCCGGTCTGGATTCACATTGTAAACAAGGCCGGCCCAGCTCCGTGTAAAATCCTAACTTAAGACTACTGCTAGTGAAGCGGAAATGGCGGCTTTTCAAAATAAGAGCTCAAATTTAAAAAATGCTGGCGTGAATTAGATCCTAATTCTTCAATAAATAATAGCGCTGGTTAATTCCATCCAATTTTTTGTTCTATTACTTACCAAAGCATGGTGGAAGTTGAAGATGTTGAAACACAGAAGGTACACAGAACTTTAAATTAGCCTACCAGCAGGACGCCTGAGGGCGAGAAGCGACCTCGCCCTAAAGGGCGACACCACGTGCACGCATCCGCCTGGGTGACAGCAGACTGCTGGGTGAGCGCTGGCGCTTTGGAATGGGGGTCAGATCAACATATCCACCTGGGTGACAGCAGACTGCTAGGCGAGCGCTGGCTGCAACTAAGAATTATTATCCATTATCGGGCGATTATTTAAACGATTAATCAATAGAGCGTCGCAGTCCCGCCTCCTACCCTGGACCAGGAAATTAAACCCAATGCATTATTCTCATAGACATTTCTTAAAGTATTTATTTAAAGACGGTTACGCCGCAGACAAAGCCAACTCGAGTCGTGACAACTCATGACAACACAAACAATATTTTGGACCAAACAAATAATTACAAAGAAGAAAAACAACAAAGAAAGTGTTGTAACCTGCCGTTTTTTTCTTCTTTCTAATTATTTGTTTGGTCCAAAATATTGTTTGTGTTGTCATGAGTTGTCACGACTCGAGTTGGCTTTGTCCGCGGCGTAACCGTCTTTAAATAAATACTTTAAGAAATGTCTATGAGAATAATGCATTGGGTTTCATTTCCTGGTCCAGGGTAGGAGGCGGGACTGCGACGCTCTATTATGGCACCTTTTTGCAATTACCTTTCAAATTTAGCTTGAAGTTGTTTTAGGCATTGTATGGCGACAAACTTATTAAGCCACCGAGAGGCTAAAAGCAGGAAAATGTACTGCCAGACGCACTGCATGCCAAGGACTCACTTCTCCAGTGTACTGCGTTTTATTCATTTATTAAAGGTATATTAAAACAATTGATTTGGCGAAATCATAACAAAGTGCGTAGTGCAAAATAGTATACAGTTAGCAGCATGGTGTTGTTTAACCTTTTGCGTTTGTAAAGCGGTCAGCAAAGTTGACTTCCCCGTCGTTCACCCCCTCTCCTTCCATTCATGAAATGCCACCGGTGAACATTTGACTTTACTACCCGTCTGACTACCACCCAACACCACGTGACCACAGTAACCCATCGAGCTGTCTAACCTGTCACCAACAGGCATGTTCTAATACAAATTAATACTTCAAAATTAATATTTTACCCCCTTTTTATCCAATTTTATTTCATTGTCATGCCTTGTAGGCCTACTTGTAATGATAAATTACCACAATAATAGCCTTAACAATTTTGAATAAATATCAAATTCCAAAATGTTCTTAATTTTGCTTCTTAGCAATAAAACATTTTGTTCTACTCAAACACATTCCAATATTATCTACCTTTCGTCGTTTTGAAAGAAAAATGTTGACCTTGTAGGCCTATAGCTGACTGTCTTTCTTTCCATTTCTATCTCTGGGACCCCAATTATTATTCCAAAATGTTCTTAATTTTGCTTATTAGCAATAAAACTTTTTGTTCTATTCAAACACATTCCAATATTATCTACCTTTCATCGTTTTGAAAGAAACATGTTGACCTTGTATAGCTGACAGTGAACTTGTATAATTTAACTCTGAGAGTCCATTTGGTTCCATTTTTGCACTCTCTGTTACAGACCCTGAAAAGGGTCCACTTGGTATCTATAATTTAGCTGGGAGGCTGGAACGCCCACTATCCTACAGTCTGTGTGGACGCACACACACACACACGCACACACACGCCACACGTCACTCTTCAATTCATTTGTTCCACCCGTGTACTCTCAGCAGCGCATTGCAGTGGGCTCCGGAGTGGACAAGTAACGCTGGAGAACAAAGGAATCACCGTCGACACAGCAACACCAATGTCGACCAGCCAGGCGACGACCAACAACAACAACACCGCTGGCATCCTTCCTCACCACCAGCCAACCTGCACACCCATGCTGAATATACACGCTGACGTCCCGGTTGTGGATACTATATTCGCAAGAGCCGAGCGCGTCCCAGGCAACAGCAGGAGGAGTGATCTAACATCGGCGGCAGTCGAGGCAAAAGACACGGACAACACCACCATCTACAGGCGTGAAGAGTCTCCACATCCAACCACGGGGGACAACGCGGCTGGAGACGGACACCGTGATACTTTACCTGCTATTTCTGCTGTTTCTCCGGTCGACACCATGGCTCAATCGGCCCCACCAGAGCCCTCAACAAACCTGGACGAGGGACCCCATCCCCCACTCCCGCCACCCCACGACGACCCCCACGCACCCCCCACCCTCCCCCCACGGCAACCCGCGGCTTCTACAGACATCAACAATGGCCCTCCGCTCCCCTACTTCACCACGGAGGAAATAAGCACCATAGTCAGAGCCAACGGACTTCATATCTTTCACCTGAACGTCAACAGCCTTGGACCCAAAATGGCTGAAATCAGGCATATGTTTCAATGCGGTAAGGCGAACATCATTAGCTTCTCTGAAACTAAACTTGATGAGTCAACCAAAGACCCAGAAGTTGAAATAGAGAACTATTCTTTGATCAGAAACGACAGAAACAGGCATGGTGGTGGCGTGTGTATGTATATTCACAAAGACACTGAATATGTTACTCGTACTGACTTACAGCATGATGAAATTGAAACTGTGTGGGTTGAATTAATTTTCAAAAAGGCTAAATCGGTATTAGTGGGCACCGTCTACAGACCGCCTGACATGGGTTCTATGATATACTTGAGGGGTGCTTAGCTGAGGAGGAATGTGTGGAGAAAATCCTGATTGGCGACTACAATACAGACATGCAACGTAAGGAAGCACCTGTGTTTAAGTCATTCAGTAAGTTCTGTGATCTACATAGTGTCAGTCAGCTAATTACCCAACCCACTAGAGTGTGTGATTCTACTCAAACTGTCATTGATCTCATTCTGTCCTCGGACAAATCCAGAATCTCCAAGAAAGGGGTTATTGTATGTGGGCTTAGTGATCATTTTATGATATTCTGTACCCGCAAAATACAAAAACTTAAGACCAGCTGCCACAAAACAGTCATATCAAGGGACCTCAAAACCTACTCTAGTGAGGTTTTTAACCAAGTATTGGAGAGTCTGGATTGGTCCGATGAGCTTAAAAGCACACTTGTCGAAGAAGCTTGGCTTGGCTTCAAAACCAAATTTACATCAGTACTGAACAACATGGCTCCTTTGAGAACCACCAGGGGCAAAACCCGCTCGGAACCATGGATGAATTCGGACATACTGGCTGCAATGAAAGCCAGAGACAAAAAATGCTCTGAATTTCTAAAATGCAAGTCAAAGCTAGCCAAGCGCTTCGACAGTGTTCGCCAAGCTCGTTTGAACAACCTAAATACCCAACGAATCAAGCTACGAAACAATGTAACTGCCATGACCAAATCAGCTAAAAGTAACTTCATTAATGATAAAGCTCAGGAAAACAAAAACAATCCTCATGAGCTCTGGAAGCTACTAAACAATCAACTAAGCTATGGTCAGAAACTAAAAACCAGATTTTCAAACATAAACATCAAATCGGACAACACTCTCATCACTGACAACCTTGATGTGGCCAACTACTTGAATATCTTCTTTACAAACATAGCAACAACTCTGGTTAACAAACTGCCCTCCCACTCTGGGCTCTTTGGTGTAGAGCACATTACAACCTTCTACAGAAACCTAGGTGTTTGTAAAGACGATTTTAAACTAGTTATGGTAACAACTGATGAGGTAATTAAGAAACTGAGTGCCCTCCAACCCCACAAGGCCACAGGCCATGACAACATTCCCTCCAAATTTCTCAGAGACTCAGCCATCTCTATAGCTCCAATCATCACCCACATAGTAAACCTCTCCATCAAACAGGGACAGGTCCCCCAAGATTTCACTGGCCAAAGTAACCCCCTTGCACAAGAAAGGGAGTAAATTAGACCCCGGCAACTACCGCCCTATTTCTATTCTTAGTTCCATCTCGAAAGTGATGGAAAAAATAGTCTATGAACAGGTTGAAAAGTATCTTGCCACTAATAAATTATTGTACGAGTTCCAATCTGGCTTCAGAACATCCCACTCCACTGACACATGCCTTCTCTATTTGAGCGACCACATCAAACAAGAGGTGGACGCTGGCAAATACTGCGGCATGGTCATGCTGGACCTCCAAAAGGCTTTTGACACCGTGAACCACTCCATACTGGTTAACAAGCTAAAAGCAATTGGTTTCGATAGCACATCAGTGAGCTGGATGCAATCCTACCTGGAGGGGAGAGAACAGATGGTGGAAGTGAACGGAACACTGTCCCCCCCCCTCCCAGTGAGCTGTGGCGTTCCACAAGGAAGCATACAAGGGCCTCTACTGTTCCTAATATATGTAAACGACATGACTTCAGCTTGTGACTGCACCTTGTTCCTGTTCGCAGATGACTCAGCACTGCTGGTCTCGGACAGGGACAAACTGCAGGTTGAAAATGCCCTCAGCTCTGAACTCGGTAGAATCTGCACCTGGCTCGCTGATAACAAACTATCTTTACACCTGGGAAAAACTGAATCCATTCTCTTTGGCTCTATTAGTAATCTCAGCAAGGCAAATGGGTTCTTGGTTAGAGTGGGTGACAATGTTATCACACGTAAAGATGAAATTACCTACCTAGGCTCCATCCTGGAGGCTAATCTTTCCGGTGATAAAATGGCCACCAACGTAATCAAAAAAGTCAACCATAGAACAAGATTCCTCTACAGGATCTCCTCACTGGTCAACAAAAACACCTTGAAGACCTTAACAGGAGCCCTTGTACAGGGTTTCTTTGACTATGCATGCACCTCCTGGTACCACAGCACCTCAAAGGCCCTTAAAACCAGGCTCCAGACTTCCCAAAACAAACTGGTCAGGCTCCTACTTGATCTAGCCCCCCGAACCCACCTAACCCCTGCCCACTTCGACAGGCTGGAATGGCTTAGGGTCGACGACAGCAGAGTACAGCATCTTGCAATGGGTCTGGTCCACAAGATTCGATACACCACCAAGATACCCATGTACCTGTCTAGATACTTCCTTAATGTTAACGAAGTCCACACCCACAACACCAGAGGGAGTGCAACGAACCATGTACAACCCAGATTCGGCACAAACAAACTAAATTATTTTCGCTCCTATGCCACCAAAATGTGGAACGCCCTACCAACTGTCATTAAGACATGCGAATCCCTTGACTCCTTCAAAACCGCTCTCAAAGGGCACCTACGGATGGCTGCAATTCCAAACTGGCCCCCGTAAAATCTGAATCCCCCCCCCCCCCCCCCTTTTTTCCCCTCACTGTATATATTTCTTTTCCCTTTTTACCTCCTTTATGATGAATTCCTGTTCTGTCTATAGAAGTGTCTATTTGTACGTCTCTAAATGTTTTGATGATTTGAACATGGTGGACCCTATTGGAAACAAGTGTAATGCTTAATTGGGTCGTCCACTCACAGTTAACAGCCTTTGTATTGAGTTTGTGCTTGAAATGTACTGTAATTCTGCAAACTGTTAATAAATTCTTCAATCAATCAATCAATAGGGCAAAAGCAGAACCTCCGTGACGGTTTTGCTGGGCCCTAACTGGGCTGGCCGAGGCCCCACCTGGCCTTACTAAATTAGCACACATTTTTCGCCCTACCCGGCCCAAAGCGTAAAAATAATGTGGGCATTCTAGACCTGTAGCTTCAGCGCACCCTCGCCCTCAGCGCGTATTACTGGTATTATTTTTAAACGAATGGCATCACGCACAGCACAGCCACACAGATTGTCTTTGAATAGTCTATCATCTTCTTACAGTATATGAACACAATTGACACAATTAATTTACACTCTCACTTCTGCTGAGTATAGGAAAACTGGATAAGATTTGTGGAGAATTAATGTTGCCCAGGCAGCTCCACTCCCGACCTGTCCATTGCAGGTTCGCTCTCTACCCAACAAAATTGGCATAGCGGGTGGTTTTAGAAAGACAAGTTGATGGCTGTCATCTTTTTACCGGACAGATGGTTAAATGTAGGTAATGCAGATGGGAATATACAATACAATACAATACGAGAGAGCATTCTTGCTTTGTTGCAAGCAGGAATCCGCAGAATGCAACAGCACGTGACATAATGGAGAATCGCTTTTGATTCAACTTTATCGAACGTCAATTTTGATAAAGAAATGTATACGAGTATCATGACAGCCCTACTAGATTAGATAACTAACCCCGATTGGGAAGATGATTTAAAGTTAAACTGCATTTATTTCCCCCACCTTTGTTAATTTTCCCTAAACAAACTGTTTCTTGTGAACCCCAGCCCTTGCAGCATCAGATCAGGTCCACAGTGTACATAAGTAACTGCTTCCATGGAATACTTTAGTCTGAGCTGGTTTACTCACTTTTTTGAACGTGGCAACAACTTAAGCCCAGTTTACAAGCATTGCAATGGAGGTCACATGACTCACATCAAGTAGGATTCACTTTGAATTGTCATTAGGTTGTGAGCCCAAGACGTCCACAGACGTCCTGGGAAATCCTGCTATGTAGTGCCCAAGACGTCTGTGGAAAATTTTCTTTAATAAAAAAAGTCAAAATAATGAATGTAAAAAGTTGGCATCCTGGGTTACTATTTTGAAAGTGTTGTGTGGGCACACAATGTGTTAAATGGTAATTTCTTGGATTTTGACGGAGCAGGTAAATCTATGCATTTTACATTCACACTCACGTGTCGGGATATGGGGGATAACAATGAAGGCATTCTGACAAGGCAGTGTGACGGGTTCCTCTTTAATCTGTGGAGGTTGAGGTTCCTCCTGGACCAGACTGGGGCTCCTCTCCTCATGTTGTGGAGATTGTGGTTCCTCCTTGACCAAACTGTGGTCCCTCTCATGTTCAGGCGACACCTCTTTAAACAGACAGAAGGAGGAGAAAAGAGGTAGCATTAGCACAACAACTCATACTGTATACCGACAACTGAGAGTGCCCGTTTTTCTGGACCCTCCGAGGGAGACGAAACGGTCCCTGAATTCCTTTTGGGGTTTTTACCTCTCAAGACAGAAACTCTTTTTTGGGTTATTGTTGCTATGTACAGTATAGCAAGATAGCTTTTTTGTCATTTTTGAGGGACGCTAGGCAAACAAAGTAACAAAGTAAGCAACAAAGTAATCCATTAGATGTTTTCTCAAAATCGTTTCAAGCTATAATTATTGTGGTAACAGTATCATTACAAGTACAAGGCATGATAATGAAATTGGAGAAAAAGGGAGTAAACTAAGTGGTTACTCAACAAAAAACTAAAAGTACTCATATCGGTACTTGGTATCGGAGAGTACTAAAAATGAAGTACTTGTACTTGGTCTGAAACAGAAAACAATGGTTTCGGGACATGTCTATTAAGGAGCATTGTGATCATAGAAATACATATAAGCTTGTAGATCTGCTATTTCTGCTATTTTATTCTACGATTATGCAAAAATAATTGTGATTATTTAAAATAATTGCAATTAGACGATTATACAATAATTGTGACGCCCCTAAAAATGGCTTTGTCTCTTTAAGAGCGTCAGCTGTTAGTGGCTAGATGGCTTACCATCTACTTTCACCAGCAAAACAAAAAAATAATAAATATGTGCAGCTATAAATATAATATTGTAATATTTCGGATTCTGCAGATATGACCCTGCAAATAATTGGAGATTTGATATTGGTCATAATTTCAATATTGTGCATCTCTAGTTATAAAAGTTTATATCCAGGCCATATTGGTGAATGTGTTGTGTTGTTACTATTATTTAATTTGGCATCAGGAAAAGAAGCAGAGTCTGACAGCATTCTTCCTCATTTGAAAAAACAGAATATATCTATGATGAAATCTATGATAAGGTTTCATCTGCAACACAATTTTAAAGAGATGTAGTGGGGGTATATTATACCTATAATCGAGTGTTTCAGAGACGTCAGGTTCTTATAACTGTAAAGGGTGCTAAACCTGAATCAGACAGTGGTACAATTTCACAACGAATGATCCACTTTACTTTTTATTTCGGTACCACGACATGTTAACACCTATATTGCCCGGAGTGTGGATTTAAAAAGGCCGTTTCCCTACCGGTGTTATTCACTAACCTTTGAAGAATCACCTGGTCACGATTGTACCTCCATCTATTATACTCGGCCAGGCCCGGCAGCGTTTGTCTCGTTTTTAGTTTGTTTTTTGTGTGTTTAAGGGAGCAGTTTTACGTGTTCATTCACCGACTACATGTGCACAGAGTCTGTTGAACGAGCAGAACTCTTTTGTGGCTTTTTAAGCTTCTCACTCTGGGGACCCAGTTTTTCAATGGATTCAGTTTACTCTAGACTAGACTCTTATTTGGAAGGGATCGTCCACCGTATTATATTTGCTAGCTTAGATTTGCAAAAAAAAAACACTGGCTGGATTAGTCAAACACCATCAGTCCGAGTGTTGTAGCCCCTTTCAGCACCCTCGGTAACCGTATCTGAAGTTTGGCCGACGGTACCCTAGGGTCCCTGACAGCTTATTAAGCCCTCCATGGGATGCAGATTTACATACCATCTGTTCACGGAGAGCCGCGGCGCCGCTTGAGTGTTGGTGAGATGTTTCAAAGATGCATAACATGGCTATAGGAGACAACGGAAACGTGTACGAAATCGCATTAACCGCCGATGCTGTTAAGTATTTTTTTTAAAAGTTTTGGCTTCTCTGAAATTCTCTCTTCCTTGACTTCCTTATTGACTTCCCATTGTACCGCCTCCCGCACCGAGACTGGCTAGCTGCGCGTCCTAGTTACTGCCTCTGATTGGCCGACCGCGTACATGCAGGATGTTTATAATGCTGTTGTGTCGTGGGAGGCGGGACATGGGAAGTGAGGAAGAGAGAATTTCAGAGAAGCCAAAACTTATAAAAATACTTTTTTAAGTTTTGGCTGTACGAAATCGGCAGTTAATGCGATTTCGTACACGTTTCCGTTGTCTCCTATAGCCGTGTTATGCATCTTTGAAACATCTCACCAACACTCAAGCGGTGCAGCGGCTCTCCGTGAACAGAGGGTATGTAAATCTGCATCCCATGGAGGGCTTAATAAGCTGTCAGGGACCCTAGGGTACCGTCGGCCAAACTTCAGAAACGGTAACCGAGGGTTCCGAAAGGGGCTACGAGTGTTGTTGACTGTACGTGGCATTAAAGTAGATAGAAAAATGTACAAATCACGTGTAACTTATAGCCACTTCTAGCTCCTGCTCAACGTAGGCCTATGTAAAACATGTATTTAAAATGCTGTTTATTAACCAACCTGTTCTGTGCAGTTTGATGTGTGGCTGTAGAATGAGGTCCAGCCGTTTGTTTTGTCTCTTCAGCAGAGTTTCTAGTATCTCTCTCCGGAAGAGGTTGAACATGAATTCTGCAGCCAAACTGAGACGCTCGCTGACAAACACTCTGACCATCTTATTCTTCTTCACACAACAAACATCACGTTGTTTTCCCAAAACACACAATATCTCCTCTGCCACCGACGTCATGTGTTCATTTATCGACAGCCGTACAGACTCTATTTGGCTCGTTTTACCTTCTTTACGAGACATTCTCACCAAGCTCTTTGTTTATCACCACGATGAAAACCGAAGTGAAAACCCGCGGTTACACACTTAGTTACTTTACTTACTTCCGGGCTAAAGTTTGTCGCGCGTGCGCAATAAAGGATTCAGACCACTGTTGCCCCAGAGTAGTATAGAGCGTCGCAGTCCCGCCTCCTACCCTGGACCAAGGACAGTCTAAGAAGGACGAGACGCGAAGACCGTACGGGCGACGCCATGTTGCTTTGGAAGGAAAGAAACATGCGCAGTTGAGACCAAGGAAGCTGAACGCGGAAGTGTTGGCTGCATATAGCATAGATATATATAAACACTAGATGGCTCAAGGCGGAGTTTCTGACGTCGTTCACCCGGCAGCCATTTTACTTCGGGGCTACAGTACAGTATGTTCAATGGCAGCTCAAACAGAAACAGTCATAACTCGCTCAAATCTTGACGGATTTACAAACGGGTTGGTTTATTACAAACGTTGTCAACGTGACTATGATTCAGGACGCTTATCTGCTTAATTTATGTTTTTTATATGAACGTCGTATAAAATATATAAAATATATAAATATATAATTATGCGGACGTCTCTGACGTTTATAACAAACCAAACCGTTTGAAAATCGGTTGAAAATTGAGCAAGTTATGGTCATTTAAGAGTACATGCCCCATAGACACAATGTTATGTGTCCCGAGGTAAGATGGCCGCCACGTAACGACGTCGCTCTCCATTGGCCAACAGCGCGGGTGAGCTATCTAGAGTTTATATATATCTATGGCATATAGCCCATTGCGCATGTTTCTTTCCTTCCATGGAGCACCATAAGCAACATGGCGTCGCCCGTACGGTCTTCGCGTCTCGTCCTTCTTAGACTGTCCTTGCCCTGGACCAGGAAATAAAACCCAATGCATTATTCTCATAGACATTTCTTAAAGTATTTATTTAAAGACGGTTACGCCGCGGACAAAGCCAACTCGAGTCGTGACAACTCATGACAACACAAACAATATTTTGGACCAAACAAATAATTACAAAGAAGAAAAACAACAAAAAAAGTGTTGTAACCTGCCGTTTTTTTCTTCTTTCTAATTATTTGTTTGGTCCAAAATATTGTTTGTGTTGTCATGAGTTGTCACGACTCGAGTTGGCTTTGTCCGCGGCGTAACCGTCTTTAAATAAATACTTTAAGAAATGTCTATGAGAATAATGCATTGGGTTTCATTTCCTGGTCCAGGGTAGGAGGCGGGACTGCGACGCTCTATAAAAGAGAGTAATGACACTCCCGTTGACTCTCATTGTAACAATGGAATGCGGATGCGCTCATTCTATCTCAATGGAATAGTTCCAGCCATAGGAGCAATGTTTGGAACTATCGCCCATAGGCACCCGCTTTGCGGCGAGATCAATGCGTGTCACCACTCTCTTACTACATTACTCTGTGTTGCCCTAGCATGGGCCCTGGGCAGTTAGCCTGGCTAATAAGCCAGACTCCATTTTTTTTGCCCACGGCTGATTCGGTCTGGCTTATTAGCCACTACTGGGCAGTGGGTACCATATATAAAGCAAGGGGCCAGTGAGGCTATTCAACGTTGAAGCTCTGGGCCCTAGTGGTAGGAGGAGGGACTACAGGCGGACCCGTGGATTCATGACCGGGAAACCCCGTGCAGCTGGGCTTTAAGACATTGAGCGCTCGGTTGCACTTCCGCATTTGACCACCAACATTTGGTGGTCAAATGCGGAAGTAGACGTTCTGAGACGGTACTTCCGGCAGTCTTCCGGGTGCTTCAAAACGCCACTGAGCAACTTCCACTGACATGAATAGCTGGGGGGGCGGAGCTTCGCGCCAGTTCAGTCTCTATCCTTTTATATACTCTATGATATAAAGACTAGATGGCTCAAGGCAGAGTTGTTCACCCGGCGGCCATCTTGCTGAGGGGCTACAGTACAGTAGGCCTATGTTCAATGGCAGCTCAAACAAAAATAGTCATAACTCGCTCAAATCTTGACGGATTTACAAACGGGTTGGTTTAATACAAACGTTATCAACGTGGCTATGATTCAGGATGCTTATCTGCTTTTTTTTTTATTTTATAAAAATGTCATATAAAAGCATATAAGTATGCGCACGTCTCTGACGTTTATAACAAACCAAACCGTTTGAAAATCGGTTGAAAATTAAGCAAGTTATGGTTATTTAAAAAGTATTTGCCCATAGACACAATGTTATGCTGCCCCGCGGTAACCCACAATGTACTATAATATACTCCATCAGTTTGTGAAAAGTGCTAGCATTGTAAATCTCAAGTCAAAGTGGTCGCACGGTAGCCTATAGGCCTATATGTCACGGTCGCATCCCTTGAGGTTTTCAATACCCAGATATATTTGTTGTATTTCGTTTTATAATAAAATGTATATGCTATGTATTTGTGGAAAATTATCCAAACAGGCTTGCAAGACTAATTATTAATACTCATCTGGGGAATTCACTAGGTAGTTGAAAATGTCAGGATATGTCACTCCTCCATTTAGCTGGGCTATTTTAGTTAATTTTATACAACAAGTTGACAACGGTAAAACACACCGTCGGAGCTCCGAGGTAGGTAGAACATATTAGTAAGACTGTGACATGTTCAAAATATAGACATGAATCGGGATCGGGATGTATTAATGAGAATGCCACTCTTCAAAGTCGGTGCTCGTTGCCTCGTAAAGGCAGTGACGTCCTTAAAAGCGACAGGTTCCCTGTCTGCCGTCTCCCCTCTGCTCCGTTAACATTATGGGTAACTCATTCAAGTGGTAAATTAAATGTGAAATAGATCCTCTATTGAGAAAACAACAATATGTTGACAAAGACACTTCATACATTTGGAAACATTTTTATTCAAATCAATATAGTCTTCAGTTCATTTGGTATTATTTTAAAAGTAGGCTAACTACAGTTGAATTTCAATGGACTTCTATTACTGCAGTACACCGTTCTAACGGACCAGAAGTGGGGCCGCTGTCTCATTTGGGGGCGTGACATTTGTAGTCCCCGTGTGTCTCTATTTCGGGTCCATGAACCGGTCGGGAGCGGATGATATCGCTACGTCATGTTGTAGTATTGTTTTGTAGTCAGCAATCTTCCGGAACTTCCTTTTCCCTCAAACCGATTTTTCTCAATAAAAGCTACAGGCTACGAGAGCTTTTATTGTTATTCTTCCGGTTTGAGGGAAAAGGATGTTCCGTTTCATTGTTCCTGCCTGATGACTACAAAACAATACTACAATATGACGTAACGATATCATCCGCTGCCGACCGGATCATACAGACTTTTGAAACAGAGACCAGGCTTTCCTCCGAGGTGGAAAGATGAGATGGAATGGTGAGGCGAGGTTACCGTTGCCTTTTAATATATTTCACCACCTGGCGGAGGAGGTGTGTAACTGTCACTGACAGTCTGCGTGTGAATGTATGTTATTGACGATATGCACACCGCTGCCATCTTGCCAGTTCATCCAAATAGAAAATCAAAAAAAAAGCCGCTGTCTGGTTCCTGGTTTTTAGACAGCTGGTGGATGGAAATGAAGCTCTACCCACGCGGCAGAATGCCGCGGGGGCAAGCTTTTCCGGCTCCACCCACGCGGCAGAATGCCGCGTGGGTGGACCACCTCTCCTGGAGCTGCCACCAAAAAGAGCACGACTTGAGTATGGCATCCGCCGTGTCCGAAGGTTTCATTTTCAAAAAAGTGCTATAGCGCCCCCCATTGGCCAATTGGAGTAAGACTGGTTTCAGTGCTATTTGGCATGACCCTCTACCATACTGTAACGTTTCATAAGCATATGACGCTGCATGTACGTATTAGGGGCAGAAGAAGAATTTTCACAAAACAGCAATTTTCATTGGCTCATAAAAACTTTGGCCAATGGTCATGGGCTTCACATAGTCACCGTTTGGCATGGCCTTCTACCATATTACCGTGTTTCGCAAAAAAACGACTGCACGAGTGCACGGTTAAGCCTGAAATGCTATTTTTGGCGGAAGGAGAAGAAGAAAAAAAAGACAAAAAAAATAAGGGACCAACGCCCCTTCGGGATGTACTTGGTCCCTTAATAATAATATCGCCTCCTCCAGTCCACATGTCGAAGTGTCCTTGGGCAAGACGCTGACCCGACATTGCCTCCAATGAGTCGGTCGGTGCTAGCTTGCGATCATTGGTGTGTAAATGTGGGACGTGAGGACATTGGCGGTGAATATAAACCGCTTCACCTCCAAATGAATAAATGGAAGTGCTTTGAGTGCTTAGGAAAGTGCTAAATAAATGCAATCCATTATTACATATATAATCAAAACAAGTTATGAAAATAAGTATTTATGCCATCTGTCTCTCTCCAAACACAAAACTACAGAAACCAGGATCCTTGTCAGCACTTTATTGCAACACTTACCAATGAATAAAATAATGAATGCCTTAAAAAAATAAGAAATAATAAAAAAAGACAAAAAATATATAAAATCAACAGAGAAACAAAATTACATTAATTGTTTTAGTCGAGTTTATACTGTCAGATTATCCACTGAAAATAACTGGCTATTTTCTGCGAAAGCTTTCCCCTCAATATGAATGCTGGGTTAAAGTGGCTGACATGACCTGACATTGATCAAATATTTATCCGAGTCTGATATGTGTCAACTGTATATATTTTGTTTAATTTGTATACTTTGTTTCATTGTATAGATATTCTACTGTTAGACGGATGTTAGGTTCTTAGTTTACATTTTTATCCTACATGATTAAAATTACCTTTTTGTTGTTCTTTACTTGCCTACTGTAAATCGCTCTGGATTAAAAGTGACTGCTAAATGCCTAAATTGTATTGTTGGGAAAAGTATGTGTTTACTATTCAGCCAACAGCTTGTTTCACATATGAATCCTCATGTGTCTCTTCAGATGGTCCCTGCGAGTAAAGCATTTACAACAATCTGTGCACGTAAAGGGTCTTTCCCCTAAATGAGTCTTCATGTGTATTTTCAGATGAACCATTCGACTGCATCCTTCGGCACAAATTGAACATCCTTTGCCACAAACTGAACAAACAAATGGGGTTTCGCCGGTATGAGTCTTCATGCGTTTTTTCATTTGAGAGATCTCTCTAAATCCTAGCCCACAAACTGAACAAGTAAAGGGCTTTTCCCCTGTATGACTCCTCATGTGTGTTTTTAGACTACGCATATCACGCCAGCTTTTGCCACAAACTGTGCAAGTAATGGGTTTTTCGCCTGTATGAGTCATCATGTGAGATTTTAATGTACTACTTTGACTGAAGCATTTGCCACAAACTCTACAAGTGAAGGGCCTTTCCCCTGTATGTGTCCTCATGTGTGATTTTAGGTCATTACAGCCTTTGCCACAAACTCCACAAGTAAATGTTTTTACCCCTGTATGAGTTCGTATGTGTGTTTTTAGATGACTCATTGTACTACAGCCTTTTCCACATACTGTACAAGTACAGGGTTTTTCTCCTGTGTGAGTCCTCATGTGTTTATTCAGATCATTTTTGTGTATAAAGCAATTGCCACAAACAGCACAAGTTAAGGGCTTTTCCCCTGTGTGAATCATTGTATGCGTCTTCAGATTTGACTTATGACTAAACATTTTGCCACAAACTGCACAAGTAAATGGCTTTTCCCCTGTATGAATCCTCATGTGTAATTTTAGAACATCCTTTCGACCACAGCCTTTGCCACAAACTTGACAAGTAAAGGGCCTTTCCCCTGTATGGGTCCTCATGTGTACATCTAGATGACTCTTTTGACTGCAGTCTTTACCACAAACTGAACAAGTATAAGTAAATGGCCTTTCCCCTGCATGTGTCCTCATGTGTGATTTGAGGTTACTACAGTCTTTGCCACAAACTCTACAAGTAAACGTTTTTTCCTGTGTGTGAGTTATCATGTGTCTTTTTAGATGACTCATTTTACTATAGCCATTTCCACATACTGTACAAGTACAGGGTTTTTCTCCTGGCCTTTCCCCTGCATGTGTTCTCATGTGTGATTTGAGGTTACTACAACATTTGCCACAAACTCTACAAGTAAATGTTTTTTCCTGTGTGTGAGTTATCATGTGTCTTTTTAGATGACTCATTGTACTATAGCCTTTTCCACATACTGTACAAGTACAGGGTCTTTCTCCTGTGTGAGTCCTCATGTGTCTATTTAGATCATGTTTGTGAATAAAGCAATTGCCACAAACGGAACAAGTTAAGGGCTTTTCCCCTGTGTGATTCATTGTATGCATTTTGAGATTGTACTTCTGACTAAACATTTTGCCACAAACTGTACAAGTAAATGGCTTTTCCCCCGTATGAATCCTCATGTGTAATTTGAGAACATCCTTTCGAACACAGCCTTTGCCACAAACTTTACAAGTAAAGGGCTTTTCCCCTGTATGGGTCCTCATGTGTGCTTCTAGATGACTCCTTTGTCTGCAGCTTTTACCACAAACTGAACAAGTATAGATTTTCTTCCTTTTCTGATCCGTTGTGGAATGAATTTGATTTGATGATATTAGGTCCTGGGACAGTTTGTTGCTCAAAGACAGTCTTTCTCCTTCCACATTTTGTGTCTTGTGTGATCTCAGTGTCTTTGCAGCTGACTGCTCTTCCCTATTCTCCTTCACATCACTGTCTTCAGTGTCAGGTTCTTTCCCGGGCTCCCACTCATCACTGTCAGTATCAGATTCAGAACAGTGTGAAGAGAGGAGCTGATCATCACTAGTTGAATGTGATGTTTGAAAGTCCTCCACATCAACTTGCGTGTTCATGTGTTCAGTTGAGGTTCTGGCTCCAGGCTCTGTCTCTCCGTTTTCATCGTCTTCACAAGTTGGCTGTGATGTTCCACAGTCCTTTACATCAGCTTGTGTTTTCATGTGTTCAGTTGAGCTGCTGGCTACAGGCTCTGTCTTTCCGTTTTCATCATTTTCACTAATAATGTCTAGTAATGTAATCGTTGGTCCATCAGCCTCCACTGGTCTTTGAAGTAGGTCCTCCTGTTCCTCTTTGATCTGTGGAGGTTCTGGTTCCTCCTGGACCAGACTGGGGCTCCTCTCCAGCTGTTCAGGGGAAACATCCTCTTTGCACACAGGGCGAGGCATGAATTCTAGACGAAAGATACAATGAGAGAAAATCATTAAATGTTTGAACAAATTATAATGTGAATTATTTTTTCCATGCAGTAGTTTTCATAGCTGTGCAGTTCAAGAAAGTTGTAAATGTTACTGTAAGTAAATGATCCATGTCCAAACCTTAAATATTATCTGTGGAAGTTGAAAGCAGTCTCAGTTTTGTATGTAATTAAGCATGTAAAGCATTGTCATCGTGATACCCACCGATTCAGATGGCACACCTCTTACATCTCAGCTCCTACGAATACAATATTACCCCCCTTTATACCTACCTTCCACATCAGCTTTGCAAAGTATACATTTCCATCGATTATTATCGATTCAGATCTGAATTTTAATGCGCACATTAATCAAGCTACCAAGACAGCTTTCTTTTATCTTCGAAACATCGCACGTATTAGAGCATATTTATCTTTAGATGATGCTAAAACATTGGTCCATGCTTTTGTCTTTTCTCGATTAGATTATTGTAATGCCCTCCTCTCAGGCCTGCCAAAGAAATCAACGGATAGACTCCAACTTGTTCAAAATGCGGCTGCTAGAGTGTTAACTAGAACTAAAATGAGAGAACACATTACTCCAGTTCTATCATCACTGCATTGGCTCCCAGTGGTTTTTAGAATAGATTTTTAAATTATTTTACTTGTTTATAAATCCCTAAATGGTCTTGCACCTTCGTACCTCCGTGACGGCCTACCTAGATATGTCCCTAACCGCCCCTCAGGTCCTCCACTGCTGGCCTGCTTGAAGTGCCTAAAAAAATGTGCACAAAAAAATATGGTGAGGCAGCTTTTTGCTTCTACGGCCCAACAGCCTGGAATAAATTACCATTCCAGCTCAGACACGCACCCTCTGTAGACATTTTTAAATCTCGACTCAAGACTCACCTCTTCACTCTTGCTTTTAGTTGAGTTTTAATATCTGCGTTCCTACTCTGTCCTGACTGATTTGCTGCATGTTGTGTTTTTATTTATTTTTTCTCTATGTTTTTATACTTTTATTTTGTTCTTTGCCATTGTTCTATCATTTTAACTACTTGACTGTGTTTTATTGTATTCTATTTTTGTGTCCTGCCCTGTGAAGCACTTTGAGCTGCATTGATGTATGAAAGGTGCTATACAAATAAAGTTTATTATTATTATTATTATCACTGCTATGCTAAACAGCCCACATACATAAAGTCTGAATCACTTGATTTGTACTTTGTTATGTATCTCATATCATGAAAGGAAGATCTGCAAGCCTGCAACGGGTGACATAGGCACAATTACCCTATGTCACTGCTAAGTTAACTTCTATGCTAAACCACTTTGGGTGGTTTTTAACTCTCTGGAGGGTTTTAACATGTTATGTGTCCATGGAACACTTTTGTCTGAGCTGGTTGACTGGATACCTTTATAAACATGGTAACATCGCAAGCCCAGTTTAAGGCATGCAATGGACATCATATCAAGTAGGATTCATTCTAAATTGTCACTATGGTTTACTGAATTTTGACCGAGCAGGTTAACACATTGACTTGTTTTTAGTCTATGTACATTCCATGCCACAATAGTCCATTCAGTGAGGTACCTTATTCAAGGGGCACAAATGACCCTGGGTATTGATTGGAAGTTAGCGAACGGCTAAAGCTATTCTCCCGCTGGAGAATCATGGACCACCCGAGGCATGAATTTTGTAACCACGACCTTGCTACTTTTGTTATGAGCCGTGAATAAAGCTTGTTCGGTTAAAAACGCAATCTGGGAAAAAAATCTGGGGGGGAAAAGCATTTATAAAAAGTCAATGGGGCGGTCATCTTGTTTTCCGGTCCAGTGCCTGTTTAGCTATAGCTATTGCAAGCAAACCAGATGATAATAAAGACGGAGATCTTTCTTAATCTATGCATTGTACATGCACACTCACGTGTCGGGATATTGGGGATAACAATGAAGGCATTCTGATAAGGCAGTGCGACAGGTTCCTCTTTAATTTGTGGAGGTTGTGGTTCCTCCTGGACCAGACTGGGGCTCCTCTCCTCATGTTGTGGAGGTTGTGGTAACTCCTGGACCAGGCTCGGGCTCCTCTCATGTTGTGGAGGTTGTTCTTTACACACAGACAGGAGGAGAGAAGAGGTAACATTAGCACAACTCATATACGGTATACAATTTCGAGTCCGCCCTCGTCCCTTCCCATTCCGCATTCCGTTATTAGGTTTTTGACGAATGTGTTTCATGGAATTTCAGGTGGATAATTTCATTAGTTAATCTTAGTGTTGAATGGATTTAGAATTAGGATAGTTATTTGTAGTGTTTAATTTGTAGTCTCTGTCTAGACCCTATTTTTGGTGAGTAGTGGCTTCTCTCTCTCTCTCTCTCTCATATATATATACTGACACCACGCTAGACAGGAACGCCCAAAAACGTCACATCTGGTTTTAGCCTGGGGTAAGAATTTTCTATGGCTGCCAATGCAACTTGGTCCAAGCCTTAATCACATACGGACAAACATCTATGCCGATGCCATCTAACTTGCGGAGGTAGCGTGCCTTGTCCACGGGCAACAGATCTTTCAACGTATGGCATTGCAAATACGTTTGATAATCGCTACTCTGCTCAATATTGTTTTGAAAATGCCGCAAATTGCATTGCAGTGAACAAGCGCAAATCACAACTTCCCCCGGTTGTGGGCGGAGTCACAGTTTGAGGCGCTGTTGTGGTGTCAGTGTGTGTATATATATATATATATATATATATATATATATATATATATATATATATATATTGTGGTGTCTCAGTGGTTAGTTATCACCCAATATGCAAGCGCCGCTCTGGAGAGAGAGGGAGACAGAGAGCGCCAATAAGCTGCCGCCCTTTAGGTCGGGTGATTGACAGCAGGTACATCCCTCATCATCAACTCAGACAACTAGGAGCACCTGCATTCATTAGCGCACCTGAGCAAAGCAGTATAAAGGGGCGAGCTCTCTGTCTCTCTAACAGATCCACTCTCCAGAGACGAGGCGAGGCTGAGGGCAGCAGCATTGGGCGGTAAGCTAAGACACCACTATTTCAAATACCATTCTATGATATATGATGAAATCCTTAGACTGCCGAGTGTATTCTCTGTATCTCACTCGCAGGCAATATACCGGGCACGCGCTCCGTGGCCGAAAGGCGCGTGCTTGAAACAAGTGACCATCGGCCTATGGAAATGGAAGGGCAGCAACCAGAGTACAGGAGTATGGAAAAGGAGTAGAAATACGACCCCAGTACACAGCGTATACAAGTACAGGCTGAGTAGAAATACTTATCCCTCTGAAACCCCCTTTTGAGGGCACATATTGACTGTTATCCATCTGTCTGGCTAGACCTGTTGATACCCCCCTGTGGGAGAAGAGGAACTGAGATTAAGAGCTACAATAGGCCTGAAACGATCTGTGTAAATCCTGTATACTCACCTGTGGAATCCCTTGCAGGAATACTTACCCGAGCCCCCGGGGAAAGTAATCCAAACCTACCTGTGACGTCCAGCGACGAAGTCCAGCGACGAAGATCATTCTATTAACCTAGAAATGAACTGTGTGTAGAAACTTACCTTTGACTGCATTCCCCTGCAAAGTAAAAGAGACAAGTTAATTTCTGATTTCTGATTCCTGATTTATATCCAATAAATGCCCTAGTGAATGGGCAAACCTGACTCTCTGCTCCTGAGTTGTGTATCAGTCGCCACAATATATATATATATATATATATATAAAGAACGAAAATAACATCGCCTGGATGCAACTGGGACGTATCCTCAGTGATGTATCCCGAATGGCCCTCCTAAAAGAGGATGCAAGCAGGGGCGCTAACCCATACTGCTCCCGGGGTGCCGTCTACATTCTGGCTGTCACCCGTCTCTCTGTTGTGTGTGTGTGTGTGTGTGTGTGTGTGTGTGTGTGTGTGTGTGTGTGTGTGTGTGTGTGTGTGTGTGTGCCTGGAGGGACATAGCAACCTGCCTAGCAACATGGGCGCAGTAGAGGTATGTTTGGCTTCTGCTGGTGGATTTTGATATAAAGCGATTACCCGCGGTGCCGCGTGTTGGGCTATCAAAGGGTAATTATGATTACCCGCGGTGCCGTGGGTCATGGCGACAAGGGTGTTAATGGTGTGTGTTCTCGACCAGATGTTATTGTCTGCCTGGAGCATGATCAGTACTGGCCGGCAACATTACTACGACCTCCAGGCTCTGTGCAATAAGCGTTGTTTTGACCAGAAATGCTGCCTGGGGGGGGCATTTGGAGACTAAAGCGACTGAAAGTGCGCGTGCACGTTGTGGCGTCTCGGTACGGGACCGCGCGCCACGGAATAGCCACCTCGGGGAGAGAGGGAGAGAGACAGGCAGAGTGAAGCGTTGCCAACGGCAACAAGGGCGGGTTCTAGAAGGAAGGTACATCCCAGCCCGTCTCCTCGTCTGTCTTAATGAGCCACCTGCTGCGCGTCCACACCCAGGCAGGTTAAAAGGCTCTGTCCTGCTCACACTCTCAGAGACTCTCCCGAGAGACAGGCTGGCGTGCGGCACCCGGTAAGACTAGTCCATATTCCCTCTCCTAGTATCCCAATTAATGTGATGACAATACTAATTGTGTGAATCTCTTACCTCTCAGGCTCACCCACTACCCGTGGAAGTGACCGCTGGGCTCTGGGAATTAGGAGGCTCACACTGGCTGGGACACTGGAGTGCCCCTAGCCCCCCCCCCCCCCCCCCCCCTTGATGATAGAGGGACAAATGACCCATCAATCTGATTATAAAGAAGAAACCTAAGTTGACATACGCTCTGATAAACAAAGAGCCCCTGAGTTAAAGCCCATTCACTAATGGGCGGACATTTAAGTTGTGATTCTGATTATCTTGAACAGCGAGCAGAGTTATGGATGGTTTAAAGTCAGAGACATTGAAAGGCAGATATAAAAATGAACACAATAAATATCCTATACATCCTATACACCGAATGAAAGCCCTGAATGTGTACTTTTAAGAGGAAAACAGTACACATTGATCCCATCTACAGTTTGACAGTAATTGGTTATTGAATGCAGCTTGTGCCCACCAGATAACTTCAGAGAAGACATGGACGTGAACTCCTCAATATTCACAAAATAAGGCCTATAGCGACATATAAATACTATATACCGTATGAAACAGAAGACTCTCTGCTTTCATAAGAAACAAAATTCTACTGTAATAATAAAAAAATCCCACCCCTGTGAAGTGAGCGGTGCAACTCTACTTCTCTACTTATTCACTATAGCTCGCTATATACGGACTGAGACAGAAAGTCATGTAAACCTTTTATTTACAGTTTGGTCTGTAAACTTCTACTGTAATAATAAAAATCACACCCCTGTGAAGTGAGCGGTGCAACTATGTTCTCTACTTATTCACTACAGCTTGCTATATACGGACTGAGGCAGAAAGTCATGTAAAGCTTTTATTTACAGTTTGGTCTGTAAACTTCTACTGTAATAATAAAAATCACACCCCTGTGAAGTGAGCGGTGCATCTGTTCTCTACAGTTGCACCGCGCAACTGTAATAGCGAGCTGTATTGAATAAGCAGAGAACAGAATATGGGACAGAGTTGCACCACTCACTTCACAGGGGGGTGATTTTTATTATTACTACAGTAGAAGTTTTTTTCTTATGAAAGCAGAGAGTCTTCCGTTTCATACGGTATATAGTATTTATTAGGCCTGTCAGTCGATTAAAATATTTAATCGCGATTAATCGCATGATTGCCCATAGTTAATCGCCGATTAATCGCAAATTAATCGCATATTTTGTATCCATTCTAAATATACCTTAAATCAGTGGTTTTCAAGATTTTTCATATCAAGGTCCATTATGGATTCTGCATTTGAGGCCATGTTGATCAAAATAACATGTTTTCTAAGTTCTCTAATTGTGTACACTTAAATTAACTTAAGTAATGCAGCTGTTTTACAATTATTCAACTCTTGAGTGTAAAATTGAACCAAATGGACACACTTGGTTTCATTTTACACTCAAGAGTTAAAGATTTATAAGGGTTCATTTGGTTACCAACTCTCCATCATTTAGCTGGGGACCACCTGGAACCCCCTCAGGGACCACTGGTGGTCCCTGGACCACTGGTTCAATCAGAACCACTGCTTTTCAAGTTTTAAATACTCTTATCAACATGGGAGAATGCTTGCTTTATTGCAAATGCCATGGAAGAGGGAAACAAAATCATAAACTCAACTCAACACACAGTACCACACACACACACACACACACACACAGGCGAGAGCTCTCTCTCCTGTAAGCACGCACGCACAGTCAGGCTGTCAACATTAGCTTTAGCATTAGCATGGTCTGTGTAGCATCAAGCTATCACAACTGAACTGACTGCAGTTTGTCAACCAAAACTGCCAGAGTTTTGCTTTTGCCCAATGCCCAATTCAAAGAGCTTCTGATCTAACACATTGTGGAGCAAATTAATTAATAACGAGCCCAACGAACACGACGACTCGAGTGCTCACAGCTCAACTGCCCAGCCCACACTGGTAGGCTACACTCTGCGCACCGGTCCTGCACAGGCTGACGGACGAGTCACTGGGAGAGAGAGTGGGGAGAGAGGCGGGGCTCACTGACTGCCTGCATTCACATGAATGCGTCTCTCAACCATTCTGTCAAACTTCACCGTGCGTTAATCGCGCGTTAATTAAATTAACGCCGTTAAAAGGACTTTGAGTTAACGCACGATTAACGCGTTAACTTTGACAGCCTTAGTATTTATATGTCGCAATAGGCCTTATTTTGTGAATCTTGAGTTCGGGTCCATGTCTTCTCTGCAGTTATATCTGGTGGGCGCAATGTGCATCCAGTAACCAATTTATGACAAACTGTACATGGGATCAATGTTTACTCTTTTCCTCGTAAAAGTACACATTCAGGGCTTTCATTCGGTGTATAGGATGTATAGCATATTTATTGTGTTTATTTTTATATCTGCCTGTCAATGTCTGACTATAAACCTTCATAACTCTGCTTTCTTAGATGAGGATGATGATGATGATGATCGCCTCGCCTCGCCTAATCTATCTCACTGCTTTCATTGTCTTGATCGCAGTAACATTGGGGGGGGGGGGGGGGTCATGGGCACATTGGGCAGCAAAAGTCTTGATCCGTACGGCTATAAAAAGTCCCATTCCACCGTTCGGTTCAGAACTATAGTATAACGGTGAGACGCGTTGTCATCATCAGCTGATTTTGTTTTTCAAGCTATATGTATAGGGGAACATGCCTGGGCATGCAGCTTGGGAGCGATGGAGAAAAAAAAAAGCTTCACCGGGAGTGTCCAGAGAGGTGCTAAGCCCGGCTGTGATGTCGACGACAAGGAAAAAATGACTTCCACAGATCACAACACCACGGTTTAGGACGCGGAAAAGTTCGTTATACATTACACCCGGGTCGATTACGTCCCCGACGCGTTCATTGCGGTCTTATCACTACAATTATAATGAATAAAAAAGCGTTACAATCACACGTCCGAGCGATCTCCGATTATGACGGCTCTGCATGGCGATACGTGATCCACCAACGGAACACCGTCTGTTGTCGTGGCGGCCCTCGATACTGTGGTTCGTTTGTTAGTTCGTAGTATTGTAGGCTCGGGGATCGTTTGGTCTCTACATTATGAAGAAGGAAACATGCATCTGTCCATGTGTGTTGCAGACGTTATGCAATGCCGATCCAGTGCATATGTGTTTAGGCAGCGTTCCGTTCATCATGTTTTTTTCCCGAGAGACAGAGCCCCCATCTCGCAAGATCCTCCTCCTGGAGAAACAGGAGGGGAGGGGGGAATCGAGTATTATAGTGTTGGGTGAAATGTCCGAGGTGGAGGAAAGCCTGGTGAGGCGAGGTTAGGTGAAATTTGATTCTTCTATTCACACACCGACTAGGGGGGCTTTTTTTTTTTTTTTTTTTTTTTCTGATCACGTGAGCGGGACTAAGCAGCAATGACAGGGGGATGGTTCTTCATTGTCCGGGTGGGTAAAAAGATGAATGAAAGTATTCTATAAAAAAGTGATTAAAACGTATGGATACGTGGTTAGCACCGGACGTTTGATTAATTAATAACGTACGGATACGTTGTTCGCGTTCGCTGTGTTAACAAACAAATAAAAGTGCCGTTTTATTTAGCACTCTGAACTTGGCCTCTGTGTGTTTTTGGTCTGGTGAAACAGCGCCCCCACATATGGTGGAGAAAGTGGGTACTGCAGATCCTCACCAAAAGCGCACCTAACCCACCAACACTATGGAACACGCACAAGCCCTCACTGCCCTCCTTGCCAGCCAGGCTGACTTACAACGGAGCCAAACTGAGCTGCAGGACGCTATGCAGGGACTGCTTAGGAGAATGAATCAAGAAGCCAACCACACTAGGGCCCCAGGCGACGTTCTGACGAAACTGGCCACCGACGATGACATAGAGGCTTTCTTAGAGCACGGCCCTGCCTATATGGTACAAAAAAAAAAAATAAGCAAACCTCCCTGCCGGTAAAGGTGGACGGGAAAGACACCCACGCGCTGCTAGACTCAGGCAGTGTTGTCACGGTGGTGTGCCCCACCTTCGCGGGCCCCCTGGGGGAAGAGACCGTGCCCGTGACGTGCGTACACGGAGATGTGAAGCGCTACCTCACCTCCAGCATCCGAATCCAGACCCCGCGAGGAAGCGGGGGCGTACTGGCCTGGTGTAAAAAGAGCAGTAGAGGATTTCTGCCGGGAATGCCACGAATGCCAACTCGTGGCTCCCAAACCCCATTACCGTAACCCACTCGTCCCCATGCCAATTATAGAAACCCCATTTGATCGGTTGGCCATGGATATAGTGGGCCCACTGCCGAAGTCGGCCCGTGGCCACCGCTATATCCTAGTCATCATGGATTATGCCACCCGCTATCCAGAAGCAATACCGCTGCGCGCCGCCACTTCCAAAGTCATCGCACACGAATTAATGATGATGTTTAGTCGGGTGGGCATAGCCTCGGAAATCCTGAGTGATCAAGGAACTTGCTTCATGGCCACCGTATTGAAACATTTTTATAAATGGCTAAAAGTCCGAAGCATCCGAACCTCTGTCTATCACCCCCAGACAGACGGGCTGGTGGAACGTTTTATAAAACGCTGAAAAAGGTGGCGGAAATGGACGGAAAGGATTGGGACAGTTTAATTCCATATGTAATGTTCGCTATTAGAGAGGTGCCCTAGGCCTCCACTGGCTTTTCCCCTTTTGAGCTAGTATACGGGAGGAGACCCCGGGGCCTGCTGGACTTGGCCAAGGAAGCCTGGGAAAGCCAACCCTCCCCACACCGCAGTGTCGTGGATCATATCCAGCAGCTCCAAGCCCGGGCCAAAGCGATATGGCCCCTAGTGAAAGAGCATATGGAGAAGGCGCAGAGGGACCAGGCCAGAATATATAACAGACAGGCGGCTGTACGGGAGTTCAACGCCGGCGAGAAGGTGCTTGTCCTGGTTCCTACTAGTGAATGTAAGTTTCTAGCGAAGTGGCAGGGGCCGTACGAAATAATGGAGAAGACGGGCCCATCACGTACAGAGTGAGCCAGCCGGGGAAACGGAAAACACACCAGATTTACCATGTCAATATTTTGAAAAAGTGGCACCCGCCTAATGCGCTACCGGTGAATGCATTACTGACTGTTGTCTCCCCGCAGGCGCCCCCCTCCTGTCCCCGTCGGGGAAGAGCTTTTCCCCCGGCAGGTCCAGGAGGTGAACGAGCTGCTGAGCCGCTGTAGCGACCGGTTCTCCCAGGCCGAACCCACATAGCCAAACATGACATAGACACCAAGCCTGGTGTGGTGATCAGACAGCGCCCATACAGAAGCCCGCCGGATAGAGATACGAGAGGAAGTAAAGAAAATGTTGGAACTAGACGTGATCGAGGAGTCATACAGCCCGTGGAGCAGCCCCATCGTAATTGTGCCCGATGGAACATTACGATTCTGTAATGACTTCCGAAACTGAACGAGGTATCGAACTTTGACTGTTACCCGATGGCTCGGATTGATGAGCTTATCGAACGGCTCGGGCCCGCTCGGTTCATCAGCACGCTCGACTTGACCAAAGGGTATTGGCAAATCCCATTAACCGTGTGAGCCAGACCCCAGGAAAAGAAGATACAGCGCATCAAGGAGTGGCCCCGCCCCGCCACCAAGCGACAGGTAAAGTCCTTCCTGGGACTGCTATCTTACTATCAGAAATTCATTGAGAATTATTCCACAGTGGCGGCTCCACTGTACGAGCTGACCCGCTAGAGGGAGCCACACCACATAAAGTGGACCTCAGAGGCAGAAACAGCTTTCACAAGGCTGAAAGAGGCACTGTGCCAGAAACCTGTGCTGATATCGCCTAACTTTAACCTGCCGTTTCTTCTGCACACAGACGCCTCAGGGACAGGCATCGGCGCGGTGCTATCCCAGGTGATAAACAGTGAGGAGCACCCCGTTACCTTCATTAGCAGAAAACTGCTCAAACATGAACGAAACTATGCAACAGTAGAAAAGCAGTGTCTCGCCATTAAGTGGGCGATACACTACCTGCGATACTATCTCTGGGGCCGTCCATTCATGCTGATAACGGATCATGCGCCACTGAAGTGGATGGCCACGGGCCAAGGACAGAAACAGTCGGGTGACGAGGTGGTTTATCGAACTGCAAAACTACAGGTTTGTTGTGGAACATCGACCCGGGAAGGCAATCCCCCACGCAGACGCACTGTCCAGACTGCATGAGGAGGAAGGCGATCATGATGTCTCCCGCCCCGGCATGAAACATAGGGGGGGGGATGTGTGGCGTCTCGGTACGGGACTGCACGCCACGGAATAGCCACCTCGGGGAGAGAGGGAGAGAGACAGGCAGAGTGAAGCGTTGCCAACGGCAACGAGGGCGGTTCCTGGAAGGAAGGTACATCCCAGCCCGTCTCCTCGTCTGTCTTAATGAGCCACCTGCTGCGCGTCCACACCCAGGCAGGTTAAAAGGCTCTGTCCTGCTCACACTCTCAGAGACTCAGAGACAGGCTGGTGTGCGGCACCCAGTAAGACTAGTCCATATTCCCTCTCCTAGTATCCCAATTAATGTGATGACAATACTAATTGTGTGAATCTCTTACCTCTCAGGCTCACCTACCCATTCCGTGGAAGTGACCGCTGGGCTCTGGGAATTAGGAGGCTCACACTGGCTGGGACACTGGAGTGCCCCTAGCCCCCCCCCCCCCCCCCCCCTTGATGATAGAGGGACAAATGACCCATCAATCTGATTATACAGAAGAAACCTAAGTTGACATACGCTCTGATAAACAAAGAGCCCCTGAGTTAAAGCCCATTCACTAATGGGCAGACATTTAAGTTGTGATTCTGATTAACAAACAAATAAAAGTGCCGTTTTATTTAGCACTCTGAACTTGGCCTGTGTGTTTTTGGTCTGGTGAAACAGCGCCCCCACAACATGTACACACACGTGTGCACAATCAAAGATGGTGCAGCCCAGGGTCTAAGCTAACAACAGATAGCCATCCGAAGCTAATGTGAGTAGCCCACTAGATCGGATTAAACACATTTATACAACTGAATAAACGTAGGCTAGGCATTTTGGCAACGTCGATTCACGACAAATAACGCAGGCTATGTATTTTTGCAGGGAAACGGTTAATTGTAATGGCACATGCAGAAGAAAACATCCCTTCTTTACCTCCTGTGTGTCTGGTGTGACACACAGGAGGTAAAGAGGTAAGTTTCAGACATCGTTTCAACATCGTTTCAGTAACACGTTCCCCCTCCATCAAATGCAGCTTTTTTTTATTCAAGCGCAAACATGTACTGTAACAGCATATGGAACATAGTGCTGTATGAAGTACAGGCACAGGCTTCAAACATTAAAAGAAAAAGAAAATGGGGGGGGGGGGGGAAAGGTTTATTTTTTCAATATCTATCTATCTATCTATCTATCTATAAATGCACCAAGTCTCTGTATGTGTGTGTGTGTGTGTGTGTGTGTGTGTGTGTGTGTGTGTGTGTGTGTGTGTGTGTGTAGGCCAGTGCCCAACGGGCACCGCTGTAGAGGCCCCACGGGCACCGTTCTAGTTTATCAAAATTGGTGATCTACAAGCCTACAGCACATTGCAGCATGACATGTTAGGAGCTTGTAGATCTTCTGCCCAAACTCTCCAAAGCCATGTGACCTTGTTGTTTTTACTCCACCACTGAAATTTGCCACTTTCATTGTAACCACTGGCCACTTTTTATTGAATGTAGAATTTGTTTTTACCATTAATTGTATAGCAATAAAAGACAATATGTCTCAAAACACTGGCCAACAGTAAAATGATTGGCAAATAATTAATATATTAGAAATTCAGACTGACAATGCAACTGATTGGTTCATTCTTCATTGGCTTGCAGTTAGTTAGTTGCAGATATAGCCAAAATGCAAGAAAAAAAGTTGTCCTTCAGTTGGCTGGCGCGCACACACACACACACACACACACACACACACACACACACACACACACACACACACACACACACACACACACACACACACACACACACACACACACACACACACACACACACACACACACACACACACACACACACACACACACACACACACACACACACACACAATCTGTGTCTGGACCTCCGTCCAGACAAAACGGAGTTTTGCCAGGTCAGCTGCGGTGGTCTCTGAAAAGTGTTAAAAAGTGCAGATGCTGAGCCCAGGATAAGGGCAGTGGCATTCAGGGCCCTGGCCGCTGCCACGTTGCACTTGTAGGCCTCTCATAGCTACTTAAAATGCTGCTTAACCAACCTGTTCTGTGTAGTTTGATCTGTGGCTGTAGAATGAGGTCCAGCAGTTTCTCTATCTCTCTCTGGAAGAGGTTGAGCATGAACTGTGCAGCCAAACTGAGATGCTCGCTGACAAGCTTCACACAACATTCATCACTTTGTTTTTCCAAAGCACACAATATCTCCTCTCCCACCGACGTCAGGTGTTCATTTATCGACCGTCGTACAGACTCGTTCATGAGACATTTTTCACCAAGTAATTTGTGCATCACTCGCGATGTTCTGTGTTTGTTCACCATAGCTGTTCACCCACAACCATGAAAACAAAGCACATAGTTACTTCCTGGTCAATCCGTGTCGCGCGTGCGCAGTAAAGGATCCAGACACCTCTTTCTTTAATGCATTTTGCCCCCTGGCGGAGGAGGTGTGTAACTGTCGATAGATAGATAGATAGATAGATAGATAGACAGACAGACAGACAGACAGACAGACAGACAGACAGACAGACAGACAGACAGACAGACAGATAGACAGATAGATAGATAGATAGAGTGGGTTGAGCTTTTCCAATCATGTGACACCCCAATTACCCATATTCAGGACAGCTGAGACACCTGGCTGCTCACTGAATAAGAGGGAGCCACACCCAGCCATCAGAGTAGCTGGCTGGCTTGTTGTGTTTGCCTGGTGGTGTGTTGGGGTTGTAGGTGCAAGAGAATGTCATTGACGGTATGTAAGGTCTCCATGTGTTTTTGTAATTGTAAAGTTATGAGCAAAATCTAAGTGTTTCTTATTTTGCAGGCATCTGACAGTGGGAATCCCACCCTGGGATAGGCTGCTTGGTTTCCCCCCACCTGTTGTAGGCTATACTATAGCTTCGTATGACTCTCATGCGGAGCTGCTGTTTGTTGGCTCCTGATCGTTTAGTGGCTTGCTGCCCCATGGACCAGCTAGGAGTAGCCTACTGACTGTGTGGCTTCTCCACGCTATGGCCTCGTATGCATTCATGCATTCAGCTCCAGTTGGTTTGGTGGCATGCTCCAGGGACCGAGCGCTGATGACAGCATGGCCTCTCATTGCCTAGTGTGGCATTCTTAAATATGAGGTAAAGGGCTGCCTCTAACATATTGTACTTGTAGCCTATTTTAATTTGTAATTATGTCTATTAATATTGTCTTTGTTTTATTAGGAGGAGCTCTGTGCCCCTGCTCTTTTTGTCCTTATTAGTTTGGTTATTACTTGCGCAAGCAGAGCGTGCAAGTCATGTTTTCGGCCAGGTGCGGTGTTTGGGGCCAGCACACGTTATGACGTCATATGCTGGCCCCAAGCTGACCGCGCAGGTGTGTTTTTGTCATGCTACGAAGCATATGTCCCATGACGTGATGAAGATATGTACAAATGTCCCTTAGAATGCACGTGATATGATGTCATACGGACATACGGAAGCTGACCGTGCAGGTATGTTTTCCGTGAATCGTGATTTAGATTATGTACCAATGCCAGGGTATAATTGGTTGACGATGATGATACGTTTCAGTGTCAATTGACCCAGCCGATTACATTATACCACCAACCACTCAGAAAAGTAAATATACATACATGTACACATATATGGACACATGAGCATAATGACGTGTTAAATATATGTACCAGTGCCAGGTAGTTGACGGTGACGTAACGATGACGTGTTCCAGTGTGACGTTCTTGTTTGATTTAGTTTTGTTTAAGTTTATTTTGTTGTTTTGTGCAAACCAGCTCACCATTGAATTGATGCAAAATAATAGGTTTTGAATATATAAGTAAGTATATCTGACTCTGCCAGCAGTAGCAGTGGTGGGCTAGAGTTGTAGTCCTGACAGGTGGTGGGTCACGTGGTATAGGCTGTCTTGGGGTTTTAACTAGTTTAGTGCATGGTTTGTGAAATCAGTGTTGTGTGTATCTAACTTTATCCTTTTGTCTTGGTGTGTGTGTGTGTGTGTGTGTGTGTGTGTGTGTGTGTGTGTGTGTGTGTGTGTGTGTGTGTGTGTGTGTGTGTGTGTGTGTGTGTGTGTGTGTGTGTGTGTGTGTGTGTGTGTGTGTGTGTGTGTGTGTGTGTGTGTGGTGGAGGAGGAGGTGCAAACCTCACCCTTCACTCCCTGCCTTCCCCCTGTCAGCAAGGACACCTTTTGTTCCCCCTGGCTACTGGTTTTGTGGTAATAGTTAGCATAACTGACATTTTAACCTAGTTTCTGATATGTTGTAGTCATCCCTTTTTAAATAGGTTGTTCAAATAAATAATTCTATTTCTGACCTGATGACCCTTCCCTGTAGTTTTAAGTGATTAAAGTATTCTGCTTTGAGCCTAAATAAATTATTACATCTTTGTACTGGAAACACGCGTCTCTTCTCCCTTTATGTAAACCTGTTGGGTATTCAAGTGTGTATATATTATGTGTTATCATAGATTCTCTGGGTGAAACTCCCAGGGTGGCGTAGTCTGGTGTTCTGTGTCCGGGCCTTAGTGCCCTGGTCACAGAGAGATAGAGATAGATGGATGGATGGATAGATTAAAAACATGTATACATTGCATGTTTCCAGAAGCATGAGTAATACCCAGGCCAGGTCACTCTGTGCGATCCCTGTTAATAGGCTACATTATTGACTCATCATTCTACACATAATTCATCTAAACATAAAATTCCTCAATACAGCATGAAAGTTGGGTACATTACTGGTCACAAATATTTCACTTGCACTGGTCCATCTTGGGAGTTTGAGGAAATTTCTATATGCCACCTGATTTTATTTTATTTTCTGCACTGCTATAAAGCCATAATGGCACCAAGTGAGATGTATGCCTATTAAGTGCTATTTTCACATCCCACTGAGCATTTTTCGGGCTATTAGAAGTCTAAATATGTCTAAACGACTGTCTAAAACAGAGTTATAACTGCTTACATCACTGGCGCTGTACATCATCACGATAGATTTTTTTCGTCAGGTGAAACAACACAGCTTTCAGCTTCACAACAACTTCACAACATGGTGAAGTTTTGTAACGCATGTAATTGAAACACCACCGATCTTGTGAAAAATAAAAATCACACCTGTGTGAAGTGATCGGGGCACTCATCATTATACATCATCATACATTGTCTCATTAACAAGTGAATTTATGTGAATGGTTGATTACATTTTCGTCATTTGGCGGACATTTTACCTAATTTCTCCTTTCAATGGCAAATATGAGACGTGTCGGCACAAGATTTAGCAGACATTTGACATCATTTCTCCTTTCATTGTCAATTGAAAATTGAGACATGTGGGGACAAAAGCTGTATATAGGAGCGCCCCTCAAAAATCACACGTGTGAAGTGAGAGGTGCTCTTATCATCATACATCATATACATCACATTCCGTGCTTAGCCAATCATCAAATCATCACAAATGTAATTCTGGCTTCACTTTTCTGTCTTCACCTTTGTCTTCAATATTTGTGCTTACACAAGCATGGAAAGTTGGCCATAAAAAACGGAGCGGCCAAATATTCTAAAGTTCTGCCTGTCTGCCTACAATCATATTCTTTGAGACACACATCCAAGTTTTTGCCGGGCCAAACAAGTCAAGGAATCACGTGACGTTGATCCCCTACCCTACCCCTATTATATTGGCTCATACTAGGACATGAGGCAGAAGAATAGACAGACAGGCAGACAGACTGGTCCGTGTTGTAGCAAGGCTATGAATAGTTCTGAAAACTCCAGGCGTGAAAGACGCTTGAAGTTCTTGTACTATACCCAAACCATCATCTCATATTGTTTTCCTCTGTGTCGTGTCCCTATCATGGCCATTATATGGAGATGTACTGTATCTGTCTGTCTGACTGTCTGTCTGCCTGTGTCCCATCTATGACCATGATATGGAGTAGTATCTGTCTAGTGAAGTCTTTCCATGCCCATTTATGCCGACTCAACCCCATTGTCAGTGCATCTCAACCAATAGGCGGTGCCAGGCGTCACCACGTTGTTTGACCACCGAACCCAGGAAGAGCTTTTAAAGTGGTCATGGCTGTTTCAGTATGTTGTCTGTGTCACGGTTCCACCCCTGTGAGCTTGTGATGTCATATCTTAGTGTGACATCTTCAGTGACATCACCAGAGCTTCTGAGCTCTTTTTGGTGGTGGTCTTTAGCAAGTCCTAACACTTGGTCTTTGGATTCTTCTGTAAGGGGTTTCCCCCTCCATTGTCTTTTGGATCCTTCAAACTACCCTTGCGTTATGTGTCTTCATTGTTGACAATGAGGACGGTTCTGATGGTGGCGGAGAAGCCGTCTTTGGCTCACTCCATTGCCAAGATCCTTTCCAAAGGAACCTGTTCAAGTCGCAAAGGCCTCAATGGAGCATGCTCCGTGCACGACTACACCAGCATCTTCCACGGCCAAACGGTGCGCTTCAAGATGACTTCTGTTTGTGGGCACGTGATGAGCTTGGACTTAATTGGGAAGTACAATAACTGGGACAAGGTGGACCCAGCTGAGCTCTTCAGTAAAGCTGAGAAGAAGGAAGCCAATCCCAAACTCAATATGGTTAAGTTCCTCCAAGTTGAAGCTAAAGGATGTGACTGTGTGGTTTTGTGGTTGGACTGTGACAAAGAGGGAGAGAACATCTGTTTTGAAGTCTTGGATGCCATCCAGCCAGTTATGAGCAAGGCCTGTGGTAGCAAGCAAACCGTGTACCGTGCCAAGTTCAGCTCCATCACTGACACAGATATCTGGAATGCCATGAATCGCCTGGAAGAGCCCAACCGAAACGAGGCTCTGTCAGTGGACGCCCGCCAAGAACTTGATTTGCGAATCGGCTGTGCATTCACTCGGTTTCAGACCAGGTATTTCCAGGGTAAGTACGGTAACCTGGACTCCACCTTAATCTCATTCGGACCCTGCCAGACCCCGACGCTTGGCTTCTGCGTGGAGCGCCATGACAAGATCCAATCCTTCAAGCCAGAAACATACTGGGTCCTGCAGGCAAAAGTGTTCAAAGGGAAGGAAAGCCCACTTATACTGGACTGGGAAAGGATGAGAGTGTTTGACAGAGAAGTGGCTCAGATGTTTGTCAACCTGGCCAAGGCCTCCAGAGAGGCCCGGGTGGAGTCTGTGAGTAAGAAGGAGAAGGCAAAGCAGCGACCACAGGCAGTAGCGAAACTACCTGGCAGTGGGCCCCGGTGCAAATATTTTGTGTGGGCCCCCTAAAATATAATAATAATACTAATAATGTGCTGCGGGGGGGCGATGCGATGTGAAATGATGCGTAGCGCTTCATTGTACCAAATGCGTCTTTGAACTGTACCTAAGCGATCTGATAGTAAAATATTCAATCAATTTGCATGTTTCACTTTCAATCATTCTGTATCTGTGTATCTGTAGCACTGCAGGGCTGCAGCCTACAGGCTATCAGAAATGACTTTGGACAGATGGAAAAAACTTTAGTTAAACTTGCAGAGTGACAGATTACTTTACCTGGGTTACATCTTCTGATAGTGCTGACATGACATAATAATCCCATCTAGTGTTTCATTAGCGCGACGGAACATGACAGAATAGGCTACAGCTGAGCTATGTTGTGCTGCTGACAGGCAGCGCATGAACACAAACACACACGTTGAAACAAGGTGGTAAAAATACCAAGAAGGAGTGGACAGTGATGTCACTGTTATGCAACACGGAAGTAGTATGGACTTGAAGCTGTTTATAAACCAGCAGTCAGTGACATCACTGACGAATCCTTGGTGTTACTCTTCCTGCGACCGATAGCCCCTGAAACCAGGCTTTCACCGTCGTCCTGACTCTTTCTTTTTATTTTCCTTCCCCTTCATGGGCCCCTTGGGGGGCTGGGCCCCGGTGCAATGCACCTGTTGCACCGTCGATAAAATCGCCACTGACCACAGGCCTTGAACACGGTGGAGATGCTGCGTGTGGCAAGCTCCGCCCTCGGCATGGGTCCTCAGCATGCCATGCAGATAGCAGAACACCTATACACCCAGGGCTACATCAGCTATCCCCGTACGGAGACCACCCACTACCCAGACAACTTTGATCTGAAGGGGACCCTCCGACAGCAGGCCACCAATCCCCTGTGGGGACAGGAGGTGAAGACTCTGCTTTCTGACGGACTGAACCGACCCAGGAAGGGGGTGGATGCTGGGGATCATCCTCCTATCACCCCCATGAGAGCCGCTTCAGAGGGAGAGTTGGGATGTGACGGCTGGCAGCTGTACGACTACATCACGCGCCACTTCATTGCCACCGTTAGTCAGGACTGCAAGTACCTGCAGACAGTCATCGACTTCTGTATCGGGACTGAAGGCTTCTCCTGCACCGGCAAAACACTCATATCCCCAGGGTTCACGGCGGTGATGCCACGGCAGAGAATTCCCCCGGAGGAGGCGTTGCCGGCATGCGAGTGCGGCAAGGTCTTTACCGTGGACGAGATCAAACTGGTGGAGAAGCAGACCAGTGCCCCCGACTACCTGACAGAGGCGGAGCTCATCACGCTGATGGAGAAGCACGGCATCGGTACGGATGCCAGCATCGCTGTCCACATCAACAACATCTGCCAGAGGAACTATGTGACGGTGGAGAGTGGCCGTAAGCTCAAACCCACCAACCTGGGCATCGTGCTGGTCCATGGCTACTACAAGACAGACGCGGAGCTTGTGCTGCCTACCATCCGCAGTGCCGTGGAGAAGCAGCTGAACCTCATAGCCATGGGCAAGGCCAACTACCAGGAGGTCCTCCAACACACACTGGACATCTTCAAGAGGAAGTTCCACTATTTTGTCGACTCTGTCAGCATCATGGACGAGCTTATGGAAGTGTCCTTCTCCCCCATTGCTGCCACTGGGAAGCCCATGTCCCGCTGCGGAAAGTGCCGTCGCTTCATGAAGTACATCCAGGCCAAGCCCAGCCGACTGCACTGCTCCCACTGTGACGAGACGTACAGCCTGCCACAGAACGGAGCCATCAAGCTGTACAAGGAGCTGCGCTGTCCGCTGGACGACTTTGAACTGCTGCTGTGGACTTCTGGCGCCCGGGGAAAGAGTTACCCGCTTTGTCCTTACTGCTTCAGCAACGCCCCCTTCCAGGACATGAAGAAAGGCATGGGCTGTAACGAGTGCACCCACCCGTCCTGTCAGCATTCCCTCAGCTCCCTGGGGATCGGTCAGTGCGTGGAGTGCGACAGCGGAGTCCTGGTGCTCGACACCACCTCAGGTCCCAAATGGAAGATGGCCTGTAATAAATGCAATGTAGTCGTGCACTTCTTTGAACACGCGCACAGGGTACAGGTGGCACGGGAGAGCTGTGATTCCTGTGATGCGTCCCTGGTGGCGGTGGATTTCAACAAGAACCTCAATCCACTGCCGGGCAGCGAGACGCAGCACACGGGCTGTGTGTTCTGCGACCCGGTCTTCCAGGACCTGGTGGAGCTCAAGCATGCCACCATGAGGCACCCCATGCACCGTGGAGGAGGGGCCAGGCGGGGAGGCCACGGTAGGGGCAGAGGAGGACACCGGGGCAACCCCAAAAAGCCAAAGGACAAAATGGCTGCTCTGGCAGCTTACTTTGTCTAACATATCTGCTGCAACATATCATGTTGTTCAACACATGTGTCTTCTAGTCTTAATGTACTGTATGTCAGCGATGCTCAACCTGTGAGTCAGGGACCACTAGTGGGCTGTGAGAATATTGCAAGTGGGGCTCCAAATAATCTGCAAAACACTATGATTCTATGATAATATAAAACATAAAAACTCACTCCCGGGCGCTCTTATTTATATTATACATTATAAAATGCACATGGTCCACCCATGTGACCACAACTGTTCAGATGCGTGGGCCGCGAATGCTTGAGATGTGTGGGTACTGATGCAGACAATGTTGAGATCCACTGCTGTATGGTGATGGACTGACGCTTCTGATTTAACCTTCCTGAATAAAGTCTGAACCGTGAATACACAGAGATATAGTCAAAATGACGTTGAAGTTGTTTATCTATGGTGATTGGCTCAATCAATCAATCAATCAATCAATCAATCAATGTCTATGGAGCTGTACACACATTCACCAGATGATGTAAACTTCAAATCACCAGGATCAGTCTGTGAACAGTGTTGCCATGTCTGCTTAAGCAACTTGAGCTTGTTTATCTAAGTTGTAAATATTGGCATTTTTGTCAAGATGTCTTTTGAAAATAGCAGATGCACAAGCTGTCAAGCTCACAACGTGTCATGGTATGACACGCTGTGAGCTGCTTTTTTCAAATATAAGATGGTACTATGAAGAACTTTCTTGTTACTTGCGCAAGCAGAGCAGAGCAGAGGTACTGCGATCGGCTGGGTATGTATGTCGGTTTATTCCACCGGCCAATGAGGGACCACTATATTCTCGATGACGTAACTAGAGCCTAGTCCCTCCTGTTGAACAAAGCTAGCGTATCGCGTCAGATTCAACAACAACCAAAGCTAGCCGGAAGCATGACGGAGGGGTAATAAAGAGACTCAGAGAGCAGATGTGGGTTTGCTTCCTTAGACCATGGCTGAGAGAAGCAAGTGTGTTTATTTTACTCATTATATACACGTCAACACAATTGACACATCCGGCATCCGGTTTCAGTATAAAAGCATATATAAATATACATACAATGACAATGATATATTTATATACACAGGCAATTAATGATAATTTTTAATACATCTCAACACCCCCACTTGATCGTGAATTGGTAAACATAAAAATAAATAACCAAACAAAAAAAAAACAAAGAACCCTTGAAGGAAAAAAAACTTTGGACTGTGTGTTATTCTCCAAACATGAAACCCTCAAAATTTCTCAATTGACACAGCCTGGCTGGTTTTGTCATAACATCGGCAACCATTTGTTCAGTTGGACAATACTCGAGAATCACTTTACCATCATTGACAGTTGATCTTACAAAGTGGTATCTTATGTCAATATGTTTTGACCTCTGTCTCTGTACAGGATTTTTAGCTAACGCTATTGTACCTTGATTGTCCTCGTAAATCTTTGGCTGCATGTAATGAAATTCATCAATACATTGTAACAATTGAATCAAATACAAACACTCTTGTAGAGTTGCCGCTAAAGCCATGTACTCAGCTTCACAAGTTGAAAGTGCTACGGTGTATTGCTTTTTAGACCTCCATGAAATCAAAGGGCCCTCTGGGTTTAGGCTGACACAATAACCACTAGTGCTACGTCTGTCACTTGCATCCTCTGCCCAGTTTGCATCACTATATGCTATCAAGCCTAGTTCCTCACATTTCCTATAGCATAAGGATTTTTCCCTGGTTCCCTTCAGATATCTCAGCACATGTTTCACTGTGATCCACTGCTCTTCTGTTGGTTTAGAAAAATATTGTGAAAGTTTTCCCACTACAAAACTCAGATCTGGCCTGGTACAAGTAGTCAAGTATATTAGACTACCCACAACTTCCCTGTACTTTCTCACATCCCCCAATGACTCACTGCTGTCAGTGTAGTTCAATTTTGCCTCACAGGGTGTTGTTCTTGGCTTGCAGTCCTGCATGTCAAATCTAGTCAATATTTTGTCAACATATTTCCTTTGTGACATAGTCACATAATGTTCACCTTGTTCAAAATCAATACCAATGAAATGTTTCAATTTGCCTAAGTCTTTCATTCTGAATTTTCCTGTAAGCATTTCTTTGACATCAATCATCACATTGTCATCACTTGCTGCAATTATTATATCATCGACCCAAAATAAAATGAATACCTTTTGATCCTTCATTTCCCTTGTGTAAACACAATAATCAACTGGGTTCTGAATAAATTGATTTTTAGTTAAAAAATCATGCAACATCTTGTTCCAATTTCTCCCTGATTGTTTTAAACCATACAAAGATTTATTTAGTTTACACACCAGCATGTCCCCATTCTCAGATGTAACTTCATATCCCTCTGGTTGTCTCATGTAAAAAATCTCAAAATCTATTGGTGCATGCAAATAGGCCGTTTTGACGTCCATTTGGTGTAAGATCATATTCTCTTGTGCTGCCTTTTGCATCAATACCCTCACACTAGTCTGGTTTGCCGTTGGTGAAAAAGTCTCTTCATAATCCACACCTGGTTTTTGATTGAAACCTTTGGCTACATAACGTGCCTTGAATTGTTTAGATTCATCTGCATTTGTTTTTAAAGCATACACCCATCTACCCCCCACTATTTCTTTGCCTTCTGGCAGTTTAGTCAGGGTAAACGTGTCATTTTCCTTTAGTGATTCAATTTCCTCATCCATAGCTCTTGCCCATAACTTAGAGTCAGGTGATGCCATTGCCTGCTTTACTGTGTGGCACATCACAAATGACTCTATAACAATAATCAAAGGTTATGTCATCTAGGTCATCAGATTTTACTTGACACTCATAATCCTTTAAATACTGAGGTGGTTTCACTTTTCTTCTGGGATATGTTGCACTCTGGCCACTGTCACCTGCCTGAGCACTGACCAAATCATCCATCTCCCCTGCTTCTTGTTCCTGTATCTCACTGGTTTGGCCATCTTCACCTGCCTGAACATTTGCCAAATCACTCATTTCAACAACCACCTCTTGTTCTTGTGTCTCGTTAGTTTCCCTATCTTCAGGGAGGTGGTTTACAGTCCTTCCCCCACTGCAATCATCATCCCACTCTGTTTGGGTCTGAATCTCAATGACATTCCTTTGAATGAACTTTACCAATCTGTGCTTAGTTACCTTCCCAGTGTCGGGATAAAACACTAAATAGGCTGGGCTATTTTTATCATATCCTACAAATATCCCTTTTTCACATCGTGAATCCAACTTTTTCTTATTTTGTTTATATGCATAGCATGGGGACCCAAAAGTTCTCATTCTTGAAAGGTTTGGCCTCTTTCCTGTCAGCATGTAATATGGGGTCTGTCCTACACGCTTATTGAAACATCTATTTCGAATAACAGCAGCCGTCATTACCGCATATGTCCACAATTCCCTTGGTAATTTGCACTCAATCAGCATACATCTGGCCATCTCAAACAGCGTTCGCCAATTTCTTTCAGCTGTCCCATTCTGATGGGGTGAGTATGGAGCTGAGGTCTCATGTCTAATGGACTTTCCGCTTAACAATGCCTGAAAGTGACCAGAAGTATACTCAGTACCATTATCCGAACGAATACACTTAATTTTCCCATAAGGTGAAACATCGGCAATGTACTTCTCTGTAGCTTGGACTGTATCACTCTCAGATTTCAAGAAATAAACAAAAGTAGCTCCTGAATAGTCGTCAGTAAATGCTAAAGCATATTTGAATCCGTCTTTAGCCGTTGGATCAATTGGTCCAGATAAATCAGTGTGTACAAGTTCTAGTGCTGCTTTAGCTCTTTGGTCTGGTTCTCTATTTCGGCTCTGAGCAAATTTACCTTCTATACACACATCGCATGACAACTTGGAAATATCAACCTTGCCTTTAATTTCCATACCATCAGTTACATTCTGCAGTTTTAACACATCTTCGTAGTTGCAATGTCCCAGAATCTCATGCCACGTCTTGATGTCATAGCATCCATGACATTCATCAACATCAATACTCTCATCAACGGTGTTTACATAAAACAACCTGTCATGTACCTTAATGTCGAATGTCGTGCCGTCTCTCTGGATGAACTTGTTCTGTCCCTCTTTGAAGATGAATGTGGCTCCATTTGATGTTGCTGCGTTGACTGAGAAAATGTCTTGGGGAAAGGATGGAACATACAGCGCCCCCTTCAGCATCGTTTCCACCTCTCGACCCTTGGTATCTCTCAGGTAAAACACTGCAGTACCTCTCTTCAGCGCTACGCCAGAGGCCCTCACTCCATCAGCCATCTCCAGAACATTCCTCCGTGGCTCGAAATTCTCATCGAAGTTTCGGAACTTCTTCACGTCGGTCACAATATGTGACGTAGCCCCGGTGTCGACCATCAGCCCTCTGCTCAGAGTATTACTCCGACAAAGTCTCTGCTTCGGTCTCCCGGCGCCGTCCGAGTCGCGGTTCACCTGGCCCACCTTGAAGGTGAACGCGTGCTCCTCTTCATCCTGCGTCACATTGACGTTGTCTTTCCGTCTTCTTCGTCTGCAGTTGGTGTCGTTATGTGTTGGACTTCTGCAAAGACTGCACCACTGTCTCTGTTCTTTCTGACCAGCAGCATCTCCGCACTCAAACGATTTGTGCCCTCTCTGGCCGCAGTTATAACAGGACAGTCTCACGTCGTTGTCCTTGCTTCTTAGTCTCATCACGCTGTCATCCCCGGAACTGCTACTGAACCTTTCAGTGATCTCGTAACTCCTCAGTTTGGACTTAAAGTCGGCGAAGGTGATCCTGTCATCACTTTGTGCGATGTGGATGGAAAATGGCTTATAAGATTCTGGCAGCCCCTTCAGAACCATTGCTGTTAGCAAGCCATCACTCAAAGTCTCTTCCGCATTTCTCAGTGCCGTGATAGCTGTTTCTGCTCGTATAATATATGCTGTCATTGTTTCATCTGCAGTTTTCCGGAGCGACGTCAGCTCTGTGTACAAACTGATCACCCTCGGTTTCCCCTTGCCCGCATAGTGATCTTTCAGAATCTGTAACGCCTTTCTTCCGTCATCCGCTGCCTCACGCATAACCAACGACAAACTTGTATCATCGAGCACTTGAACCAATTCAGCGTAAGCATTTTCATTTTTCTCGGCGTCCTCAGCGTCTCTTGCTGCGGCCTCCTCCGCACCGAGTATTTCCTCATCGTCGTACTCGTATAGTATGGTTTTTTTCAGCCCCTTCAGCCGGAGGTAACCGAGAAATTTTACCAACCATAATTCAAAGTTCCTTTCATCTCCGTCAAAGCGAATACGGTTCCATTGGTTGTTGCCTCTACCACTGGGCTCCATGACCTGTTGAACAAAGCTAGCGTATCGCGTCAGATTCAACAACAACCAAAGCTAGCCGGAAGCATGACGGAGGGGTAATAAAGAGACTCAGAGAGCAGATGTGGGTTTGCTTCCTTAGACCATGGCTGAGAGAAGCGAGTGTGTTTATTTTACTCATTATATACACGTCAACACAATTGACACATCCGGCATCCGGTTTCAGTATAAAAGCATATATAAATATACATACAATGACAATGATATATTTATATACACAGGCAATTAATGATAATTTTTAATACATCTCAACACCTCATGCCAGAATAGTACCTCTCAGTCCCGGCATAGTAGTTCCGGAGTGGTTCCAATGGATGGTGTGGCCCTGGTCTTTCCCTAGTGGGTCTGATCGAGGGTAGCTATACTGGGACGTAAGTCGGGACTTGATCACCCTGGCTGGGTCACCTGAGTGAGGGGTATGATGTTCGCGAGACCCGAAACCCTGATGACCTTGGGATAGGGATACATCACTGAGGATAGGCCTACGTCCCAGTTGCATCCATGCGATGTATTTTCGTTCTAAAGTATATGCTTCAAAATTGGTATAAGGTCAATAGGGGGTAGGCTATGTACGGTATGTCGGAGTACTCCACCGGCCGATAAGGCGATCGGCTGGGTTTGTATCTATGTCAGTGTACTCCACCGGCCAATAAGGGATCACTGATCCTGATTACGCAACTAAAGTACGTTTCAAAGTTGATATAAGGTCAATGGTTTATGTATGAGTATGTATACAGTATGTCAGGGTATGTACATGTCGGTGTCCTCCAACAGCCAATAACTAAGGGACCACCATTCTTGGTGACGTAAGTTATGTCACCATTACCCGTTATTGACTTTATACCAACCTTGAAACATACCTTAGTTACGTGACGTAACTAAGGTATGTTTCAAGGTTGATATAAGGTCAATAACCGGTCTAAAGGATATAGAATAGCTATTCTAGCAACCAACTAGAGCTGCTGCTTCTAGTTGGTTGCTTATTTCACAGGATCTGGCAACACTGTCTGCGACCTAACCCGGATGTTTTTGTTTATTTATTGCAGAATTACAGATCCCTTGACACCTCCTTTATAGCTCTATGCTTGACACTTTTCAGAATAGCCTTGTCATGGTGATATTATAGCAGCACATACGTGCTGACCACGGTGAGCTAACGTTCGTTTTTAATCGTTTTCGCTTTTGCATAGTACTTAATTGTGCTGATATGACGTTGCTTAAAACGCTGAAGTCCTTGATCAACCAGCGACTCTCTGTAGCTGCTGAAGAGATATTCGTGGTGGTGGAGAGAATTCTAACAGAATATGAGGACCAGGCGTTCTGCTCCAAACAGCACGTTGAAAACCAACGCAGAACACTGCAACTACACAGAGCAGGTTGGTACAGCCACTTCCGTCTCTACACTGTAGCAGCTCCATGGTATTCCCCTAGCCCCATATGCCCTCTCCCTGTAGCTCGGAGCTACAGAATGAGCGTAGGGAGAGGGCACATATGGGGCTACATGGTACCCTAGATACTGGTCTTAAACCAGCACAATACAACCACAGTATTGATTGATTGATTGAAATATGTATTAACAGTTTGCAGAATTACAGTATATTTCAAGCACAATTCAATACAAAGACTGTGAGTGGACGACCCAATAAAGCATTACACTTGTTTACAAGAGGGTCCACCTTGTTCAATTCCTCAACACATTTAGAGACGTACAAATAGAAACTTCTATAGCCAAAGAACAGAACAGGAATTCATCATAAAGGAGGTAAAAAGGGAAAAGAAACATATACAGTGAGGGGAAAAAGGGGGCCATGAGTTTCGAATTGCAGCCGTCCGTGAGCGGTTTTGAGAGCGGTTTTGAAGGAGTCAAGGGATTTGCATGTCTTAATGACTGTTGATAGGGCGTTCCACATTTTGGTGGCATAGGAGCAAAATAATTTAGTCCCTTGTTTGTGCCGAATCTGGGTTGCACGTGGTTTGTTGCACTCCCTCTGGTGTGGGTGTGGACTTCGTTAACATTAAGGAAGTATTTAGACAGGTACATGCGTATCTTGGTGGTGTATCGAATGTGGACCAGACCCATTGCAAGATGCTGTAGCCTACTCTGTTGTCGACCCTAAGCCATTCCAGCCTGTCAAAGTGGGCAGGGGTGAGGTGGGTTCGGGGGGTGAGGCCAAGTAGGAGCGTGAATAATTTGTTTTGGGAAGTCTGGAGCATTTTATTTAGGGCCTTTGAGGTGCTGTGGTACCAAGAGGTGCATGCATAGTCGAAGAAACCTTGTACGAGGGCTCCTGTTAGGGTCTTCAAGGTGTTTTGTTGACCAGTGAGGAGATCCTGTAAAGGAATCTTGTTCTTTGGTTGACCTTTTTTTTCACCGGCTGCCAGGCGCGGCTACACTAATAACTTTGGGGCGGGCCCGTCTAGATTATGAATGGACAGGTATCAGTCAAAAGGGAGACATCGAAGAGGAAGGACGGGTGGGGTGGGATCAACATATGGAATGTCAGAACAGGTCAGCTCCATATATGGAGATCTAAGGGTTTGAGGTCAGATGTAGAGTTGCCGGCCGGCTCCATATATGCAGATCTAGGTGATGATCCAGTCTTCTCTATGTATGGCTATCCAGGATTTGATGAGGTCAGTGTCATGATCTTCATACATGGAGACGGCCATATATGGAGCGTGTCACGAGGTGTGGCGGACTGACGGCCATATATGGTGGCGTGACGGCCTGACTGACTGACGGACAGGTTTTGCAGGATTTCATAGTAATATGCGACCTACAATCGCAATAACACAAAAAACAATAAACTAATAAACAAATCTATAAGTAGAACAATCAATCTTATCCAGCCAGAAAGCACGTTGAGTTTATCCCTCCTCTCTCCTCCTGCTAGGTCTACCTCTCCTGGAGATTTCCACCAAACATGAGGAGAGCAGCCCCATTCTGGTCCAGGAGGAACCACAGATTGAAGAGGGACAAGAGGAGCTACTTCAAAGTCCAGAGGAAGCCGATGGGTCAACGTTGACATCACTAGATAGGAAGGTGACAGAAGACACTATCTCAGGTGGGAAAAAAAGTAAATTTGTATCACACCTTTATCCTCCAAGGCACCAACCTGCTCATCGGGAGCAGTTAGGGGTTATCTGTCTGTCTGTCTGTCTGTCTGTCTGATGATTCTTGATGACTATTTTTATGTATTTGATGTATTACAATGTGTTGTTCTTGCTATGAGATACAACACAAATAAAAACATGCAACACAAGGATAAAGGAAACATTCAGTCCAAATATCCCATTTGCTAATTCACAACAAGAACAACAACAACAACTACTACTTTGGTGTTGAAATTTTTAATTTCTCTAAATATAAACTTTCACAACAGCAGACAGCCCAAGTACAAATATAATTTATGAAACAGCTACTACAGTGAAGTCGGTTCACTGAAGTTGTTAACACATCTTGTGCCCAAGACGTCTGTGGACGTCTTGGGTATTACCGCACGTGCTGTGCCCAAGACGTCCGTGGGCGTCTTTGAAAAAATAAAAATATATATATTTTTTTAATACATGGTGCCAAAGTTTGTGTTTTCGCCATTGAGAATGCATTGGGCGTTTAAATTAAATAACTCAGAAACTATAAAACATTTAAAAGTAAAAAGTTCCAGCATGTGTCTCCACTGTCAGCTGAATTAAAAAAAAAATGAATGGATTTTCTAGGTGAAAGTGGTTTTCACCCACTTTTGCGTGGGCACACAAAGTGTTTTAATAGGATATACAGTATATGTATGACGAGGTACCAATTGAGTGTGCAAAACCTTACATATACTAAATTGTGTATAGGGTCAATATAAGTCAAATAATATAGCCTTTAATAGGAGTATCTTTTTATATTTTTCCAAAAAGAATACAAACAGCCAATAGCATATTACAAGTTTGAACCTAAGGCAACTAAAACAATTGTTGTTTGCTGTAGTACATAAGGCAGTGTTTGAATCTGCATACAGGGATCTCGCCTTGAACATACAACAACATATTTTATACCTTTAAAATTCTTCACAAGAAACCTAAATCATGAACATGTAATGAAGTTCCCTCCAAGAAAAAAGGCTCCAAGTATCACAGCTATAAAAACAGATATGGTGCGTGATTATTATTATTATTGTTGTATGTATAAAACATTTAGCTAATGATTTTCTGTCATTGTATCATTTGCCTAGACTTCCTGCACCTCCCTGTGTGTAACAATGAGGTCTTCCCGGAAAAACAACAACAGGAGAGCCATAGCTCCAGTCTGGTCCAGGAGGAAGCGGAGCCTCCACAAATTAAACACGAACAAGAGGAGCTACTTCAAATAACAGAGGAGGCTGAGGGGTCTATGACATTAATAACAATGAAAAGAGAAGAAGATGATGATGACAAAGATGACAATAGAGAGCCTCTAGCCAGCACCTCAACTGAACACATGAGAACACAGACTGATTTAGTGAACTGTGGAACATCACTACCAACTAGTGATGCACAGCTCCTCTTTTCACGCGATTCTGAATTTGACACTGATAGTGATGAGTGGGAGGAGACCAGGAAAGATCAGTCTGCTTTAATCCTACTGCAATCGCACAAGACACAAACGGTGGAAAGACAAAGATTTCCTTTGAGCCAGGACCTGAAATCATCAGCACAAGCTCACTCCATGAGTAGTCACACTGTGACGAAGCACTTTACTTGTATAGTTTGTGGCAAAACCTTTAATCGTAAGGGGAATCTGAATACACACAAGATTATTCATACAGGGGAAAAGCTGCTTTCTTGTATAGTTTGCGGCAAAGCCTGTGTTCATAATTCACAGCTGGAGAAACACATGAGGACGCATACAGGAGAAAGACCCTTTAGTTGTGTTGTTTGTGGCAAAAGCTTTAATCGCAAAGAATATCTAAAGACACATATGAGGATTCATACAGGGGAAAAGCCCTTTTTTTGTACAGTTTGTTGCAAAAGTTTTAACCGTAAGGAAAATCTCATTGCACACATGAGGACTCATACAGGGGAAAAGCCTGTTAGCTGTACAGTTTGTGGCAGAGGCTTTGGTAATAATTCACAGCTGGAAAAACACATGAGGACTCATACAGGGGAAAAACCCTTTAGTTGTATCGTTTGTGAACAAAGATTCAGTCGAAATGATAGTCTGAGAAGACACATGAGGATTCATATAGGGGATACAATATTTTAGTAGCACATGTTTTACGCAGGATTTCACACAGACAAATGTATCCCCTTTCATTTTAATCCAGGATGACAAAAACAAGTCGTAAAGCAGAAGAGTCACATAATCTGAAAATATCAAACGACCACTATCTAAAATCCCAGTTGAAGAGAAGTTTGTACATGAATACATTTGTTTGTGGCTTATATTGTGCGTATTGCATATTGATTTCTTATTTGTTTTATTATTGCTTTGCCCCTGTTATCGCTGCTTGCAGCTATATTAATACTTGTGATTAGTTGAATACAGAAGAATGCCAGAACTTTTGGTTAGAAACAGTGTCTTGTGAGTTGTGACTGAGGAATGTGGATAATGTTTTGTAAAACTCATGGATTAAAATTATGGATGTATTTCCGTCATTTGGATATTTTGAACAGTAATGGTGTGTGTGTGTGTGTGTGTGTGTGTGTGTGTGTGTGTGTGTGTGTGTGTGTGTGTGTGTGTGCGCGCGCTGGTGGATGTACAAATACAAATTTCACTCATTCCTCATGTGCAGTGGCCTCCAGTTGACTAATATTCTTGGACTTATAAAGGCATTATAACACTTGTTATAAATGTTTATGCATAACAACTTGATGTATGAAGTATTTTAGGAAGTATTTTAACGTATAATAATATAATTTATAAGGGCTGGTCATAATACATTATGAACTCAGTCGAACACCACACTAGATAACTAACCGGTAAAGTGTGTGTGAGAGAGAATGAAAACAAAACATTGCACTTAATTGGTAGGCTACTTGCCCAGGCAGGTTTGGGCAGGTTAGAATTGCATGATTGTTTTCTTTACATGCCTGGGGAAATCGAGCATTCCTTATTGTCAGACTGTTGATATCTATATGATGCAGTGTTGCCATGTCTGCTTATTATAAGCAACATTGGGCTTATTTTTCTGTGAAGTTGCTTAACCTAGAGAGATCCAGATGGCCACGTGGGGCAGTATCGCTCATGTTAGCCTATAGGCCCTAGAGTGGCAGCATTATAGTCCTATTAATTCATTGAATTGATTGATTTAAATTAAATACATTTAGTTTTTCTTTCTTTTTTTCTTTTTAGGTATTTGTCGGTGAGACTATTGGTTGAGTTCTGAAGTGAACTATTGTACTGAGGCTGTGTGTGTATGTTACAGTACATATGGGAAACCAGTAAGTTAGGAAGCAGTGGGGTTGTGTTGCGCTGCCAGACTGGTGACAGTGACAGCAGAGTCTTCGGACGGGCCAGACCGTGCAGCAGAGGCTGACTTTGGGGATGTGGAAGGTCACTACTACGCTGGTAGGTTAGGAACCTGACTGGCAATGAGAGAGATACTTGGGCTGGCGTGATTAGGAGGAGCGGTCTCCCGGATCTGAACCCAAGTGGTGGATTGTTATTGGACTTCTGTGCTAGTCATGGACTGAGTATGGGAGTATGCATATCCGGTCTACATCTGTATACTCTTGGTTGCTTGTTTTTGCAGAAAATGCACTAAAGACTTCTGGTGATTAGTAGTTTTTGTTCCCTACCTATGTTGAATACACTTATTGTAAGTCGCTTTGGATAAAAGCGTCTGCTAAATGACTGTAATGTAATGTAATGTTTTGTGGATTTGTCGAAGGCATATGACCGGGTCCCCCAGGAGGTTCTGTGGGAGGTGCTGTATGGGTATGGGGTGAGGGGAACTTTGTTGAGGGCCATCCAATCTCTGTACACCCAAAGCGAGAGCTGTGTCCGTGTGCTCGGGAGTAAGTCGGATTCGTTTCCGGTGGGGGTTGGCCTCTGTCAGGGCTGCGCATTGTCACCTATCCTGTTTGTGATTTTCATGGACAGGATCTCGAGGCGAAGTCGTGGCGGAGAGGGTATATGGCTCGGTGAGCTAAGCTGCTAAGGGTTGCTTCACTGCTTTTTGTAGATGATGTGGTCCTGATGGCACCATCGGTCCAAGACCTTCAGCTCTCACTGGACCGGTTCACAGTCAAGTGTACAGCGGCCGGGATGAGCATCATCATCTCCAAATCCAGGGGGCCCCACCAAAATGTGTTAATATACAGTAGCACGAAAGTCAGTAGGCCTATATGCTTTGAGAACGACTGCCCGGGGAACCATGTTGGCTGAACTCAGAGGTGTTGAAGATAAACTCTCTGCCCTGTGGCTCTTGGTCATTATAACTAAAACTCTCCCTAAAGTTACTTGAGTGTAAATGTCTTCTGGTCTCCTGTGTGCAGCTACCGTGTGTTTGATGAACAGCAGGACATATTGATCTTGACATTCCAGCCCACCAGTTGTCTCCCTAATCACATGAGGAGGCTGGTGAAGACACACCTACCTGAGCTGGTCCCAGGCTGGACAGTACCCTGGACTGTTCTGGCACGCAGAGCTCTGGACACACCTCTCACTGACCTGACCTCCTGAACCACCTGAGACACGAGCATGTCTGTTCTGGGGGGAAATGGAACAACGTATCAAGTTTAATTTGTGTAGGCCAAATAGCCTAGATAATGCACATTAATAGGATATTTTCACAATCTCATTATATTGAATGGAAAGCTAATCAACCAACATTTCAAACGCATAATGTTGATGATTGAATTGTTTCATGGATAACATGGGGTAAGGGGTAAAATGAATGACCGTTGACAATTAAATATTGCCATACTGTATCCTAAAACCTTTTTTTCCTACAATATTTTTTTTCTTTGTTAATTTTTGTACGGTAATTGTGTTTCCTTGTTTATTTTCATGACAAAGTAACAAATCCAATCTCTCATTCATGAGAAAAATATCTACTGACTTTTTAATCATTTACAAACAAAGGAATTAAATAAATAATCAAACCAAAGTGTTTTCAAATGCTTCTAGTTGCTTATAAAACTATAGTGACAGCTGGCGTTCCTCCAAGTAGTTCTATAATTGTATAGTTTCGAACAGTCCAGTTTGACAGTAAACAGATACTGTACCACGGCCATTACTGTGACAGTAACATCATGTAGATCGGTATTTTAAAATAACCTAGTCGCTTCTTTTGGGCTTGTTTTCATGGACCCCATCCCATGGCTGCTTATTTCTCACATAATCTGGCAACACTGATCGTATGCCTGGGTTCATTCATTTAGTCTGTTAGATTGTGAAACTCGGCTAAGGGACTGTAATTTGGTCATGTGGGAGCGGAGCTGGGGAGAGGAAGATGCCTTAGGCTTCACACTTGTTTTTCCCTCACACCTCAGCCACTTTAACTAGATAACAATTTACAATTGCAATTTAGGCATTTAGCAGACGCTCTTAATCCAGAGCGACTTACATTAGGCAAGAACAAAAGTATGGGAATACATCACATATATAAAATGCATTTATCAAGAAACATGCGTAAGCTAAGAACGTAACTAGAACATATCTATATAATGACACTATACATATTAACTATACATATATACTATACTATGCTATACATATGTACTATGATGTGCTATGACTACATACAGTAGTAACTGGAACAAATAGCCTGACTACGCCACCTCCCGCTTGGATGAGGGGGACAGGAGGAACCCCTAAAAGATGTACACCTTATCTAGTATAACTGACCAACTTCCCCTTTAACAGGAACAATTTAAGTACAAGAGGCATTTGTGGAAAACATATAAACACTTTATTCACAGTATCACAGTATATATTAAAACGTTAGGGCAATCTGTAAGTAAGGCAAGATAATGATAAAGTGACAAGTGTTTAGCTCTCATAAAGAAGGGCGGGTCGGCCCGTGCACACAGTAAACTAACTCAATAAAATGGGGAAAGAAAGGGGACAGGCCTAGCACCAAACTAATTCAAATCAATCAAACAATAAAATCAATACAAAACATGCAGTGCAGGGGGTTAACAAATACACACCAATAAAAACCCAAAGGTCCCACAGTGCAGTCCCAAAGGAGGAGAAAGTGTCGTGTGCAGCAGGGCGGACCCGGCCTTTAACAGGGTTACACTGTAACAGACAATAGAGAAAACAATTAACACATGCCAATAGGAAAGCGAACCAAACATACAGTGCCCTAACTATAAACTAAATACAAACTTCAAATAAACAAAACAAAAGGGTAAAATAACAGTGGAAAACAGTGGCTGGACTGGTCCCTTTAAGGAAACATAAAAACACATTAGTGCCAGCCCTAGTAGTACACAAACTGTATTCAAATCATTAAAAGAACAAACAATAAAACCTACTTTGATTTGCAGTGAATTAACAGTGCAATCAATGTGAGGGCAAGGGGGACATCAACATCATCACAGCTACAAGAGAAGACAGTGAAGTGATTAGAAAGCTGCATTTAAATACACAAATACAAACACATGCAGTGCATAGAAATGTGTACTGTTTTACCAGTCTCTCGGTCTGAGCACAGCAGCAGGTCACTTCACTTGTGTATGATGAATGTCAGTTGAAGACTGAAATACAAATAAATACATTTAAATAAGGTCAAATAAAACATCGATAAAGACTAAAATACTAAAACAATGGCCAAACGTAGCATGTGCCGCAACAAACAGCTTTGGCCTACCATGCTTCCTCCATGAGAATGAACACCAGTTTCTGCAGCAGAGTCAAAATGGCTCTCTACTAGGAGGAACCAGCCTTTTGTACTTCCTGCTGGTCATGTGACTAGGTCACATGAATGGTGCAGTAGGTGCACCATTTACCTTGATTCCCACACATATTAACTATACATATATACTATACTATGCTATACATATGTACTATGATGTGCTATGACTACATACAATGCAATTATTGTGCTGTCTACATGACATGCTATAAGTCTGTTTCAAATGCTATCTAAGTCTAAAAAGTGCTATCTAACAACCGTAATCCTCCACTCTTCCATGGTTTATAGGCCAGTCAATCTAAACTAAAAAGGTGCGTGACCCAAAATGAATTGCGATAGAGCACCGCAGTCAAGGCCCCCTTTCATGACGACGACAGGCTAAAGATAATTCCCCATTCATTTTTCCCATAGACGTTTCAAAAAGTATTTATTTAAATAATTTAAGCCTCGGACAAAGCCAATTCTTGTTGTGACAAATCATGACAATAAACACAATGTTTTGGGCCGATCAAATAATTAGAAAGAAGAAAAACAAAAACAAAAGTGTTGTACCCTGCCCTTTTTTCTTCTAATTATTTGATCGGCCCAAACAATTGTGTTTATTGTCCTTTAATCCACATCTGTATTACGTCATCATTGAGGGCTAGTTGTACCAGTATACCCCGATGTCATATGCTGCTACATACGCATCAAACGGGGCATACGCAAAGTAACCACAGTATACTGGCCCCTGTAAAATCGGAATCCCTCAAACATGGACGCAAGGACAACACAAGAGACGGTCGCGGCCACACAGCCAACTCAAGGTATGGCCACTGAGCCGACTTGGGGACCCAACGCAAGGACAACACAAGAGACGGTCACGGCCACAGAGCCAACTCAAGGTATGGCCACTGAGCCGACTTGGGGACCTAACACAAGGACAACACAAGAGATGGTCACGGCCACACAGCCAACTCAAGGTACGGCCACGGAGCCGACTTGGGGACCCAACGCAGCTCCTCCATGGAAAACAAAAAAATGAACGGAGCTGAACGTGAATCCCCCCCACCGCCCACCCATTTTTTTCCCTCACTGTATATGTTTCTTTTCCCTTTTTACCTCCTTTATGATGAATTCCTGTTCTGTCCTTTGTCTATATAGAAGTGTCTATTTGTACGTCTCTAAATGTTTTTGATGATTTGAACATTGTGGACCCTATTGGAAACAAGTGTGCTTAATTGGGTCGTCCACTCACAGTTAACAGCCTTTGTATTGAGTTTGTGCTTGAAATGTACTGTAATTCTGCAAACTGTTAATACATTTTTCAATCAATCAATCAATCAAACCGCTAATCATGTATTACAATACATAAAGGCATTATTCCACCCGACACTGATCGACATATACGTCACCATCGAAAGCCGTCACTCATCCGTATTAATTACAACATTACGTAATTGATTGTTGTTAATTACGTAACGAAAGAATGAATTTGAAATGCTTAAATAGAATTACCTTCATGTTCCTTCATGTTCTTCAACAGTTCTTCAACAGATGAATATGAAGGTAATTCATGTTCTTCTTTCACAGAGAAGCTGAGATTTAACAGTTTGTTGCGGTCGACAGTACTTGCGCGCTCTGCTTGCACACTAGTAGGACATTTATGGCCTACTTGTGTGCAACAAGCAAGTAGGCATATACTGTATTGTAGTGTGTAGCCCTGCTGAGATAGTTATCCCTGGTAGTGTGATGGCCACATTGCAGAGCACACACACACCATTATTTCGATATGAAAAGATTACTAATGTGTGCTAGCCCTGCCTCTGCTGCCGCTGCCTAGATGGGCACTGTGAAAGATGACATAATGCCATCAGGTGACACAAGGGATGACACAGCACTGTGTATAAAATGTAGCAACTGGACAGTGAATTTAGAGAAGGGGGGAGGGAGTTATAGACAGAGGATAACAGTCATGAGGTCTTCTCTAGACACATACCTGCTTTCATACATGCACTTGACCTTGATATTGTTCTCTTCCTTCTCTGCATTGTCTTCCTCACCCTCCTCTTCTTGTGAGTTACAGGCACAGTTTAATCTCAGCAGAATGCACAAGGCTGGGGACGTGGTTCTGGGTGGCTTGTTTTATGTCCACTACTACTCTGTGCACCCTGAGTTGTCTTTCACCTCTGAGCCACAGGACCCCACTTGCTATGGGTGAGTATCACACAAAGCAATAGCAAGCAAGGCCATAAGTAACTTGCTTTGATATAGTAGCACAGGTTTAGTTGATGTCGTGTATCTCTACAAAGATAAATCATGCACGGTTACAGTGGCATTTTGTGTGTTAGATTTCACATTAGAGCGTTTAGGTTTGCACAGACCATGGCGTTTGCCATCAATGAGATCAACAGAAACCCCGGCCTGCTACCCAATGTGACTCTGGGATATAGTATCTACGATAACTGTCTCACGCTTGGAGTTGCATTCCGCGCAGCATTGTCATTGGTCAGTGGGAGAGAGAAGAGGTTTCAATTGGATGAGAGCTGTGTCGGGTCTCCTCCAGTGCTCGGAATTGTGGGTGGTAGTACCTCAACAAATGCTATAGCTATCTCTAGAATATTAGGTTTGAACATGGTGCCCATGGTAAGTTTCCTAATTGAATCCCCTTTTACCATGACCTATTTTATGAATAGTAGGCCTATGTTTTCAAATTGGTTATTTACCCATCTAAAAACATGATATGATGTATTTGGTATTTTACGGCTTGAGACATAATTTACTTGTAGGAGAGCATGTGAGCAGAGAAAGCAGGTTGTGAATGGAGTGAGAATCAGGTTTTCAAAAGGTTTGGAGCACAATGCATGTGTTAGAGGTTTGATTATTTTCCTGGAGCCTGTCTCATGATCAGATGTAATGTGTAATTTAAAGACATGATGCTGATTCTTCAAAATGTCTTCCAAATCCTAACAGTTCTCTGTTGCTATGTGGTGTTCAAATGTTTTCAAGTCAAGGACCCCCCATAATGATTTGTCCACCCCGTCTAAAAAATACTGCCTACCACACTTTTAGGGAGTGCATTCAACCACACATTTGAAAATAATAAGTGCTGGTACGTGTGTGTGAGCGTGCGTGCGTGCGTGCGTGCGTGTGTGCGTGCGTACCGGTATTATTTGCCTGTCTTGTTAAAAAGTCACACATCACTTATATAATAAAACAGGTTGGCAGGGGGGTTAAAACATGTTTTGCGACACTGTTGCTGTCCATGCTTCTGCATAGGTGTATTCAATCTACATTGTGATTATATGGTAAGGTGTTAAAAGAGCACATTGCAGTCCAATTGGTTTCTGAAATAGGATTCCAAATGCCACTGCTTGTTTGACGCTAAATGTATCTCATACATCTTTAATGTACTTTATTTTTTCTTCCTTCAGCTCATATGCTCTGCTTGTGAAATTACAAACAGGGGTCATCGCCATGCTAGCTTGTGGTGGACATGTTTGTCAACATTTCAAAATGAGTAGACAAACACACACAGAGCTAGGCCAAATGACCATTACAGGTCTGTAACTCTGAGTGTGTACAAATGGTTTGTACACTCTCAGAGTTATGGGGGTCGTTGGAAATAAACGTCATGGGAACTAGTATTGTAGTCCAAGTCCAAGTCAACACCAAGTCAGAGTCAAGACCAGTGTTTGTGTGTGTGTGTGGGGGGGGGGGGGGGGGGGGGTCAAGTCCAAGTCGAGACCGACAGACCATTTTTTAGGTACAGAAAACACTGCCAGAGCAGGCAGGTGTGTCAGCTACACTCCGTTACAAGATAAGCGATACGTAGCTAGACAGCTCTCTTATTATGTTAATGTGAATGGGCTCCTCATAATATGGGTATAATACATTTATTTCATTGCATTGTATTGACTCGAGTGAACTCAGTGGGGGAAGAGTCCCGAGTCCCTTAATTGGTCCCAGACAGAGTCACATGCAAGACCGAGACAAGACAGAGCAAATGAAAATGTGGACTCGAGACCGGACTCGAGACCGGAGTCAAGGACTCGAGAACTACAACACTACTGGGAACCACTAGTACCAGTACACTCCTAATGTGCCATACATATAGTGTCATAGTGAATCAGTGGCATACATATTCTGAAGAAAACCTGGAGACTGACATTCAGTAATTGGGTCTTCAAATCAAGTTAGAAATAAGTAAGAAATAAGAAGAAATAAGAACATTTTAATGGTGTGTGTAAAAAATAAAATCAAAACATTGCTACAGACACACATTTGTCCGTGTATGGACATGTTGATGACCCCCTGCCCACCAAATGCAGCACATTACAGAACAGGTGTCTTCTGTTTTGTGCCTTTTTCAGATAAGTTACTATGCCACCTGCTCTTGTCTGAGTGACCGGAATCAGTACCCATCCTTCTTTAGAACAGTTCCAAGTGGTGCCTTCCAGGTGAACTGAAAGTAGTACATGTTCCACACACTTGACAAATACCTCCCTCTAGTGAGTGTGATAAGATATTGCATATCGTTCTCTGGTTTGCTTATAAGTGTTGAATACTGGATAACTCACCCTGGGGAGTTGTCTTCACTTTCTGATATGTCGGGGTGAGATGTCTCTACTTTCTGCGTTACTGCTGCAGCTCAACGTCTTTGTTTAACCATCAAAACAGAACCATTAGTTGAAATTAGATGAAAGAGGAAGATTCATTGATTTACTACGATGTAAACATACATAGTACTTTATTATTATTATTAATATTATTGTATTATTGTGTTGTCCGTCGGCCAATCAGGGACCACCATTCTTGATGACGTACAGTAACTAAGGTATGTTTGGTGATCGGCTGGGTATGTATGTATGTATGTATGTATGTATGTATGTATGTATGTATGTATGTATGTATGTATGTATGTATGTATGTAAGAATGGTTGTCCCTTATTGGCTGTTGATGGTGACGTAACTAAGGTACGTTTCAAGGTTGGTATAAGGTCAATAACAGGTCTAAAGGATTTAGAACAGCAGTTGTAATAGACATTAGTTAGTAGCAGTACTTGCACACAAGTAGGCCTTGTGTGCCACTCCCGCCCGCTCCCGCAAGTTGGCACCTCGACAGAGTGCATTTCTATTTTCTAGTTATTATTATTTATTTATTTTATTTTTAACTAAAAGTAGCAATCCCACAATATAGAAATACTCTGTTGCAAGTAAAAGGCCTGTATTGAAAATTGTACTTGAGTAAAAGTAAAAAATTATTTCCATTCTGTCGCTAGCCAAATGACGCATTCCTGTGAGCTGCCTGCCTGCCTGTAAGTAGTGTTTCAATAATGACAAATGCTCAAGAAAGGCAGCAGACAGTACTTCAACATTGTAGGCTACTCAAATACAGTTAATAAATGTACTTTGTTACTTTTCACCACTCTATTTGAATAACCTAGCCTAAAGCAGTTTATCCCTCCACTCTTTATTCAGGTGAAAGCTATCTTCCAGATTATGAGGCGGTTTGAGTGGAATTGGGTAGGACTGGTGTTTTGTGACAATGCCTATTGTCGTGACGCGGCTCAAAACTTCCAGTCTGAGCTGGGCCTGCAGTCTGGTCTGGCCTGCCTGGCGTATTCAGAGGTTCTGCCCTGGGACCACGACCCCGCAGAAATACAGAGGATCGTCACCGCCATGAAGACGTCCACTTCTCATGTGGTCATTGCATTTGCATATGGGAGCTTTATGGTTAATCTGATGGAGGAGGTTTGTGTTATGATACTGTACATGTTAATTTGAAGGGAACCTTAACTACAAGGAATCTGAAATTATTTATATTGATGGGAAGGCATCCCTCCATATCATGAACATGAAGTGGCTATTAGGGATACACCGATATATCAGCCACATTTCGGTACCCTATATTTGCTGTTATTGTACAATATCGGCAGTAGCCAATAATTGTCTCCACCAGGCCGAAGGCATGGGGAGAGAGTATGTTTTGCACTCCGTCCGTGTGTGTGTGTGTCCGTCCGTCCGTCCTTCCGTCCGTCTGTTACCAGCTAATCTCCGGCACCGTTAACCTGGTCGATGCCAAACTTTGCACACACACTCCCACCATGAGGCAGCTTTTCACATTTTTTATCTAAAACTGCACCGATCTGCGTGATAGTTGCATGCACACTCCCTAGAGGCCAAGGACAAACCTTTGACTTGCATTTTCCGCATCTGCCTTTTATAGCGCCACCAGGAGGCCGACTTTTGTAAAACACATTTTTTGATATTACTCCTCCAGATTCTGTCCAAAAATCTCACAAATCGTTACACAGTATCTCTATGGTCATGTGCTCAAGTCGGATCTGTCCGATATTTCATATTCCAATTGCTATAATTGGCTTTCACAGTTTGCAAGATTGCCCCGTTTTGAACAAAAGGCTCAAATCATGAACGCAGCATGCAATTTACGTCAAATTTTTCACACATTTTCTTACTAGGCTGAGGAATATATACCACCCTTTTCACATTGGCCTGTTATAGCGCCACCAACAGGTGGATTTTTGCAAAACACATTTTTGGAACAAAAATCCTCAAATCATCCAATTGCCATCAAAGGCAAACATGTTTATATTACTCCTAAACATTTTGCCAAACATCTCACACAGTCATATCCTCCTGGTGGAGACCTGTGCCCAGAAGGGCACTTTTTCTAGTTATCTCTTGTTGAGCATACATTTTGTGCTGGTTATGTTGGTGTGTTGGTTATCTGCAGCCTACCAAGCTAAAGATTCTGAACAGTTATAATAGTTTTATAATGAAGATTTATTTGTTTCCCTGGCACAAAATGGGGAAATAATAACACCAACAAAAACTAACTAAATAAATAATGGTATCAGTAATGGTTATTGGCAAAATTGCTATTTTAAACTTATATATATTTTAAATATGTTTACACACACACACACACACACACACACACACACACACACACACACACACACACACACACACACACACACACACACACACACACACAACAACAGGTGGTAAAGCAGAATGTGACAGGTCTGCAATGGTTGGCTGGTGTGGGCTGGACAACAGATCCTATTCTCCCTACTCCTCGCTACATGCCGTACCTCAGAGGCACCCTGGGTGTTGACATCCATCATGGAGAGATACCAGGTCTCAAGCACTTCTTGTTGAAAATACATCCTGACAATGATGATCCTGACAGTGTCCATGGAAATACCATAGTATGTATTTTGTTTATATTGTATTTTAAGTTGCAATTTCAAAGTGATATTCACAAATTAATTAATGTGGAAAAACAAATCCCCATTAAGATGCATGTATGGATATCCAGTTGTCCAGAAGTGCTGATCCCACCGATATACGTATGCCCATGTATGGGGAATTCTTTGGTCATAAAATACTGATGACATCAGGGCTTTCCATATAGACAGGTACAATGGGTACTCCGGATGGGACATGGTATTAATACCATGTCCCATGAGTAGAGTAGCACAGCTGATCTGACCAGTATGCCCATATGTGGAGGTCTCCGGGGGTCCCCGATGTCATGCACATGTATGGGCATGTGACAGGGTAATCCTGACTATATCTTGTGTTTCTTCAGGTGAGGCAGTTTTGGGAGCACACATTTCAGTGTACATTTTCACCTCTTCCATCTGACTGGGTGGATGCTGGAGGAAGGGTGTGTACTGGACGAGAGGACCTAGGAACAGCAGAAACTGAACTTCTGGATGTGTCTGACCTCAGGGGAGAGTATAATGTGTACAAGGCTGTGTATGCTCTGGCCCATGCCCTCCATGACATGTTGCATTGTGTGTCAGGAAGAGGGCCTTTCGTTAGGCACAGCTGTGCCAGTTTGCAGACAATACAGCCATGGCAGGTGGGATATTAATTCACAGTTGACCTGTTAATGTTCCTAATTTGATTTAAAAAATAAATACATGTGTAAATATGGCATTGGTGAAATAAATGGGAAAATGACAGGGAAAAGAAGAAGGGGAAAAATATTATTAGACTATAATAATAATAATAATAATAATAATAATAATAATAATAATAATAATAGTTGTTGTTGTTGTTGTTGTTGTTGTGGTGGTGTTACTATAGTGCATATTGTATGAAGTATTTTATTTATTTTAAGTCTCAATCTCCACCATTTCTAGCTTGTGTATTACCTGGAAAAGGTCAACTTCACCACATCGTTTGGTGATGATGTATCATTTGATGACAAAGGTGACGCTTTACCAATCTATGATGTATTGAACTGGGTGTGGCTTCCTGATGGAAGCACAAAGGTTCAGAATGTAGGTGTGGTCAAGAAATCAGCCTCTGGAGATGAAGAACTCATCCTTGATGAAGACAAAATCTTCTGGAACTTTGAATCTACAAAGGTCACTTTGGCTTTCTAAAATGGCTAATGTCGAGCTCATCATTTTAATGTAATTTAGTTCAGACTGAGACTGATTCAATTTCCTCTGTAGCCTCCTCGGTCAGTGTGCAGTGAGAGCTGTTCCCCTGGAACCCGTGTGGCCAGAAGGAAAGGAGAACCTGTCTGCTGCTTTGACTGCATTGCTTGCTCTGAGGGAGAAATAAGCAATGAGACTGGTAGATTTACATTATGTAGTAGTAGGTAGGTTATGATATTATGTTGTTCTTCTCTGTCTCTTTAATCTTGCTCTTGTTGTTAGATTCTACAGAGTGCACCAGTTGTCCAGAGGACTTCTGGTCCAGTATCCAGCGCGACAACTGTGTCCCTAAGAGCCTGGAATTCCTTTCCTTCCACGAGGCCCTGGGGATCTCCTTGACAACCATCTCAGTACTAGGCACAATTATGTGTGCCATTGTCATGGGCGTCTTCGTCTATCATCGTGACACACCCATGGTACGCGCCAACAACTCAGAACTGAGCTTCCAACTTTTGATGTCACTCAAACTGTGTTTCCTGTGCTCACTTATGTTCATTGGACATCCCAGGCTCTGGACTTGTCAGTTGAGACACGCATTATTTGGTATCAGCTTTGTGCTGTGTGTCTCATGCATCCTGGTAAAGACTGTGGTGGTGTTGGCCGTGTTCAAGGCCTCCAAGCCTGGGGGTGCAGGCATTATGAAGTGGTTTGGTGCTATGCAGCAGAGAGGAACAGTTCTGGCTCTTACTTCCATCCAGGCAATAATCTGCACAGTCTGGCTTGTGTCTGCCTCACCAACTCCCCATAAAAACACACAATACCACAGTGATAAGATAGTCTATGAGTGTGAGGTGGGATCAACAGTTGGATTTGCAGTACTACTAGGTTATATTGGCTTACTGGCACTCCTCAGCTTCCTCTTAGCATTCTTGGCAAGGAATCTTCCAGATAACTTCAATGAAGCCAAGTTAATCACTTTCAGCATGTTGATCTTCTGTGCCGTGTGGACAGCCTTCATCCCAGCATATATCAGCTCTCCGGGAAAATATGCAGATGTAGTGGAGGTATTTGCTATTTTAGCATCTAGTTTCGGCCTTTTAGGGGCACTGTTTGGACCAAAGTGTTATCTAATTCTTTTAAAACCTGAGAGAAACACTAAGAAGTCCATCATGGGTCGCGGTGCCACCAAGACATAGAAGCAGAAATGCAATAATAATATATATTCTGGGTATTAATATATGGATATAGACCTACTTGATTGATGTTAACTTAGTAAGCAGCATTATTTTTACCGGATAAAACCAAATTAAGCGACTTCACTATTATTTATTTAGGCAGGTCAATTGAGACTGAGAGAGCTTGGTCTATTTCCCATGATTACAGTAAATATAGCATAACATTAAACAAAACAAATTACAAGACAATAAACAGACATTTGTGCAAACAGATCTCAGCGTTTTCACAAACTGTGAAAATAAATTCTCCCATTTTAAAACTGATTGTAGTTCCACATAATTATGTGGGACAGAGTAGTGAAAGGTAGTCCATTTCAGATTTAACAGTGGGAATGTTTAAAACAAAGTAATGATTGCAAACAAAATTGCAATTTGTAGATGAAAACAGTGCAGTGCTGTGATTTGCTACATTTACTTAGTAATAGGAGTACTTTTGTGCCCACCTTTATGCTTATAAAGGTTCACTAAAACATCAATTGCTTATAAATATTCACTAAAACATAATAAAAAAACACAACACTATAGAAAAGCAGTTGAAAAGCAGTTGCCGTACGTCGTGGCGTTTTGAGATGGCCGCCTAAGCTAGCAGCAGTCTTGCTCTGTGCTAAGGAGTGTACAGACAGACAGCTTTTCTTAAATTTAGAATAGATAGCTTGCTAGTCAATGGTAGGTGCTGTGAACTGATGGAACTGACATGTGACACATAATCTCCTGACACTCATTTCAGAAGATCCTCGCTGCACACCGAACTGTACTAAATAAGTGTCGGCTAAAAACAATGGGAGCTTCCAATATTTTACGATATTAAAAAAATGCTCAAATTGATTCTGCACTTTTTGTGGTGGGTCATTATTTCATCCAATTCCTTCTAAATTATAATGTATTACATTAACACAAACTGAAAGATTTCTTCTTCTCGATCGTATTTCTATCCCTGACACTTTTTTGTTATTTTCCTGAGGGCTGCATATCCCAGTCCCAACTCATGGTCTAAGTCAAGAGCACCATGCACACATTCACATCAAATGCCACATCAGTCCTGGTTTCATCGTGGATACGCGTGGATGTATATGTGGCAAATGTGGCGGGGGGCACATGCACGGTTAAAGTGTGGTGCGTCGGATATAAAATAAAGATATTAAAACACCATTGGCGCTGTCTGGCGTGCGTGCATGGTGATTGGCAAACGTCTCTCGCACGTCAGTCTCTCATACTCAGCTATAAGCTTGTCTAATGGCTAAATGTCACGTGACTTCTGAAGTGTCACTGGAGAACGCAGGGCAGATCATTAATAACATAACACAAATCAACAGCACAACAACTCAGGATAACAACATGTATAAAGAAAAAGGTCACAACATACAAAGTAAATAATAAATCAAAACAAACCACAGCAAAGCAATATTACACATAGTAAGTATAATTAGAGTTTAAAGGACACAAATAATAATAAAAATAATAATGTCTGCCGGCTGACATACTGTATACACTTTTGTGGTATTGATCACTTGTGCAGAGAGTGCACTTCAGATGCAAAGCGCTGCAGAACACCTGATTCATTGAATCGCTAAAGATTTTAAGCCCTGTCCCCGCACAATTAGGACAAATCAATTATCTGATCAGTTTGTTCAAACACGCAAATGTGAACTATCAGCCATTAGTAACAGTTTTGGTCAATTTAGGTGAAATCTATTACAAAATAAACATAAATACAATATTTTGTGTGTTTCAATATTTTTATTAAGCAGAAAAAGACATGGACAATACATGAACTTATGACACATGGACACAACATACGACACATAACCCATTATGGGCGGGAACCCCCTTCTGTAACAGTTTTTTTTTTCTTTTTTTCTCTCTCTATTAAACACTTCTCTGGGGGTTTAAATCAAGATCTATAAAACATTCATAAGATCAACCATAATCCCAAATGGGTTGACAGTACAATAACAGGACAAAAACAAAAAGTATATGCAAATCATAAAATACATATGCCAAAGGGGCATAAGGACAGAAAGTATATAAAAATCATACGGTAAGTACTTATTTACAGTTTCACATCAAATTGAGTATATTAGACATCACAATATAGCTGCCACCATCATCTTTTAGATTATGTAAGTCTGCCCCCTATACCTCCTCATTGGTGTGTCGACTAACTGGCCTCCTCGGTCATTCCAATACACATAACATTTGACCACTCATCCCCTATATGAGGCGCCAGAGGCAGCCATGCTTCGACGAATTTGGCCAGGTTAATACAATATTTTGAATGTTTATTTTGCATTAGTTTGAAAGAAGATATGTTTAGGAAGCAAAATAGCATTTTATGGTCTTCTTTCTCTCAATGTTCTATGTTTCTATGGCTTATTGTGCGTATTGCAATTTGCATATCGTTCTTTTAATTGCTTGGCCCGTTATCGCTGCTTGCAGATATATGCACATTATGCAGCTATTAGTGTGTTCTTCATCCTACACAAACATTATATTCCCATTGACAATGAATGGAGAATTTACATAGGAAATAGGAAAGCAAATAGGCATAAGTGTCTATATTACCTAATTATCATGATTATGTACGATGATGAGCGCCCCTCACTTCACACAAGTGTGATTTTATTATTTTTGTAATTGATTTAGGCCGGTCTGTGCATGGTCTGGCCATCAATATTACATCCTATATTTTATAGACTGGATATTATAGTCTGTTATTTTATAAAATTTTTACAAAAACTGAAATAGGGAACCGTTAGGAAACAGAATTGATAAGCTCCAAGCTACAAGAGCCTGCCTGCTCTTGTGGTCAAGTTTGGGATATAACATGCATGCATGCATACTTTTTGAAGAGTTCATTGTAGTAGGCCAGGCATAATAGAACTGACCAGCCTGAAGTAAACCTAATTTTTAGCTTTTCCAGTCAAATATAATTGCAGTGTTTCAGATCAAGATTGCTTTTTGTATCTGATTCGACTCGTCTCGCGTGACGCAAACAACGCAACTGCATTGGGGCCCAGAGGCATTTGGGGCACACGGCTGCCCACCTGTGCTGTTGGTAAAGTTAAATTATAAATAGGCCTACATACAGAGATGCAATGACAGTTGAGTTTACCAAAGATTGGCGGAGCCTGGTGGCGGCAGCACACACCATAGGCACACATGGCCCGTCTCCCACAGCTCTGGTGGAGTGTAGGCTAATAACGTGAAGGAAGTCAGAAGTAGCCAGTGTGCAGAGGGCTCTCCCGAGTACCGACTGCGCTGAGCTGCGGATGCTGCTGCTCTATTCACAATCGGGACAGGTAAGTTCACAAATCGCAACTAGTGTACAGTGTTTATAAACCAAAACCGCTGTTTATAAACCAAAATGCAGACCGGCGGCCGTGCCTATATGGGGGGGTTAGGGATAGGTTTAGGCTGTCAATCACAGCGACTGGCCAATCACAGCGCGTCCTTACACAACCCGTGTAGGTTTTGGAATGACTCGACTCGGACTCGACCCCCTCCCACACTCGGTCTTGACTTTGACTCAACACCTCTCGGACTTGGTCTAGACTTAGACTCGCTTTAGGTGGCCTCGACTACAACACTATTTGGTCTTCCTCCTCGGAGCCGAAGACGTAAAGGAACCCCAGTGTGGTCAAGAAGATGACGATGTTCCCTGTCAGCAGAAGTGCAAAGGACCCCCAGGTGATGACGCCGGCTCTGGCCAAAACAGTGGGCAGGCTGAAGGCGGAGATCACGATCCCTGTGGTGAAGAACATGGCCAGTTCTCTGCATGCGTTACTGGGGACGTCCGTGTCGTGATCCACCGTCCTCTGCGAGATGCAGTATGGGACCGGCGACAAGGCGTAGAAGACGAGGAGCAGCAGGGGCCAGTAGGTGTGGTACATGCAGCCCAGCATGAGGAACGTGAGGCCCAGGGCACTTCCAAAAGACAAACTGATCAGGGCTTTGATCATGGTCATTTTTCTGCACCTCCGTGATATACTAGCTTCAAACTACCCGCAGCCATGGAGTGAATGTCCGCAATGCCCACTAAGAGAGGCCAGTCGGTGATGTCATCCGTTTATGACGTCAGCAAAATTACACCAGCCATCTCCATGTTTGGGCATAACGAGAGCCTCCCTGCGTACTCGAGCCCTGCACCGTTTCTTCAAACAGAGGGAGGGAGCTGTGACATCATGTGTGTAGCCCCCTCCGGTAGATAGATACGATCACAAGGCGTTCTTTTGTTGTAGACATTTATTAGCGTATGCCAAATGCCGTGAGAACTGAATAAACATAAAAGACAATATACATTCAGTACAATATTCTCATAGAGAACAATAATGATGAACAACACAAGTTACAATATACAAACAAACAAATGTAACAAATATACCTCATTGGCCGCATCCACTTTGGGGGGAATAAACGGGGGAAATCTCCTCAGTATCAGTATCTTGACTTTAACTGATATAATTTGAGCTGGACTCTTAAAACAGCCGATCTACATATGGCAGCAGCAATGCACTTTAGCTGTTGCACGCTGAAGCTCTCTTCTCAGAATGAACTGGCTCTGCCCTGCTCTGCTAATTAACAGTGATCGAAACCACCCTTGCTCATCAACAGATCAGGCTTCAGCTGTTCAGAGGTTACTGTGACCTTAATCAACCAATCAACATAAAATCACCTCAATACACATTGAAACAAAGTAGAGAAACATAGAAACATGAAATTGACATGAAACAAAAACATTATGAACTTCTTAACTTTATGTACTTATTTATAAAATTTAACTTTTAATTCTGAAGGCAGCTTTTAATCCTGATGACAGCTACAATGTGAGTCAATACATCACCACCGAGTGCTATAGTACAGTGGTTTTCAACCAGTGGTCCGGTGACCACCAGTGGTACTTGAGGAGGTTCCTGGTGGTCCCTCATAGATCTTTAACTCTTGAGATTGAAAAATGAAACCAATTCCATTTGGTTTCATTTTACACACGCAAGAGTTAAATTAATGTTAAACACCTGCATTAGGCTACTTAATTTACAAGAAGTCTACACAATTAGAGCATGTAAAATAATTCTTAGTTTGATCAATGTTTGCCTGTTTTCCCTCCTATATGGTAGGCCTACCACATCAGAACAGCATGGAATTGTGAACAAAATCTTAGCCATCAATACAAATAAAAATAAATCTTTAGTTTAGGGTCTGGGAGACTAAATCCCATCAAATGGTGGTCCATGGCTCAAATGCCGAATAAATAATGGGCCTTGATATAAAAAAGGTTGAAAACCACTGTACATCTTTATTCCCGGGGTGTTTTCCTGCAAGCCTGTGACGCCATGTACATCTTTATTCCCCGGCCCGTTTAAGCACATTCTGAGGATGCAATCTCTAGAATTATTGAAGGGTGATAGCCCCTCCTATGACCAGCTTTTGGTGTATGTGCACAAACTTTGTCCTACACAAACATGAAATGCCATTGACAATGAATGGACAATTTTGAGTGTCCATGTAAACACAAACATTGCGTAACACAAACATTGAAGACGAAGGCGAGGACGCAAATTCTGATTGGCCGGAATGTGATAATTCACACGGGTGTGATTATTAGTTAAGAGATTATGTTAGGATTAGGAAAGCAACCCCTTAAAATAATCATATTTGAAATGGTAACCCCCAAAATACTTACTTACTACTTGAAACGACTCAACCCAATTCACGGCAGCATTAATTGATCCCTCGATAGCGTATTGCCAAGGTTTTATCGCGCGTAACACTTACTTTGAAGAGCCCGCCTGCTACAGCCCGTTGAAAACCCTTGTATTCACCATAAATGCCCCCCTCAATGTCCTTTCTGAGATACAGAGCTTACAATGGAAGTGGATGCGTGCGCATCTTCAAAATGGCCGCGGCCAGTGTCCCACTTGATGTTGTGGTGTTAGCAATAGTAGCTAACGATGCGATCGGATTAAAACATGGATTAAAGAATACATCACTGTTAAAACGAGAATTCCGGGTTTGGCGCAGTAGGGTACTAATTTAACCCTACGTTTTATATGTTCCTGGCGGGCTCCATGTTAACATTCATGATTGGACCGCATAGCCGGCCTACGAAAAGCCCTAAGAGCAAAACATGTTGACGTGCTGTCACTAAATCCACATTATTTAAAACTGCTATAAAATCTGCTCTGTTGGTGTCCTCCTCCCCTCCTCGTCCATCGCACGTAGGTGACGTCAGACCCGGAGGCACGTTGGTTGCGCCGACAGAGCCCGCCCCCGGCAGAAAAGCAACCAGGAAACCAGCCCCTTCCTTTCACTCACTTCAGCCCTGCCTGCACCCGTACAACCTACAGTACAGCCATCGCCACCAACCCTATTCCTGTTGCAGCGTCAGTATGTCTACAGATTCTCCAGGGTAAGGACACTGATTTAGCCACTCTGCTTCCTTCCACCAGCCCAGGACCGTTGATTGCGGGGGGTTGTCAATCGCCCTCCGCGACCTCCATTCCTCCACAGCCCCCATGTTCTCACCCCATCCAAATTAGTTTATTAGTAGCCCCATGCCTCTACTCTCTCCAAACCCCCCTACCCCCCCCTCGTTCACCTTCAGCCTTCTGCCCCTCCAGCCCTTCTTGTCCCTCATGCCCCCGACCCGCCTTTCCTACTATATGGTGCTCCTATCCCCCTATACTAAGCCCAGCAAACACCCAACAACCCTCCCCTTCAGCCCAACAAACACCCATCACCCCCCCTGTCCTCAGCCCAACAAGCCTTTAACCAGTCATCATCATCATCCCTTTGTTTTGCGATGTGATTGGCTAAGATTTACATAACGTTTGTGCCTATTGAGCCTATATAAACGGGAGCCATCTTGATTGTTCGAGAACGAGACTGACAGAAAGGGAGAGAGGGAGGTGCATCATGTAATACACATTAACAATCAAATAAACAAACAAGGACACAACAACAGTTTCCGTATCGTGTGATAATACATTAAATTGACCGTATGTTATGGGAGAACAGATCTTTAATTTAAGCACTATAACGTTGCCTATTCAAAAAGTATCCAAACTGTTTGGAACATTTTTAATAATGAAAATGTTTATTTCACAAATCATCTCTTCTGGGCGTCCCTGGCACTAAACCTTTTCGGGGTCAGTTCACTTCCGTGGGAACTCAGCGATACACCCGTTAAGTTTGACTGAAGAAAAATGCACAAAATAAAATAAAACAAGAACTGCATTCAAAGCAGTTGCTCAAAATGTTACTTGTACGATGGAAGACATCGCTATATACTGTACATCAATGCACTTTTGATATTATGTCATATGTCATATCATATGCCAGATAATGTTTGTTTAGAGCACTAAATGACGACGTGAGACATCATAATATAAATGGCATCATAATATAAGTGGCTGGTTTTGTTTTATATAATATTTATACAATAACACTGCATTGATATCTCGTAACATAATATGTTATGTTACGACATAATGTTATATGTCTCGTATATAGTGGCAGTGAATCTTCAATGAATAAATGCCCCCGTGACATCATGTGCAGCCACAGTGGGCACCCCTCACTCCAGACACGAGTGTGATTATTATTTTTACGGGCAGGCTGTTGGAGGAGGAGGACAACCGAGTCAGACTGGGCGCCTCTCTATTGCTACTCGGTCTCTCCACTCCACTCCCTCCACACATGCTTGGGTCTGTAGGCATTACTAGTATCTAGTTTTTCTATTGTATCTCTTCTGGAACATGTCCCACCAACATTTTGTTGATTGTACCTGCATGAATGTTGATGGCTCAAGAGAATCAATCTGATTATTACTGATTCATAAAACATGTTTGCAACACAACACATAGGGGACAAAAAAGGGAAAAAAGAAATCCTCCTATTACGAAATCCGTCAAACACCACCAATAGTTCTCAGTATAGACTACATTGATTACTTCTAACTACCAGAGCAGTGAGCCTCCTTTAAAAGTTCAACTTGACACTTCAAGTGATCAAATCTGAACACAGTATATCTACCCAGGACTTAGAGGAGGTGTGTGGACACTCACGGAAATACTGGGGCCGAGGTGCGCCACCCGTTGCTCTGTTGACAATGGAAGCATTTCCCACAGTGTGGACATGATGGTCTGTGTTCGGGGCACGTAAATTGCCGGAACTCTTGTCACAGTGTTTATACACATGGGGGTTCTTTCCAGTATAAGACAGCTGATGTGCCTGAGAGGAGGAGTAGGAACACTCATGGGGAAGCAGGGACAGAGGTTCATCGCCAGTTACCCTGTTACCAGAGGAAGCTTTTTTTTCAGTGTGGATAAGCTTCCGTGCGTTCAGGTTACGAAACTTTCCAGGACTCTTGTTACAGTGTTTACAGCAGCAGGTTTTCACCTGAAGAATATTTTGTTTTGGATGAGTTGCAGTCATGCATATCTCTGGCTGACAAAGTGGGAAGTCGGTTTGATCAGGGGTTGTCCGGCACTGCCACCGGACGTCCGGAACTACTTTTGGATAAGTTACAGTCTTGCTCTGTTGGTCTGTGTATCCACGTTTCTGGCTGGTCAAAGAGCTACTAGCTGTGTTCCAGCTATGTTCGAACCGAGGAGGCGATGTGCTGAGTCCAGTGTTAGACAGCTGATTTGTCTTTACTTCTGGTGGGGTTAAAGTCTTGATCTTTTGGTCTGTGGCTCCATGTTTCAGGCGGGTTGAAGGGATGTCTTGACAGGCGTCGATGGTGATCTCTCCGCTCCTCAGCTTTTGGATGTAAAGGTCATTGTGGGACCTCTTCATGTGTTTATAGTAATGGACCGTAGTTGAGAAGGCGTATGTACAATCGGGACAGTGGATAGAACCTGGAGTCTTCGGAGACCGGGACCTACTTTCTTCCAGGGGGTTTTCAGAGGAAGATTTCCCGCCAGAGCGGATATGCTGTGGTGCGTTCTTGTCACATGGCTCACAGATGTGGGGTTCATTTCCGGTGTAAGGCATCAACTGTGTCTTTCTGTCTCCTGGTTGAGTTAAAATCTCTTCAGTCACACAGTCGTGGATTCTTGGTTTGTCTGTGTTTCCATGTGTGCTGATGGTTTCGGTTTTGGTAATTTGCTGACAGGCTGCTGAGGAGGAGATCTCTGCATTCTTGTGGTGGCTCTTTTTGTGGCTATTGAGTTGTCGAGACGATAAGCCAATTTCACAAAAAGAGCCGAAAACCTTAGTCTGGGAGTCTGAGGGTTCTTCAACTGTCACATTATTGTCAGTGGATGACTTTTCCCAAGTTTGAAGACGGTGGTGTTGCCTCTTCAAATCATCAAAACTCTTAGTCTGGGAGTCTGGGAGTTCTTCACCTGCCACATTATTGTCAGTAGACTTTTCTCCAGTGTGGAGACACTGGTGTTGCCTCTTCAATTTTTCAATCTGTTTCTTCAGCTTAGGTTTCTTTACTTCTCCTGGTTTAGTTAAAGTCTTAGTCTGTTTCTTTAGCCGAGGTTCATTTTCGTCTTCTGGTTGAGTTAAAGTCTTAGTCCGTTTTTCTAGCAAAGGTTTCTTTACTTCTTCTGGTTGAGTTAAAGCCTTAGTCTGTTTCTCTAGCTGAGGTTTCTTTACTTCTTCTGGTTGAGTTAAAGTCTTAGTCCGTTTCTCTAGACGAGGTACCTTTACGTCTTCTGGTTGAATTAATGTCTTAGTCCGTTTCTCTAGCGGGTGTTCCTGTATGTCTTCTGGTTGAGTTACAGTCTGTTTATTTAGCAGAGGTTGAGTCAAAGTCTGTTTCTTTTGACAATGTTCCTTTTGACTGTAAGATCTTGGTAGGTCTGTGGCTCCTTGTTTCTGGCCGGTTAAGGAACTGTTTACTTGCAGACAGGGTGTTGAGTTGATCTGTCCATTCACCTGTATTTGGCAGTAGATGTCCTTGTGGCATTTCTTAATGTGTTTGATGAGGATGTCTTCAGAAGTAAAGGCATATGTACACGCCGCAGGACAGGATAACACAGTAGTCTCCACTGCTTCCAGGAGCGGCGGTCGGTCGTCAAAGCTGCTTCTATGCATGGACTGTGACGGTGAGACTGGAAGATGTATCATTGAAGGAACGTGAAGTGAAATCCAAGGAGGCCAAGGGATTGAATCAGTTGTTGTCTTTTGCCCTATGATTCTGCGATGAGCTATGATTTTGTATTCTGTGTCCTTTGCGTTTCTCTCACTCCGTAGTAGCAGATCTCTTGTTTCTAGGTCGAACTGGAACAACTGAACATATACAAGAGAGATTATTATTATTATGTTGACCAGAACTCTGGTCTGATGTCACACACAACACAAAACATTGCCCAGCATGCCTAACAATGCCGATTTGCAGTGGCCTCGACATGGGGAAAAGGGGCTGTTTGCCAGGTGTGATGGTGTCATTTCAGACCTGAGTGGCAATTCAATGGTGGCATTTCAGTGTAGACTCAATGTTGGCAATTTGATCAGTGGAGACAGAGGCAAATCAGGCACAGCAATGGAGGAAAAGCATGAATTTACAGTGAAAGATCAGGGAAGAGGTCAGATGCCATGTCTGTATAATTTTACTCCTGCATGGTCAAATATTACACGACAAGTGAAAGTTTCAAAGTACATTTTATTTTTTATATAAATTCATGCACAAAAATATCAATATAAGCAATTATATGTATTATTTAATTATTATGTATTATACAATGCAATTCCAATGGGAGTCACATGGTTTGATGGGAAAAACACAAACCACAGTGAGTAAATGTACTTAGTTACTATCCACCACTGGAACACTGTTGCCAGTTCTTTTTTTTGAGGGGCGCATATATACAGCTTTTGTCCCCACAAAATGTCCGCAACACAAACATTAAATGCCATTGACAATGAAGGGAAAATGTACGTCATCTTGTTCCCACACGTGACACGTCTCATATTTGCCATCGACAATGAAAGGAGAAATTAGGTCAAACTAGACCTGTATGTGCCCGTCGCAGTCGGCCACCGGCCTACTTGGGAACGATGCAACTTGGGAACCTGGCTATGTAACGATGGCTTGTTGTCAGCCTGGATGCATTTGACACAGCACATAGCTGGAGATCTCTGTGGCTGTGTGCCTGTGTGTGAAGAGTGCAACCTGGCTATGAGAAGTGGGAACACTGACTGTGAAAAGTGTACTTGGCAATCAATTCGGCCCACTGGCAGAGCCTGACCAGAGCCTTTTGTGGTGGTTCTGGACAACCGTGGGTCCGACCGACTCGATACCGGGCACTGCACTCCCTGTGGGGGTGTGGATCGCGTGTGTCGAATTTGAAGTCAGTGGTTCAAACGGTTCTCGAGTTACGTGCATTACACACACGCACACACACACGCAGACAGAGACGTGGCGCATTTATAGTAGGATGTCCTCCAAATATGACGTAAATTTGTGGCAACAGGCAACAGGCATTCTGATTGGCCACTATGAGATGATTCTCATAGTGGCCGTGTCCATATATATTCCATTATATGGGCACGCCCATATAATGGAATATACTGATGAAATCAAGGGATGTCCATATATGGCCATAAAAAGGACACAGACATACAGGTACAGAGATCTCCATGGGTATAAAAGGGACACAGACACACAGGTATTTCAAAACCGGGTGGTGCATGCATTCACAACTTGCATTGTTCCCGATTTGCATCGTTCCAGAGTCTTACAATAAATGCACGGAATCTGTATATGTATTGAAGGGTCTGATACCTATAATCAAGGCAGAACGAGGATGCACCAGTTTCAAGGGTTTTTATTAACCAAAATAAAGGAGCAGGTCAGGAGAAGACTCAACGTAAGTCCATTCTTAAACACAAGGCAAATTAAACAGAATTGGATTCTTGTCCTCCACGGTCTCCTTGTCACTGCAGAGGATGAGAGAGTTCCGTTAGTTCTTTTTAGGTGCGGCGGCGGCTCCAGTGGACCAGCAGGTGAGTGTAGTTAGGGCTTTAACCGCTAGGTGAGTATGTAGCTAGGGCTTAGAATAGGACTTTAGAGTAGGGCTTCTTCTCACAGGGGTCTATGGCGAGACAGGTATGGTATTTATCCGTAGCTGCAATTTAGACACGTTATTCTCAGGACTGACATGTCACCAGGTGAGTGCCCATAACGATAAAGTCTTTGTGAAAAGTATAACAAACAGGCTGCGCTCCCAGGTAGTGCGCTGCAATAATATAAAGGTTTTCTCCGACCTTGTCTGTGGCTTTTATTTCCTTCTGCTCCAGCAGAGTCTAATACAGGGCTTCCTTATGGGTAGGGTCCCGGTCCTTCCTTGATTCCTCGGACGTTTCCAGGTCCCATCCTAAATGCCTGTGATACAGAAGAGGGAGTTGAGTGAGTGAACAGAGTCAAGTTGATCGGATAGTCGATAGTCGGTTATCTAGAACCACTGATCTGACCGTTACGCCCATAAATATAGGCATATATGGAAACCCGGTTGACGGTTTGTACATAACCGTCAATACGACCGTTATACCCATATTGGCACATCATTTGTGGGACCGACCGCCCTCAATCTCAGCAGGCGCATCAGGGAGGACTCGAGAGACTGCGATGCCCGATGTGTAGTTGTTCAGATATGCGGTTGTCCCACTGATATTCCTAAATTTGAACATCAGCTTTCCAGAACCGCCGATTCAGCCAAAAGCAACAAAAGGGACACAGGCAGACATGCAGACAGAGATGTCCATATATGGACATAAAAGGAACACAGACAGACAGGGTACAACAGGTACTATATTGCATGCATTCCCAACTTGTATTGTTACCAACGAGCATCACTGATCCAACCAATAGGCCCATACAGTACATAGACTCTATGTTTGATTGATTGATTGATTGATTGATTGAAATATTTATTAACAGTTTGCAGAATTACAGTACATTTCAAGCACACTGTATGGGCCTATTGGTTGGATCACAATGCATGTGACCATCTATGACATCAGTTACCTCTGACGCAAATTACTCCATATTTGGGAAGGTTTCAATCTGAATTGACAACCATATATGGTAAGGCATTATGTCATCAATGTGTCATGATGAGTCAGCTCTATGCAGCTGTATATAAATAGGCTAAGTCCAGAAAGGGCTGCAGGTGAAAAAGAAACCCAAGAGTTCTTGCCGTGTTGACGAACATACATATCTAGTTTGAGTTTGGGCGTGAATGCAGATATGGGAACCGGCAGCAAGGACCACGACACGAACAAGCAACGGAGCAAAGACGCCATTGTGACAGATACGTCGTTGGCTGACGATGTGTTTGATGACACCTATAAAGAAAAACAGGGCCCGAAGCCACCAATGAAGCTGGTTTGGAGAAACATCATCCTGATGTCCGCCTTACACATCTCAGCGCTTTACGGAGTGTTGTGCATCCCTTCTGCAAAGGGCTTAACCCTCGCCTGGACCACTGTGTGCTTCCTCATCAGTGGTCTCGGCATCACGGCCGGAGCTCACAGGCTCTGGAGCCACAAGTCCTACAAAGCGTCCTTTCCTCTGCGGGTTTTCCTCGCTCTCGCTCACTCCATGGCCTTCCAGAATGACATCTACGAGTGGTGCCGCGACCACCGCGTTCACCACAAGTACTCCGAGACGGACGCGGACCCCCACAACGCCATGCGGGGGTTCTTCTTTGCTCATGTCGGCTGGCTCATGGTCCGCAAGCATCCCGACGTCGTCGAGAAAGGACGCAAGCTGAACTTTGCTGACCTCGAGGCAGACAAAGTGGTCATGTTTCAGAGAAGGCACTATGGGCTTTCCGTGTTAATCATGTGCTATCTTGTCCCCATGTTGATACCTGTGTACCTGTGGGGTGAATCATTGGCTGTGGGATTTTTTGTCCCTGGAATCCTGAGATACACGCTTGTGCTCAATGCAACCTGGTTGGTCAACAGCGCAGCTCACATGTGGGGAAACCGTCCTTACGACCACACCATCAACCCTAGGGAGAACTATTTTGTCGCGTTCAGTGCTGTGGGGGAAGGCTTCCACAATTACCACCACACGTTCCCCTATGACTATTCCACCAGCGAGTTTGGCTACAAGATGAATCTCACCACCGCCTTTATTGATCTCATGTGCTTCCTGGGTCTGGCCTCTGACCGGAAAAGGGTGTCCAAGGAGCTGATCTGTGCACGTGTTAAGAGAACTGGTGATGGGAGCCACAAAAGTAGATCGGCTATTTCAGACTAAAGGATAGTGACTGGTCGAACCATGACAGAATTGGCAAGAGCGGGGAGGTGGTACAGTTGTAACATACCTGCCCACAACCATGGCGTCTGCTGGTTCAAATCCACCGTGGTGCATCCGGTTTTGTCGAGTGTCTATGAACACAATGGATCCGTGTTTGGGGGAGGGAAGCTGAGGTGGGGATATTTGTCACCACACATAGTCCTACGGGCTGGGGCGGAGGACTCCTGGTGGAGGCTCTGTACTGCCAGGTGTGCCAGTAGGATACAACAGCTGTGACAACACAGAAATGGGGATGGAATTAAATGGCATAACGACTAAATTGGGAACAAAAAGGAGTAAATCAATATATAAAATAAAAAATGGTGTGAGGGAGTGGTGATCCCCTTTTATGACTTCAACCTGGACTGATATTGGCTCCAAGTGGGTCTTAAACCTTTCCATAAAGTATGCTTATCTTTTCGAACAATATCAGTATCTCGGAATCTGTTGGGCTCATAAAAAAGTAGTAATACTTGTTAATCTTAAAAAACAAATCACACGTGAAGATGTCTGATGTCAACAACTTCATGTCACGGGGACTCTACACACAGGACTACTACACACAAAGTCACGCAGGATTATTAGGTGTATTTTGATTGAGCCTTTTGACTCAAAGGTTTTCTTCGTGTGAAGTAAGAGGCGCTCTTATCATCATACATCACATTCTGTGCTCAGCCAATCAAATCATCATAAATGTGGTACATACACACAGACGCACAAAGCTGGGGATAGGAGCACCCCTTAAAAATACACAGGAAGATATATTTGAATATTATAACCACACCTGGGGGTCTATTATGGTGCGTTCACACGGGCAGTCTACAATGAATTGTAGACTGCATCGTTTAATCTGCCCCGTGTCAAACATTTAGTCAACGAGCATTACTAATATTATTACTGAAAACATATAGTAATGAACAAGGCGCAAGTGTTGCAAGTGTTTTCCTGAAGAAACATCATAGGCCAAGTCAAGTGCAGTAGGGCAATGATGATGATGTATTGACCCACATGAATAATAATAATAATAATAATAATAATAGCCACTGCATCTTACCTTTTAATTAAAGTAAAAGTAGTCTGAGGAAAAGGAACAGTTCTGTTCCCCGGACATTGTTTTGGGATATTTTGGCTGAGATGGCTCTGTTTGTCAAGTCTCAAGTCAGTGTGGAGATTGGCCGGCGGTGCTGCCCTCCCCTCCCCTCCCGACTCATGGCTCTTTACAGACGGGCCGACGGTACACTACACAGACAGCAGCCTCGCCGCTGACTGTGTTAGTGTTGTGTTGCTGCAGGAGACGGAGTGTGAATGAACCGTGCGGTCACTGGAACAAAGCCACCGTATTAGCATTTGAATACCTGTTCTGTGAACACCGTAAGGGTGTGCCTACGTGACAAAATGACCAGGGGGAGGGGATCTTCAGCCTTAATCTCAGTGGGTGCTATTTGGCTTATTCTTTTTTCAGTGGGCGCCCAAGCCCTCAGGCACTCCCAAAGTTGACGCCGTTGCCTCTATGTATATGTATATGTAATTTGTAAATTGATTAGCGGTATACTGTGGTTACTTTTGATGCGTATGCACTGTCCCAGCATATGACGTCAGGGTATAACTGGTATAGCTAGCTCTCAATGATGACTAGCTCTCAATGATGACGTAATACAGATGTGGATTAAAGGACCCAATGCCTTTGATGGTGACGTATATCTCGATCAATGTCGGGTGGATTACAGGAAATGCCTCTATGTATGTTTATGTAATTTGTAAATTGATTAGTGGTATACTGTGGTTACTTTTGATGCGTATGCACCGTCCCAGCATATGATGTCAGGGTATAACTGGCATCATATGCTAGCTCTCAATGATGACTAGCTCTCAATGATGACGTAATAAAGATGTGGATTAAAGGTCCCAATGCCAGAGTGTAATTGGTTTTCGATGGTGACGTAGTGACGATATGTTTTAGTGACATGTATGTAGTCTGGCACCACTGCCGTATCAGGCACAAGTAGTCATTACGTCATTTGCTGGGACGGTGCATACGCATCGTCCTGGGCGAAACTAGTACTTGCGCGCTCTGCTTGCACAAGTAATAATAAACGTTTTGGGGTTACTTAAATAAAGTTGGGCAATTACTGTCTGGTCGTCAACGACATTAGTTATACTATTGTTACTGGAAAAAGGTAATCTTACAATCTTGTTACTGCCAAATAATGTATTGAAGGCGCTTTTTATCAGCTTGTAGAGCAGAGCTCATCATGTATCAGCCTGCTCATACTTCAACACTTCTCATTCAACTCCATGCAACTCTTCTCTTCTTTTCACTTCTTGCCCATTGGCTATTTGGCAAGCCAATGGGGAGGCAATGGGGGAGGCTGATGTGTCTGTAAGGTAATTTATTTTTCAATGAGATTCTGTTGCAAGCTGTTAATAATGACTAGTCATTACGCACGCACGCACGCACGCACGCACGCACGCACGCACGCACGCACGCACGCACGCACGCACGCACACACACACACACACACACACACACACACACACACACAATTGCACATCAGAAAGAGCACCCATCCTCTGACACATGCTTGCATAAGATGTGAGCAGATACAGGGATTTAGTGTCCTTATATTACATTAAAAAAAAAAAAAAGGTTTGGTTCTCAAACATTTTCATGTTAAGGATCCACCAATTGATGTGTATTTGGCCAGGGAGGGACCCCCATTTGAGGGCATTTTGTGAGAGAATGGGAACATTATTGCTAATTCCAACTTTTTCAAGATTTTTCTGCAGTGCTTTGTGGTGTGTTGTAACCTTGTAGATCTGTTATTTTCAACTGGCATAAGCATAGTGTTAAATTGGTTGAACAAATTGTGATGCTATATTAATGAATGTCCCTGACGACCCCAAGGGGTCCTGTGGATAGGGACATAATTGTCAGACCACTCCCATCACAATCTTTGGCACGATCTAAATGTCTCAATATAAGATCAGGGAGACAAAATACAACTTACGATTGTGTAAGTTATATTGATTTAACATACTCTACTATACAGATTTGACTAAATTAAATTGCATTCATAAACTAAAAGTTGCATAGTGCCGCTTTAACTATGGACAATCTTTTGTTGCAACACGGATGAATCACCCTGTGAGTGTTCTTCATTTGCAACATACTGCATGCACATGGGTTTAAACCAGTTGTTCTCAAAGTGAGGTGAAACCCCCAGGGTTCCTTGGGGGGGGGGGGGTTCTAAATGGACCAAGCTTGTGGAGTTGTGGTTGTGGGTCTGTAACTCTGAAAGTGTACATATGGAACCAAATGGACCCTTACGGTTACGGGTGTGAGAGTGTAAAAATGGAACCAAATGGACCCTCACAGGTCTGTAACTCTGATAGTGTATACACATGGAACCAAATGGACCCCTCCATTTGTACATTCAGAGTTATGAAGGTCATTAAAATTGAAAAGTTTGACAACAAAGTTTACACTAACTTGACTGATGTTTGCTGGCCCCTGGGATCTATACTAGCTTGTGTTGTGTTGTTGGAAAAGGGATGCTGACACACTGTTGCTCTGAGCCTCCCATTGGCTGATAAATAGTGTCACGGACCCTCATTGGAGAAGATTGGTGTTAAACAATGTTCAGAAACTATTCCACATTTTTCTAAACTGTTTTTTATTTAATTTATATTTTTATATATTTCAAAAAACATGTGTCATTTAGGATTCTTGCGTATTGAGTCTTGACTATTCAAAAATAGCAGATATACAAGCTCACAGTGTGTCACTTCGTGCCACGCTCCAAGCTTGTACATCTGCTATTTTTTAACATTATTTGTAGGCCACAGGTCTTAATGGGTTAAGTGAAATGTGGTGTGTTTTATATGTGCTCATATACGGTAGAGGTATGAAAACTCCCTGAGTTCTGCTCACGATGTCCACGATGACGATAGTGTCAGTAAGTCAGTCCGTAAGTTAATTCCTCTTTAATGTGCTATGGTGAAACAGTAGAGCAGTTTCACTCAGTCAGCAGAAACTCCTGACGCACAGTCTTGGCTGTTCCGCTTCACTGGTAAGTTCGCCATACACACTTTATTTTAAATACACAAGACAAAATGATTTGTTTAGGACAGCTTATATCTCGATATCTAATAAGTTATGTTTATGTTAAATTATATATATATATATAGTACACCTATATTAAAAAAGTGCTTCTGACTAAACCTCCTAACTCCAATGGATCCTCAAACTGTCGATCAGTTGGAGTTAAGTGGTTTTGTCCATCATTGATCATCTCCACATTAGTTGTCAAAAACATCCTAACTCCACTTGAGCTGTATTTGGTAAAGTGATGATAATATAAGGATTAAGGATACGTTCAAGTATAAAAGTCACCATACCAACTTTGATGAGGCAGTATTGTGTTGTTCTAAAAACACATTTGTTTTTTTACTGAAAAGTTTATATTTTGGACATATAGTATAGTATAATATAAACTATACCTATGTCTAAACTAAACTATGACTGTTTTTGTTTTGTTTTTACTGAAAAGTTTATATTTTGGACATATAGTATAGTATAATATAAACTATACCTATGTCTAAACTGAACTATGACTGTTTTTGTTTTGTTTTTTACTGAAAAGTTTATATTTTGGACATAGTTTATATATATACAGTATATATATATATAAACCAGTTGTTCTCAAAGTGAGGTGCAACCCTCAGGGTTCCTTGAGGGGGTTCTAAATGGACCCTTGTGGAGTTGTTGTGCAGGGTCTGTAACTACTGAAAGTGTACATATGAGTGTATGTATATGTATACCATGTATATGTATTCTATATCATGTCATATGACCAGTGGTGTACTAAGTACATTGGTAACAGGACAACTCGCCCCTTTTCTGTTTTCCTCCCGGAATGTTCACCAGTAAGGGGTGGGAGAGGCTGGACGGCAGCTGGACTTTGAATATCTCTAACTATAAACTTTCACGACAGCAGACGGCCTAAGTATTTATGAAAAGGCTACTACAGTGAAGTCGGTTCACAGAAGTTGTTGAAGGCTATGTGGGGATTATCTGACGAGGTACCATTTGAGTAGGCAAAACCTTACATGTACTAAATTGTTTATAGGGTCAATAGAAGTAAAATGATAAAGCCTTTCCATAGGAGTATCATTTTATATTTTTCCAAAAAGAATACATACAGCCAATAGCATATTACAAGTTATCCCCCTCACTGGGGACAATTCCGGGAGGAAAAACGGACAAGCACCGGGGTGAGTTGTCCAGTATTACTTGAGTACTGTACTTAAAATGGCACTATGTAACTTTTTTATGAATAAAATATTTTTTTGTCCAATCTGTATGGTAGAATATCGTATGTTAAATAAGGGATAATGTATGTCTGAGTGGTCATTGTTTATACAGTAGATAAAACACTGACAGGCTGATTAACCACCGACGCGTAGTGGAGGTGGTTAATCAGCCTCAAGGTAATTTATATATAAACAATTACCACTCAGACATTATCCCGCTTATTACATGGCTACTTAATACATACATTAATAAATTGACCCAAAACACAACAAAAGAGATATTTCCTTGCTTGTGGTAATGAAAGTACTCCATAAGTGTTAGTTTTAGTTAGTTTTAGTTTATTTCGCACAATAAAAACAGTACAAAAAAGGTAACATCAATAAAAGAGAAATATTTGGAGGTGAGAAAAGAAACCCATGGAGGGCTTATATGTGGTACTTTTGCAGGGGTGCTACCCCCTCCTATTTCCAGCTTTGAGGGTTTGTGTAAAAGTAAACATTGTCTTAACACAATTAAACATTGAATGCCATTGACAATGAATGGCCAGCTTTGAGTGTTTGTGCACAAACATTGAATGCGATTAACAATGAATGGCCAGCTTTGAGTGTTTGTGCAAACACAAACATTGAATGCCATTGACAATGAATGGCCAGCTTTGAGTGTTTGTGTAAACACAAATATTGTGTAACACAAACATTGAAGACGAAGGTGAGGACGCAAATTGTGATCGTCTTCAATGTTTGTGTTACGCAATGTTTGTGTTTACACAAACACTCAAAATGGTCCATTTATTGTCAATGGCATTTAATGTTTGTGTTAGGACGAAGTTTGTACACACACAGTAAAATCTGGACATAAGAGGAGACAATTACCGGTATATAAAAAAGTAAATTAACAGTTAAGCTGCCACTATAGTATATTAAATCTAGCTTAACACCCGGGTTAATTGATGTAGGAGAGACAGAGCAACTGACCGACAGTTCTTCCTTTGTTGTCATAGCAAAATACAAACTAAATGAATAATGAAAAATACAATGAATTGGTGTTACCAATGAATGGTAACAGGAAGAAGGATTATGTCATGATGAAACACTCATAGCCAGCTGCATCCTTCTAACCAAAGAGACTCCCCCAGAGCCCTGTGAACGTGCAATGGTTCCGCAATGGTTACAGAGCCCTCCCCCGTCCAGTTTTTTGGCAAATACGATCACCGCTCCATCCTGCTCCTCCCTGCCTTTTCAGGATTGTTTTTATCACACGGACTGGGATGTGTTCAAGGTTGCAGGAAATCTGAATGACTATACAAACACTGTCACCAGCTACATCAGGAAGTGCACAGAGGACGTTGTCGTCAAGAGGAAAAAATCCTGCCTAACCAGCAACCATGGATGCTGATGTACGGACAGCTCTCCATACTCGGCTTGTATCCCATCAATCTGGTTCTCAGGACTCAAACGGGCAAATAGTCAGGGAATATAGTCAGCAAATGGAGTCCAAGCTCATTACCAACCATCCGAGGCACCTATGGTGTGGACTCCAGTCTATAAGTGACTATAGGGGAAAAACAAACCACATCCTTCAAACACCATTGTGAATTTCGCAGATGACACAATGATCACCGGAGATGTTGAGGCAGCATACTGTATAGAGAGGACATGACCAACCTGGAGCAGTGATGTGAAGAGAATCACCTCCTGATGAATGTGCCCAAGACCAAGGAGGTCATCGTGGACTACAGGCTGGGGAGGGACCCACAGATGGAGCTCATGGTTCAGGAGCAGGACCACACCTCCAATCCAGCTACCTCCACCTCCTATCAAGCCACCCCCAATCGGGTCACCTACACCCGTATATAAAGGCCCATCCAACCCACGGTTCTCTCTCTGTTCTCACTATCGCCACCCGTTCCCCCCACCCTAATTCTCATCCTATCCCTCTCTAACCTCACCTTTTTTACAGGTCCTTAAGGGGGGTTTGTTCTGCCCGGGAGCCAGGGCGGATACCCAAAGCCTCCACACCTCGGCTTAAATTACCCGATGAACAGCTGGATGGCCAGATGACCCGTCGTGGGTCATCTTCGTTTCTGTTCATTAATTGTTCAAAGCCAGCACAAGCAGACAGAAAAAAACGTTTTCTCCCTCAGTCTGTAAGACTGCTAAACAAGCCTAAATGAACTTAAATGAACAATGAAACTTTCCGTGGTATTACGGCCTTGTATGCTGATCTGGGTTATTTTAAACTTTTTAGATAAGTTTCGTATTGTTATTTATTAACTTATTTTATTTAGGAGTATTATGGAGCAAGTTTTTCACAGGACAGGACACTGCCACTATAGTATATTCAATCTAGTTTAACACCCGGGTTAATTGATGTAGGAGAGACAGAGCAACTGACCGACAGTTCTTCCTTTGTTGTCATAGCAAAATACAAACTAAATGAATACTGAAAAATACAATAATGAAAGGTAACAGGAAGAAGGATTATGTCATGATGAAACACTCATAGCCAGCTGCATCCTTCTAACCAAAGAGCCTCCCCCAAAGCCCTGTGAACGCGCAATGGTTCCGCAATGGTTACAGAGCCCTCCCCCGTCCAGATTTTTGGCAAATACGATCACCGCTCCATCCTGCTCCTCCCTGCCTTTTCAGGATTGTTTTTATCACACAGACTGGGATGTGTTCAAGGCTGCAGGAAATCTGAATGACTATACAAACACTGTCACCAGCTACATCAGGGAGTGCACAAAAATCTGAATGCTGATGTACGGACAGCTCTCCATACTCGGCTTGTATCCCATCAATCTGGTTCTCAGGAGGAGTAGACTACAAAAAGTCAAAGTATGCACTCAGGGTAAACATCAAACGGGCAAATAGTCAGGGAATATAGTCAGCAAATGGAGTCCAAGCTCATTACCAACCATCCGAGGCACCTATGGTGTGGACTCCAGGCTATAAGTGACTATAGGGGAAAAACAAACCACATCCTTCAAACACCATTGTGAATTTCGCAGATGACACAATGATCACCGGAGATGTTGAGGCAGCATACTGTATAGAGAGGACATGACCAACCTGGAGCAGTGATGTGAAGAGAATCACCTCCTGATGAATGTCCCCAAGACCAAGGAGGTCATCGTGGACTACAGGCTGGGGAGGGACCCACAGATGGAGCTCATGGTCCACACCTCCAATCCAGCTACCTCCACCTCCTATCAAGCCACCCCCAATCGGGTCACCTACACCCGTATATAAAGGCCCATCCAACCCACGGTTCTCTCTCTGTTCTCACTATCGCCACCCGTTCCCCCCACCCTAATTCTCATCCTATCCCTCTCTAACCTCACCTTTTTTACAGGTCCTTAAGGGGGGTTTGTTCTGCCCGGGAGCCAGGGCGGATACCCAAAGCCTCCACACCTCGGCTTAAATTACCCGATGAACAGCTGGATGGCCAGATGACCCGTCGTGGGTCATCTTCGTTTCTGTTCATTAATTGTTCAAAGCCAGCACAAGCAGACAGAAAAAACGTTTTCTCCCTCAGTCTGTAAGACTGCTAAACAAGCCTAAATGAACTTAAATGAACAATGAAACTTTCCGTGGTATTACGGCCTTGTATGCTGATCTGGGTTATTTTAAACTTTTTAGATAAGTTTAGTATTGTTATTTATTAACTGCTTTTATTTAGGTGTATTATGGAGCAAGTTTTTCACAATGCATGTACAGTACTTGTGCATGTACTTATGCATGAACTTATTGAATCAAATCAATTAAAGAAAAAATCCCAAACTTGCTTTATTGAGCACTGGGTTTTGGTTCATTCGACACACAGCATGTGTTTGTGTGTGTGAGGCTAATCGTGGCTAATCACAGTGACTGGAGTGGTGTGACGTTCCTTGCGTCTCTGTCCTTCTCTCTGACAGGTTAACCGTTAAAGCGTCTAACCATGGATCAGGATCAATATGACCTGTTCAAGCTGTACGAAGACTACAACACCACAGACGACCCGTCCACAGTGGTGGACGGACACGTCCTTCACTGTCCCAAGGTCAGTGATGGAAGAAAGGCCTATTCATACTCCAGTTTCAGGTGATAAGGTAACACCAAAACAGTGCTTAGTAAAAACAGAGAGATATTTGTTATTAGTTAGTGGTTAGTGAGTGGTGACCACCGCGGCGTGATGTGACGTCATGTTGTCGTTTTTGGTCACCTAAAACTGGAGTATGAATGAATATAGGCCTGAAGTATCAATACCGCCATGTACTGTAGAACATAGTAGAAGTCCGGTATTCCAAATTGACGTGAGTAAAGTTCAAAAGTGTTGGCACCAGTTACAAAAGTAAAAGTAGGCCTACTCATTATACAGAAGGACCCATTTCGCTCAAGTTTCCACATGTACTGTATGAGATCCTTTGAAAATAGCAGATCTAAAAGCTCACAAGTTCAAGTTGTGAGCTTTTAGAGTGAAGAGAAAGAAACATCAAACTGGTACTAAAGTGAGTAAATGTACTTAGTTACTTTCCACCACTGTCCCCAAGGTCGACGTCAACCAGTTCGGAGCCAGATTCATCCCCGTCTTCTACTACGTCACCTTCCTGCTCAGCTACCTGGGCAACGGGCTGGTCCTCTTCATCATCTACAAGTTTGAGAAGCTCAGCAAGATGACCAACATCTTCCTGCTCAACCTGGTTCTCTCCAACCTACTCTTCGCCTCCAGCCTTCCTTTCTGGGCCACCTACCATTCATCCGAGTGGGTCTTTGGACGAGGTGGGTTTACCAGTATTTAGCACACCCAATAGTAACAGAATCCATTGAAAATATATTCATCTAATATTTGTGTCACTGCTAGGAGACCAGGGTCGAGCCCAATTCGTTTGTGGTATTTTTTGAAAAGCTTAAGCCCATACCTAACACCATACAAATCTAAAACTTGTCACCAAAAGCCTAATCTTTATGAGTTCCTCCTTTTTTTAATCCTGTGCCTCCAACTCAGGCCTGTTTTTGATCCTCAGGATCCATAGGCCCATCCCAATTGTCGTTTGGCCTGTTCCATTAAGTGGTCATCTGAACATCATGCCCCAAATCCGAGACCCCAGACATAGATTATTTTTGATAGCTTCTATCAGTGGTTCTCGAACTTGGGGTCCGGGGACCTCCAGGAGTCCTTGAGGGGTTACGGGACTGTGACTCTGAGGGCAGTATTATGCGTGTCTTAAGTACCAGGTCTTATTACTTAACTTAAGACCCGGAGGCGTGATCAATGCTATTCTGAGTGGCCAAACAGCATTGACCACGCCTCCAGGTCTTAAGTTAAGTCATAAGACCTGGTACTTAAGACACGCATAATACTGCCCTGAGAGTGTACAAAATGGAACCAAATGGGCCCGCATTTTGTACACTCAGAGTTAGGATTTTATTGTATAAGTCACGGTCCCAGAGATTAGAAAATTGTATCAAATGGAGCATCAAATGATGTAACAGAGAAAATGTAACAAATTCCTCTGTTCCTCTGATGGTCTGTTGGTTACAGTGCTGTGTAAGCTGGTGAGCAGCGTGTACTTCATCGGCTTCTACAGCTCTGTCCTCTTCCTCTCTCTCATGACGCTGGACCAGTACCTGGCTGTGGTGCATGCTGTGGAGGCCGCCAAGAACAGGACCAAGACCTACGCTGTCTGTGCATCGCTGGCAGTCTGGTGCATCAGCATTTTAGCAAGGTACATACTAGCTTGGAAACCAGATGAATCTGCCAGTGAAAAATAAAAAAATCAGACCCGGCTGAACTGAGTGATGCTGTTGGGGTGTCGGACTATTGGTTGTTGGACTATTGGAGTAGTGGAACTGTTGGTTGTCGGACTATTGGCTGTCGGATTATTGGTTGTCGGACTATTGGCTGTACTGTACTGTACTGCACTGTGCTGGTGTAAACTACTGATGTATGGTGTTACACTAAAAACTCAGATTCCCATCATGCACCTGTGCAGAGTGTGAAGCTCAACAGAGCCACTGTGTCACCTGTTGGTACTCTAAACAGACAAGGGACATTCAAAGGGACACACATTGCTGATCCTTGGAGTGGGCGGCTGCACCACTCAAAAATAGCCCTCGGCAGATTTGGTCTGGCCCCACTTGGTTGTGATTGGATTTGTCTGCCCCCGAAGTTGTGTGGCACCAATTAAGGCCCAGGAGGCAAATATGGGGAGGGTTTATCCCCAGAGACCCTGGAAATGCAGGGTCCACACAGAGATTTCAGACTAATATCTACACAGTGATATTAGTCTGGCTTTGTGGGTTAGGTGCAGATGGCGCATTCAAAAAAGAAAAATCACATTCTTATTGATTCAATAGGCATAAGTATGCACATATAATTGCAGACAATGTAGTATTTTGTTTTTCTCCAAAGTTCCTCCAGAAAACAGTGGAGGCTTAATGATCCAAAAGGGCATTATCAGCATCACATTAAAACACACAATATCTTTGAATCTTTGAAATATCTTTGTCAAATGTAAATATTATTTTTGATTGTCATTGTAGTTTGAAAGAGCTTGTGCTGCAGAACGTCCGTGAGGACCCAGCTCAGGGCCTGCTGTGTGAGGAAACAGGATACCCAGAGGACGTCATGGACCGCTGGAGACAGGTAGGATATACCCTGAAGAGGTCATGGACCTCTGGAGACAGGTAGGATACCCTGAAGAGGTCATGGACCTCTGGAGACAGACAGGTAGGATACCCTGAGGAGGTCATGGACCTCTGGAGACAGACAAGTAGGATACGCTGAGGAGGTCATGGACCTCTGGAGACAGACAGGTAGGATACCCCGAGGAGGTCATGGACCTCTGGAGACAGACAGGTAGGATACGCTGAGGAGGTCATGGACCTCTGGAGACAGACAGGTAGGATATACCCTGAAGAGGTCATGGACCTCTGGAGACAGACAGGTAGGATATACCCTGAGGAGGTCATGGACCTCTGGAGACAGACAGGTAGGATACCCAGAGGAGGTCATGGACCTCTGGAGACAGACAGGTAGGATATACCCCGAGGAGGTCATGGACCTCTGGAGACAGACAGGTAGGATACCCAGAGGAGGTCATGGACCTCTGGAGACAGACAGGTAGGATATACCCCGAGGAGGTCATGGACCTCTGGAGACAGACAGGTAGGATATACCCTGAGGAGGTCATGGACCTCTGGAGACAGACAGGTAGGATATACCCTGAGGAGGTCATGGACCTCTGGAGACAGACAGGTAGGATATACCCTGAGGAGGTCATGGACCTCTGGAGACAGACAGGTAGGATATACCCTGAGGAGGTCATGGACCTCTGGAGACAGACAGGTAGGATATACCCTGAAGAGGTCATGGACCTCTGGAGACAGACAGGTAGGATACGCTGAAGAGGTCATGGACCTCTGGAGACAGACAGGTAGGATACGCTGAAGAGGTCATGGACCTCTGGAGACAGACAGGTAGGATATACCCTGAAGAGGTCATGGACCTCTGGAGACAGACAGGTAGGATATACCCCGAGGAGGTCATGGACCTCTGGAGACAGACTGGTAGGATATACGCTGAGGAGGTCATAGACCTCTGGAGACAGACAGGTAGGATATACCCTGAAGAGGTCATGGACCTCTGGAGACAGACAGGTAGGATACGCTGAAGAGGTCATGGACCTCTGGAGACAGACAGGTAGGATATACCCTGAAGAGGTCATGGACCTCTGGAGACAGACAGGTAGGATATACCCCGAGGAGGTCATGGACCTCTGGAGACAGACTGGTAGGATATACGCTGAGGAGGTCATAGACCACGTACACTGAAGACAGGTCACATATTCATACTAAAGAATTGGCATTGTGAGTTTGTAGATAGTAATTTAATGTAGGTATTAATTTAGTGTGGCCAATGTCCAATCGCCAATTTTTCATAGTATAGTTTGTTTACTACTTTTGACACAGTGTCCTGTTTAGGCTATTTATTTTATTCATTTTAGAGGTCTTAAAAAGGCCTGAAAGTCCTTAAATTGTAACTTTAGAAATGTGCACATACCCTGTATGCGCTTAGGCTACTAAGTGTGTTTGTTTACTGCTGAGTGAGAAACCAATTGCTCTGACGGACCCCACCCCAAATCATTTGGGGGACCCTGACAGTTTGAGAACCCTGTATACTAATATAAAGAGTAACAGTTCCTCTCCATCCCTGCAGGTGATTTATTACCAACAGTTCCTGGTGTTCTTCCTGCTTCCTCTCTGCATGCTGATGTTCTGCTACGTCAGCATCACTGTCCGTATCATGTCCACGCGTATGAAGGAGAAGTGTCGCTCCATCAAGGTTGGTACAGTAATTTTGTTTTGTGTGTGTGTGTGTGTGTGTGTGTGTGTGTGTGTGTGTGTGTGTGTGTGTGTGTGTGTGTGTGTGTGATATATATATATATATATATATATATATACACACTGTATGACAAAGGCTAAAACTAAGAAAACATTTCATTTAGGTAGGCTTTTTTTGCAAAGCATTTATTTTGTTTGTTTTTTGTTCACTATTGCACAGCAGTGTGTAGGTGGGTTTTGTTTGTAGCACGGAATGTGGTGATTTGATTGTCAGTGTATGATGATGTATGATGACCAGTGTGATTTAATGTGGTTTAATCAAAATGCGATCCAAGAATCGCATTTTTGATTAAACCACAATAACCCTGTGCTCCATCCAGCTCATCTTCATCATCGTCTTCACCTACTTTGCCTGCTGGACGCCCTACAACAGCGTCATCCTCCTGCAGGCCATTAGAATCTCTGCCGGTACCAACAGCACAGAGTCGTGCAAAGAGTCAGACACACTGGGCTACTCTCTGTACGTGACGCGCAACGTGGCCTACCTCTACTGCTGCATCAGCCCAGTGTTCTACACCTTCATGGGTAAGAATGCCTATACTGCACTATTACTGTGCTTTATATATGTGTCCATTTTTCAATGCTTCCTTCTATGTTGAGGAAAAGATGATCATTATAACTGGGCTTACCAGAAATACGCTTCATCTCCACTGCATCTCAGAGGCAATATTGGTGCTTTTGCTCGGTACATTTATTTGAAAACGACTTTGAAAAATACGTTATTTTGTAGATTTAAAGTATTATTATTATGTTATACTTGGTCTATTTAAAAATATCCAATGTACAAGCTCACAATGTGATGCACCACAAGACTGTCGAATTTTGAAAAATGGCATAATTATTCTGCACAATGAGCCAATATTTATTTTCCCCTTCACTCAAGTCAAAATTTAAATGGACAGGACAGGACAATTACTTATACAGTGTGGTGTTGATACTTTTACTTAAGTATCCTCTCCCCCCTCTGTTTTTAGGTAAGAAGTTCCAGAGCCACTTCAGGAGGCTGCTGGCCAAGAAGATCCCCTGTCTAAGAAGACACATCAGCCTTAGCAGCCAGAGCAGCAGGACCACCTCACAGAAGAACCCCCATACCACCTGTGACCGTGAAGACCCCCCCATACCACCTGTGACAACTTGGAATGTAGGAGTTGGCACGTCAATTGTAATTAAGTATTCTGAGTGAGACACCCTTGACTTGTGTCACGGCACCCACCCTGTATTAGGCCACGTGAAAGAAAAAAAGAAAGATGAAAGTGATAGTCATACATTTTAAGAAAATGTATTTGTTTTTAGTGTCCGGGTACCCCGTCCAGGACAGGCTTCAGACGTGCCTCCTCGGGAGACTTGGCTAAGATCTGATTCTGAACCCATTTGATTTGGCATTAGCTGTTGTGAAGAAAATAATTTCCCATAATTCATTTTTTTACTTACTGTGCTTCAAGCGCCCTCTGCTGGCAATACTGGAGTCGTTCCTCACTCCTTCCCTTTGGACTCTCTTGGCAACTAAAGTGTAAAATCTTTTGTCCATTTCATAATTACTTGGATATTTTATAGCAGGACCTCTCTGTGTACCTACTACACTACACTACTACCTACTATCTACAATACTGAGTTAAACCATATCCTTGGCCTGGGCCATGGCTCAGCGGTCCAGGCACCTTGGCTGGTAATCCAGTCTGGCAGTGTGCCGCGGGCTCGACTCCCGATCCCGACGGCCTTTACTGCATATCACTCCCCCATCTCTCTCCCCATTTCCTGTCAGCCTACTGTCTGTGCCTCTATACAAAATATAATATATATATATATATCCTTGAATTTAAAGATGGAGTGCCACAATTTTTGTATTTTTCCAGTTTTTCATGTGTCTATGAGGTGACAGTACTTCATTATACACCCTGGAGTCATTGTTATGTGCAATGGTGTATTAACTTTGTATTTAGGGTTTCTTCCTGGAGGCTGAACCCTTGACAGTGAAACGGGCCAATGAAATAAACAGTAATATAGTGACATCACACTATCAGCCCCTCCCCCTTTATCATACAACTGGGTGCAGCTTCAGTTCAGGTGGATCACCACCCATCACCACCCACCAGGCAAACCAGGCATACTTAATGAACTGGTGTCCACATAAAAGCATGATTTGAACAAATACTGTACACTTTTTGGAAAAAGTTCTTCCTCCTAATATTATAATAATACCTGATGATCATGTTTTAGAGTGGAAAAAAATTGTGGCACTCCATCTTTAAGTTTCAACATGACGGTATGAATGGGGGTACATTTGATTAACATCCTGAAGCACACTAGTAAAACTTTGCTAAGTACAGTTGTTCATGTCGGTCTGAAATATATTTATTTGTACTGTAGAGCCATGCAAAAAACAATTCTCCACTGAATTATTTTAATCCAATCATTAGGTCTAATCTCCATTAAAAAAGATCATGTAACTATTACTTGAATACCGGTTTCTGTACTACAACAATAGATAGCTATTGTTATGAGTGTAAAAGTTTGTTTATTCACGTAGTTTACCAACCGACACTGAAACAATAGCCTATTGAGGGAATGTGAATGCTTGTGACACATTAACATGGGACTGATCATATAGGCCTAGTAGATCTTAACAATATACAACGTATCAACTTGTACAAATAAATAATAAACAAATAAAATGGAAGCGATGCTTTCATTATCTAGTATTATCTGGTATCTAATTATGTTAAATGTACCTATAAATATGTGATCCTATTCAGATGTGACATAGGCCTACTGTTGTGTCAGTCACAGACGGTGACGCTACGCCCCATTGGCCAATGGATACGTTGTCAACTTAGGTCAACGTATGCAACTTAGGGCTGAGCACGATTGTTGTGGGCCAGCTGGTCTCGGCTGGGTGCTACACTTATAGTTAGACGGACCACCAAACCTCCTTGCCAAAAATAGCAGATCTACAAGCTCACAACATGTTACAAGCCTGTAGTTCTGCTATTTTTAAGGGATGCTTGGGTTCAAGTGGTACAGTACATGAACTGGCACCTTTCTAGAAACCCATGGCAAACATTTGCCAAGTAACAAAAATAGGTGAACATACTTCAGACATTGGTGAACATTCGGCAAACAAAAAAACGTTATGTACAGTGCGAGCTTTGTGGTGACGCTATTTGACGTACAATGAAATATCTAGTGTTTTTAAGTGTTCAATAGCAGTACTGCTCCGTGCAGCAGAATCATACCGGTCCCATAATAACCCTGAGGTTATTCACAACCATCCTCTGCAAACACACTTTTCAACAGGAACAGCATTAACATCCAGACAGTGATTACGTCACTCATCTATCATATGTCTAAACCTACTGTTTGTTCAAGTTTTATCCCAGCTTCTGGTCAGACTGAATGAAATGCATGCTTTTCCTTTTGATATGATTCATTTTTGTCCTCTCGATAGTAACACAATCTAAAACTTAAACCTTATAAAAATGTGTAAAAATGTGTCAACATTATTGTCAAGATTTGTCAAAATATGTTTTTTTTCTTCATGTCTTTCTTATTTGTTTTCCAAAGTAAAACAAATAGTGCAGATTGTAGACCTGCCACTTGCACCTATTTGTAATACAAAGAAGTAAATTGGGCTTGTTGTTGGGCCTGAGCCAAAAATATGATGAAAAGTAAGAGTCTACTGTCATTGAAATATTGGCTCAGGAATGCAACAAAAACATCTCCATGAATTTAAGGCTTCATACGGTGTGATTACTAGAAATGTTTTGGGTGAGTCTTTAAGAAAATGTCACCCACTCTGTTTTTAGGGTAGGCCTATATGCCCACATAATAGCTCTTCCCACTTCCTTCGCAGGTGTTACCAATGATACTAATGAAGGGTTAGGCTCTGTTCCATTCTGGTCAAACAGGGTCAGGGTGCTGCGATTGTGCATTTTGGCTCACTAGAAACACCAGTGGGTCTCAAAATATCCTTGAGTGGGTTCCAAAAGGTCCAAAAGTGGACCCGGGCCGTAAGGGTCCATTTGGTTCCATTACGCAACCTAGGAATAGTAGGAAGAGTTCTTTCCAAAATGGCTGCTGTGTGCATATACCATGAACCCATGAGTAGCACAAGCGCACACTGGGCCCCATTCCCAGACACTGTTTAAAAACCTCTGCTATACAGGTTTCCTCAGTGAAAACATGGTGGTTCCATGCTTTCACCAGGGGGTTTTAAACGGGTGTCTTCAGTGTTTCTACTGGGCTTTCCTCATCCTGTGGGCGGCAGAGGAGCGGTGGTTGGCCAGTTTCTGCAGCACGCAGCTGGACGACACCATGGAGAGCTTACAGTTCAGAGACTCTGTCCTCTCCCAGCTGTAGTCTGCGTTCTTGTCTTTGTCACTCTCTTTGTCCTTGTCCTCCTCTTCCTCCTCCTCTTCACTCTCTTCGTCGCTGCGCTCGTCCTTGTCCAGCTGGAGGAAGGAGGGGACAGGAGCAGCGTTGAACAGTTTATAAATACTAATGACATTTTGATTAGAGCATATGGTATATGGTATGTGTGTTGAAAAGTAACAATTGACAAAATTATAGACATTCAATACAGAGACAATAGCCTATAGAACAAAATATGCTAACCAAATTAAATCCGCTGTGTGCGAACAAACCTCCCCCTGTTTTAGCAAAAGTAGTTTAAAATGTTTAATATGAATCAAGCAGACAGCTTGTATTACAATATTCATTATTCTTTTAATACAATTGAATTAAATAAATGTATATTTTATCCAGTTTGCATGGTATAGTACCAGTGTGTTAACTAACACACAACAGCACTGCTTACAGCCTTACATGTAGTCTCTCTAGTCTATACTGATCTATTGATACATTTAGATACTGTGGTCTGGTATGACACCTACTGTTTGAAAAGAAGTACTACATCAAAGTCAAAAGGGAATATGTTGTCTTCCCAAAAGAGCTCTGCCTAATCCTGTTTTATAAGGTGTTGCTGTTGCCATTAGTGTACTGTATGTTTGACATGAACCCTTACCTTGCCTAAGAAGATAAATTTGTAGGCCATGCGTAAGATGAGGCCAGCCCAGAAGATGTGGAGCGCTTGCAGCACCATCAGCAGAACGTTGAAGAAGTAGTAACCAGTGAATGGTTGAAAGATCTCCATAGACGAAATCAGAGTGGTCTTTATGATTCTATAAAGCATCACGTAAACACAGTGAGTCTTATCATTCTATACAACATCTCATAAACAAGACAACAACAACCCTATTTGTCATCACTGGAAGCTTTCTTTTTTTAAAGACCTCTTTGCCCAATGGCTAAAAGAGTCCTGAACATTAAAATAATAATTCCTTTAATGATTGATTAAATGATATAGGTAATTATTATGTCAGTTGTAGCAAATATCAATAAATAACGAACAAACCAATAGATAAGGAACTGTACAAAGACACACACACACACACTCACACACACACACACACACACACACACACACACACACACACACACACACACACACACACACACGTGACACACACAGTACTATTCATAAAACTGGTGTCAGCTAGTAAAAATGGACATGACTAGACCGAGACAACATCTTACACAGTGGGGAAGATGACCAGGCGAGTGAGCAGGAAGACCACGGTGAAGACGACGAACATGTTGTCGCAGGTCTTCCTCCATCCTGTACCGTAGTTGAACATCTTGGCCGACTGGAACGACACGACACACGAGTAGGGTGACATCACACAGTACTCAAACAGTTTCATGTACAATAGAAACAAGGTAGCATGGTTGTGTTGGTGTACTGTCGTACTGAGAGATCACAGAGAGGATTGTGTGCACATCTTTTGCCGGTATAGGCCAGATGCTGGACGTCAAGGCATCAAGGCAAATATCAAGGAGAAGGAAGAAACATCTGAAGAATTGTTTAGAGCTCCATGGACTTGGAGCATGGAAAGATATTATAAAAGTCAATTTGTGTAGTAAATTTGGAGACACCCCAGTTATATAGGCCTAACATATGCAATTTTAAACTACCGTATTTAATGTGAACATACAGATAATTTGAATATAAGGTGTGCGTGCATTATTGATGTTTTCATTTCAAATAACATGGACACAGCGTATGACTGTATGTACATATTACACATTATGTCAATGGTTCTCGAGGTCTGGTTTGTTTTTTGTTTAGTTTTTTTAAGATTTAAAAAAAGATTAAACACAAATAATCACAACTGTTAATCAATTAAAAGCATTTTTCAAAAGTATTTAATAAATAAAAAAGTAAAATAATTTCCAGAAGAAGTAGTGAAAATAGAAAATCTGTGTGCGTGTGCGACTGTGCGCGTGGGTGTCAAGGAGCCAGTGAGGCACTCCAACGTTGAAGCACTGGGCAGTGATAAGAGGAGGGACTACAGGCGGACCCGTGGATTCATGACCGGGAAACCCCGTGCAGCTGGGCTTTAACATTGAGCGCTCGGTTGCACTTCCGCATTTGCCAACCAAAATTTGGTTGGCAAATGCGGAAGTAGACGTTTTGAGACGGTCCTTCCGGGTGCTTCAAAACGCCACTTAGCAACTTCCACTGACATGAATAGCGGAGGGGGCGGAGCTTCGCGCCAGATCAGTCTCTATCCTTTTATATACTCTATGGTGGGTGTATGTGCGTGTGTTACCTCCAGCACTATGTCAGAGGAGTCGTGCAGCAACATGACGAGGGTTCCAATGCGGATGTAGTTCGCACAGTAGGAGAAGCTGAGCAGGAAGATGGTGGCAATGTGGTGGATGACCTGCTCCTTAAAATCCTGACCAAGAACAGACAAAACAAACATTCACATATCCCCATTGTTAATGTAGTCCAGTGGTTTTTAAACCAGTGGTCCGGGTCCACCAGTGGTCCTTGAGTCCCCTCATAATACATCCCCAGCTAAATGGGTGCTCTTGCACCACAGTTTGGGAACCACTGTACCTCTTACACCATTGTTCTTTGGGAAACCGGGCCATTGTCTGCTGATTTAAGATAAATATCATGTCAATGTATTGCTTATGTATTACTATTGTATCCCTATGGGGGTTTTGCTAACCTTCCCTGATTTTGCTTAGCATGCTTGCTTCGAGTTTCCTGTCTAAAATGAGACCAAATGGTTTGGTTTCATGTTACGCTCTCAAGAGTTACATTATTGTTAAACATCTGCATTACTTAATTTACAAGAAGTCTACACAATTAGATAATGTAGAATAATTGTTATTTTGATCAGCGTTTGCCTGTTATCTCTCCTAATGGTAGGCTACCATATCAATACAGCATACAGTACATATTTCACATTTTTACCGTGCTCAGAAGGCACAATTTGGTCTAAATTTTGTCACAACATGGTCAAAAATCTGTTAAGAAAATGTCCATTCCTCCCGGTCTGCGGATGAATGACCTTTGTAACTATTGCTCTATGACTTTCTGTCCCTTTGTATGCTCTCTCTATGGCAGTGGTTCTCAAACATTTAAACATTCATGTCTGTAACTCTGAAAATGGAACCAAATGGACCCTAACGATCCTAACCCTATAAACTCAGAGTTACAGACTTTGAGACATGTAAGGGTCAATTTAGAACTCCCTCAACGAACCCTGAGAGTTCCTGGATCCCACTTTAAAAACCACTGCTCTTTGATATTTACTCTCCTTATTCTATCTTTCTATCTTTGTATCTTTGTTTATCTGACTGGCTATTTTCTATCTTATCTGTTTTGTATTTGTATGACTGCTGCAACTGCCAGGGCATCTGGTTTGCACTTGTAGGCATCAATAAAGGTCTATCTATCCTATCCTATCCTATCGTAAAATGTTGTTTTGTAAGCCTTTTCCACCCCTCATGTCAAAATTGCAGAATCAAAGCTATGCTTATTTTAATGATATTGAATGATAATAGCCCCAGGGCATGCCATTTCTTTGAGGGGCGCAAGGCCAAACTGAGGGGCAAAGACGGCCATGGCCTTCGTGGCCTCACTGACATGTAGCAGTTATGTTAATAACTGCTACATAGTGATTGTGGAGTTATTTCATACATTAGCTGTATTGCCTTCTTTACTGTACTGTATGTCAGACGTCACATCAATACAACGTACTGTATGGATCGTACCTTTAGAGCAGTGAGTGAGTGAGTGTTGAGTGTTCAACATTTTGATTTCATTATTGTTCTTTGTGACAAATCTACTTCACCATGCTCTTCCATTCAATCATTAAGAAACACTATTTTAAAATGGATTGTGTTGCTTGCTTCATACCTTCCTCCTGATGTCCTTGTAGATGCGGAGCAGCAGAGACGTGTAGAAGCCCAGCTCTAACATGTAGTACCAGTAATGGACTCTCTCCATGGCCTGTAGGGGGAGCAGAACATTAATAATGGACTCTCTCCATGGCCTGTAGGGGGAGCAGAACATTAGTAATGGACTCTCTCCATGGGCTGTAGGGGGAGCAGAACATTAGTAATGGACTCTCTCCATGGCCTGTAGGGGGAGCAGAACATTAGTAATGGACTCTCTCCATGGCCTGTAGGGGGAGCAGAACATTAGTAATGGACTCTCTCCATGGGCTGTAGGGGGAGCAGAACATTAGTAATGGACTCTCTCCATGGCCTGTAGGGGGCGCAGAAAATTAGTAATGGACTCTCTCCGTGGGCTGTAGGGGGAGCAGAACATTCATTATGGATGATATCCGATATGCAGGGTCAAATCATCCGACACCAATATTACACTATTATATATTTATATTGAGCTCATTGCTGATTTATTTTTTATATTTTTCATTTAAAAGCCATTAACGGTGATATTATTATTGTGTCAATATTGGTGAAATATCAGTAAATATTGGTGAAATATCAGTCAACATCGGTGAAATATCTGTAAAATATCGGTCAATATCGGTGAAAAAATATCGAAATTATTTTTACATCGGTTTGATCGGTCGGTCGATATCGATATGCTACCATACACAATGACATGACAATACAATACTACTGAAACAGACTATACATTCTAGGTAGTGTAAGGATATTATTTTAATTGTATCATTAAAGCTCAATATTGTCATAGTAATCATTGCTATAGAGTGTTTGTTCAATAACAGGAGTTTCCTTCAGCTCTTTAATAAACAGAAAATACATTTTAAGGTGGGTTGCCAATTTCATTCAGTCAGGAGAGAGAACATATTAATTGTATATTGTTCCATTAATGTTGTCTGCTCATTTCTTTGTGGCATCATTTCCAATTGCAACAGTAAGGTAGAGACAAATAGTAAGTTAGTAACTATAACTATTGGTATTAGCCAGCACCCTGTGCTGCATGCATGGTTCCTACTTTGTGTGTGCGTGCGTGCGTGCGTGCGTGCGTGCGAGTCTGTGTGGAGTCTGTGTAATACAGGATGTAAACGGTTTGTACCGTAAAGTGATACATGTGAGAATGAGGAAGCAGGTGATCATGATCATGTTCTGACCTGTAGAGGATAGTGCCTCCAGCATTCCTTAGGGTCCCAGAACCAGGGTTTCTATAGAGGGGGCAGAAAGATGTTAGGATTCACACCACCTCATGTATTTTCAAATAGCAGATCTACAAGCTCACAATGTGCCGCACTGGGGCACATTGTGAGCTTGTAGATCACCTATTTTCAAATGGCCGAAATGTATTGGGATGATGTGGTCAATGTACTGTATGTTCTGTAATAATAATCATAATCTACAAAGTAACTAGTAACTAAAGTTAGGAGTAAAAGTGCAATATTTAAGTATTGGAAATACTAGTACAAGTAAAGTACAAGTACCTCAAAATTGTACTTAAGTATACAGTACTTAAGTAAATGTACTTAGTTACTCTCCACCACTGTGGGAAGTCTAAAACCGTTATTTGTCCAGGTATAAAAGAGCCTGTGTTCCAATGGATCCAATGTAGTTATTATATAGTCACAAGCTCTTGTTAATACTTTTCATTGATTCAATATTCATAAAACACGCACGCACGCACGCACGCACACACGCACACACACACACACACACACACACACACACACACACACACACACACACACACAGCCAAAATAGCAAATCTACAAGCTCACAATGCCAGGACATCTCGATCACGTGACCACAGAGATAACGTGCACTGAGTTGATCCACAACCTCAATCTTGTAAATCTGAATGGATGGCGTTAATCGATGCGTCCCCTATATACGCATACTGACGGAGAGACAACTTAGTATCGACTGGTTTGTCTTGTTTCCTTGTGGCTGTCTAGGGGGGGTCTGAAAAGGTTGAGAACCACTGGTCTAACCAATTGACGATGCCTGAAGGCTAGCAGCGTGGCTATACCTGGAGTGGAAATGAACATATTGTGGACAAAAACCCGTATGACCTTCACCCCCAACTCTAGTGCTTCTCAACCTGTGAGGAGGAAATTGCAAGCGGGCCCACCATTTTAAGACCTTTTAAGTTCTCGCACTTAAGTTCCAAGATAAAGAAAAAACAGTTGTACAAGCTCGCAGCATGTCACAAAATGACGTGCTGTAATTTAAATATATTTAAATTAACACTTACATCTATCAAGCATGCCAGCCCAGCCAGGAAAGCAGTGATGTAGAAGAGAAATCTCCAGCTGTATAAGGACAAAGCATAATATTTATACACACCATTTTGCACGTTCAAATTAAAGTCATTTTCAGTGCTGGAAGAACTCTTCCACCACTTATTTTGATTTTGTTTTGTACTTCATGCCAGCAATATATATCACTAATATCACTAGCTGGCCTGTATTAAGCTTAAATTTAGGTTTAAGCTTAAGCTTAAGATTGGCTGTTAAGTTTTCTGAATAAATACATAAAACAAATAATGTTGCTATATACACTGTAGAGCAACAACTAAAATGATACAGAGGTGTCCCCGGCTTAAAAGGTATAACATTAAGTTTAAAAGTATAGTATAAAATAATGCATGTTTCATATTAATAATCTAAATCTGCAAAGTAACTATAGTAAGTATAGGAGTAGAAAGCACAATAGGCAAATATGATTTGCCTCTGAGATGTACCTGTAGTGGAGTAGAAGTATCAAAAACTTTAAATACTCAAATAAAGTAAACGTACTGTACCTCAAAACAGTACTTAAGTATAGGTACTTTCCACCTCTGCATATTTGTAGCCACCACTTTGGCACGTTAGAAGTAATTGGAACTATATACACTGTAGAGCAACAACTAAAATGATACAGAGGTGTCCCCGGCTTGAAAGGTAGGTAACATTAAGTTTAAAAGTATAGTATAAAATAGTATAAAATAATGCATGTTTCATATTAATAATCTAAATCGGCAAAGTAACTATAGTAAGTATAGGAGTAGAAAGCACAATAGGCAAATATGATTTGCCTCTGAGATGTACCTGTAGTGGAGTAGAAGTATCAAAAACTTTAAATACTCAAATAAAGTAAATGTACTGTACCTCAAAACAGTACTTAAGTACAGTAGGTACTTTCCACCTCTGCATATTTGTAGCCACCACTTTGGCACGTTAGAAGTAATTGGAACTTAACACCCTGAAATCATTTATCTATGCAGGAAAGAAAAAAAGGTAAACACCTAACAGGAAGTGCATTTTTTTCTGATGGTAACATAATAGAGGCTCATTACAAATGTTTTTTTTTATTGGGTTTCCCCCCCCCCCCCCCCTTTTTTTTTTTTTTTTTTTTTTTTTTACAGTTGGCCGAGCGGGAACTTGTCTCATTGAGGAAATAAACAGGACATGTGTTTAGACATGTTTAAGTGATATCGTCTCTGTCGGGTGGAAACCTCACACGTTCAAAACTGGTACTTTAGGATTCAAATTCAAAAGCATCAAAAGCAGCAGATCAGCAGCTTGTGTGTGTGCTGGAGACAAGAGGTTTCTGCTCGACAACAACAGTGTAACTGTAATGATGCACTCACGCTGCCTCTCCAAACTTCTTGGTGTGACAGGGCCTGTCTTGATCCCTGCGCAGACGGAACCAGGCCTGCACCTGCCTGTGGGTTTTCCCACTCTGTGTGGACAGACCCACTATCTGGCTCTGTGGTGGTGGGGGGGTTGAGGGAACAAGTGCAGTGTTAATTTAGACAGCACATTTTTAGTTGGTTTAGTCATAGTCTTTTGAATACATTGTCATTTAGTTTTAGTCACATTGTAGTCACCTGAAAAGTTTTTGTTTGAGTCTAGATTTAGTCGACTAAATATCATACGATTTAGTGTGGATTAAATCTACAGTTGATCTAGTCAACTAAAATGTGTTTTGGCGCGCCTTGATAGCGGCAGATTTTACACTTGGTTTTACACACGTATTGAGAGCTTGTAGATCTGCTATTTTCAGAGTGCAACCCCTGAGCGCAACCAAACATAACATTAATTATTTTTTAGTTCTACTGGATCTCTTCTCTAGTCCCTTATTCTAGTTTTTTATTTGTTGACGAAATTGTCAATATACTTAGGTAGGTAGCTGACGAAATCAACTCGTTACACAGTATCTCTATAGTCATGTGCTCAAGACAGATCTGTCCGATATTTCATATTCCATCCTGATTGGCTAACATTGGCTTTTTTTGAACAAAACGCCTCAAATCATGAACGCAGCGTGCCATTTACGTGAAATCTTTCACAGACGTTCCTACTAGGCTGAGGAATATATCCCACCCTTTTCACGTTGGCCTGTTATAGCGCCACCAACAGGTGGATTTTAGCAAAACACATTTTTGGAACAAAATGCCTCAAATCATCCAATTGCCATCACATTTAGTGCTTAGACCTGTGCCCCGAGGGGCACTTTTTCTATAGTTCTTCCTGGTTCTCACACCTTTTGCATAGTCGTCAATTCATGTTCAGTCCTGTTCCATTTTTGCATGTCCGCGGTCAGCTCGTGCACATATATTGACCTTATCATGACCTCGCTCGTGACCCGACCTTCATTTCATAAACGTTAGTACCGCTATATCTATTGAACAATTAATCAAGTTAATAATATATATTATATCTGCAATAGATCCTACATCCTCTGATTGGGGTGAGGTGGGTGCCAGGGGGTCCTCAGAGTTTGTACCTCAAGTACAAAGTCAGGTTTACTAAGCATTGAAGGTTTAAGTGGTTAACTGTCTGAAAAGACACATTAACACAAATCCAACATACACTCATGCCAGTGCTGTCAAACAAGTCCATGAAGCTATCTATTAAATCTGTAGTGGGGGTCCCTGCTTCATCTCTCTGTCACCTAAGGAGTCCTTGGGCTGAAACTTTGAAGACCCCCGATCTAGGCTATTCCTTCTCTTTTGCAGTAGGTCTTTTGGGGCTCGGACATGAATGACTAACCACCCCCCTTAGATGAGAAATGTGAAGTTAATTACAGCAACAATTCACACAAAGTCTCATGGCTGTGGTGTCCCCTGAGCTGTGCCCCTGGGCTTGGGCCCCGTTAGGCCTGTGTATAATCCACTCCTGATCACGACCTGAAGACGTATTATTGTGTTTACTAAAGAGCTATGAAGACAGGGAGACTCTGTTACTGAACAAACACTCCATAGCAGGGGTTCTCAACTTTTGTCCAAGCACTGAACCTCTTACACAAAAAACACTTCCACCACCACTTTGCATTTCAACTAATGACAGTGCTAGAGGGAGTTTTGCATTCAAAAGTGTGTGGTAGCATCGTGTGTGTGTGTGTGTGTGTGTGTGTGTGTGTGTGTGTGTGTGTGTGTGTGTGTGTGTGTGTGTGTGTGTGTGTGTGCGTGCGTGCGTGCGTGCGTGCGTGCGTGCGTGCGTGCGTGCGTGCGTGCGTGCGTGCGTGCGTGCGTGCGTGCGTGCGTGCGTGCGTGCGTGTGCGTGTGACTGTGCGTGCGTGTGTGCGCGGGACTGTGTGTGTGCGCGGGACTGTGCGTGTGTGCGCACGTGTGGGTGTGACTGTGTGTGCATGTGCGTGTGTGTACGCGTGTGGGTGTGTGCATTCCCCCATATGTTTTCAAGAACAAGGATGTGTGTCTAGCACTGTGTTGTCATCACAAGTAGGCATTGTGATACCAATCTCTCAGAGAAATAACCGAAGGCTTATAGGGGGCTTTCTACATGGCTGACAGGTGCTGACAAAACTTAATTACTTTTCAGGGAATGGTAAAAAAGAAAAGAAAAAAAGGGTCTGTGTTCCAATCGATCCAATGTTATTATTCAGTCACAAGCAAGCTCTTGTTAATATACACCAAATATCTTTGCCCCAAAATACCTGATCTACAAGCTCACAACGTATCGCAGCACAAATGTTCCCCCCTAGTATATGGATGCTGGCTGGGTGGTTAAAACGTAGGCTATAAACTATAGTTATTTTCAATCTGTCCAAATGGAAACAGATGTTTTCCTCGTGACTTACTGTATCCTTGGGGGGAAGACTTACACATTGACGTAGCATAATAGTGATCACATAAATGTAACCATGGAACCCCTGAGTTACAACGGTTACTTTATACGTAACCGTTGTAACTCAGGGGTGCCATGGTTGAATCAGTTATTTACACTGTACCTATGTGCTTTGACTGATGTTTTGACTACTAAAGTATTCAATCAATCAATTGTTGACTGCTAGAGACTGGAGAGTCTGTAATACTCAATGCCTCTGCTTTTGACACCCCCTCTCTTAATGCTACTAGCATTCTAGCTCAGTGGTTCCCAAACCTTTCAGGTCGAGACCCAAAAGACGTTTGTTCGGGACCCAAACTAGTGAAAATAGCAGATACCCAGTGTTTGGGAACCAGTGTATATAGAGCACTGACCTGTGTGGGCTGTCTGCTCCGCAGGGTGTAGAAGGCCTCCAGCTTTGGGGAGGGGGCCGCCATCAACTGCACTCTGTTCCTCACCCCCACACACCTGGCCATGGGCGGGGCCGCGTACCTGGGGGGCAACGTAAACACAACACACAGGACGCTGACTAAACCAATATTGATCCACCGTTAGGGGGGGGGGGGCACTGTTTTTTTTGCATGCCACACTTCCCAGGGGTCCGCGTATGTATTGCCATACATTCAGAAAATCATTTGAATATTCAAAAGTAGTGTTTTTTTTCTGTTCCGTTGCCCCCCCGGACCGTTTTATCAGCAGGGACCTAGAAGTATAGGTCTAAAGGTAAAAGAGTTAGTATGGAATGATAGTATGAAAAGGTGGGTTTTGAGAGTTGTTAAGCTGACAACGACATATTGTGGCTTAAGCTCACAATGCTTAATTGTACTTTTGTATTTTGATTTCAATACTTTTGTCAAACTTGAATGCAGGGCTTTTAGTTGTAACTGAGTAATGTTATCGTATTATACTTTTTACTTAAGTAAGACATCTGAGTAGGCTACCTCGCCCCCCACCGGCAAACATCCCGTAACACTTTGGTAGTGGAATGTTGAAAACTGCGACATTTTATGGACATCGAGCTTGAGCTGATGCCTGAAGGTCTATGATCTATATATAAACAAATTTAAAATCAGATTTTGCACACAGTTTTAAATGTGCTGAGGCTCCCTGAAATTGTTCATCAGCGACACAGAGCTTGAAACCGTGACAAACCTGGGCCTCACCTTTAACTTACTTACAACACTTGTTGCTTAGCACCACTGCCTCCAGACGTGTGCATGCATTCTACAAGTTGTTGACTCAACACAAACAGTTTGGAAGTGGGTTTGCCTGCAGCTTCAGGCAAAGGAATTACAACTGTTGTGTTTCATTGGCGCGGCCGTGCGGAGAGATTGTTGGCACAGAGAGCTGTGTTTGTGCGTGAAGGTCATTTCCGTGAGTGCTGCTAATCCCTCTGACTGTAAAATACCTAGAGTGTGCACTTGGTAAGAGACTAGATCCCTCACTGGTCATCACTCCACATGTCTTCTAGACCACTGGTTCCTAAACTCTGGGTCGGGACCCATTTGTCAGTCGCGGACAAATTTTTTATGGGTCCCTTTATTTTCTACATTTTGCTTTTAATTATTGTTATTTAAAAACATTTCAGGAGAAAAGAATAATTAAAACAAAATGCAATGATTTTTTTCAGTAATTTCATGAAGAAATAAAATAATAAATAAAATAATAAAATAATCTAAGAAATTGCATAAATTAGATTAGGAACAAAGGTTTAAGAAGTAGTTAAATGCGGCGCAAAGCGACCCGTTGTGAGCTTGTAGATTGGCTCTTTGCAATAGTTCTAACAAACTAACGTCTAATTTACTTTTTGTGTCTTGAGGTAAAACGTTTGAAAAGGAAGTGTCGTTCAGCTGTGCTAGTGCTCAGTGATGAAAAATGTACTCAGCCTTTTTACTTGAGTAAAAGCAGCAGTAGAAAAATATAAAGAATACTCTGTTACAGGTAATAGTCCTGTATTCAAACATAACTTGACTGAGTAAAAGTACAAACGTATAAAGATATACTTAAAGTATGAAAAGTAAAAGTAATCATAGTTAAAAATGTGTCAATCTTTCAAAAATAGCCGATCTACAGTACAAGCTCAAAAGGCTAGAGACAGGACAGGCTACACACACACACGCACACGCACACACACACACACACACACACACACACACACACACACACACACACACACACACACACACACACACACACACACGCACACGCACACGCACACACAGCACGCATGGTCACCACCCTGGCATAATTTATGTTAACATTTAATCCATTTTAATGACCCGATTGTTTGCTTAAGTAGGCACAACAAAGCATGCAGATTGGAAGATAAGTGTGGTCAAAGCCATGCAGGCCGGTGTATCAGAGGTGATAGTGATCTTCACCTTTACACCCCCCCCCCCCCCCCCCCCCCCCCCAACCACTGAGCTAGAATGCTAGTCATTCTAGCATTAAAAGCAGAGGCGTTGATTTAACCCTAACGCAAATGGAAATAACAAAAAAGCTGAAATATGGAGAAACAAGGTTTATGCCCGACAGTATAATTATCCTCCAAACATTATATATGTACATCATTGGTTCCCAAACTGGGGGTCGGGACACATGGGCGGGCAGAAGACAGTGAAGTGACAATTTAAAAACGTTTAAGACCTTTTTAATACCTAAAAAAAGAGATAGAGAAAATAAAAAGACTATTACTGAATCAACAGTAAATCATCATAAGTAATCAACAAATAATTAAATTAGCCGATCTACAAGCTCACAACGTCTCAGATTGACTATTTTCACAATATTTATCTGTGGAACCGAGTCAGGGTACCCATGTTCAAATATGATTATTTTTGGGGGCACGACCTGAAAAGGCACTGATGTACATGACTTCTCTGCTACTAAAACAAGATGTAATTTAGGATGAGGTTTGCATGATGTTATTATAGTGCAGGGTGGCTCCCTAGTGGACCTGTGCTGATGCTAACAATACAACACTGTCTGTCTGCATTAAGCGTTGCCAGATTTTGCAAGAGAAAACATGTGGTCGGGTCTATATACTGTACAAAAACAAGCCCAAAAGAAGCAACTAGGCCACATTAGCACACGCGAACACACGTGAACGCACACACACACTAACGCACGCACACATGAACGCACACACGCACACATGGCTATTCGAAAATAGCTTATGCACAAGATCTTGTAGATCTGCTATTTTCAAATACATCTTGAAATCGTTTTGAAACATTTTAATAATATTTTAACACAATTCGTGGGGAGGCGTGGGGGGATGTCCTTGACTTGAAATAGTTTGAGAGCCACTGGTTTAAACAACATTAGGAAGGAAGCCCTTCCAATATTTACAATCAACATTACAGGAAAAAAAACAAGCCCAAAGTCACTTATAATAAGCTAACATGGCAACACTGGTCTGCATCTCTATCCCCTACAGACCGGTGCTAATGCTAACAATACATGTATAACCTAGCTGCCACAACACCTGCTCACAGCGCCCCCGCCCCCGCCACACACACACACACCTCTGCTTTCAGTCAAATCCACACTGCTGCTTGTTGTGTTTGACAAACGACGCGTGGGGTTGCTCTGCAGCCTGTAGTCAAATTATACTGGCTTTCTGAACATGTCAACACAGCCAATAATGTATTGTAACGCATAAGCGTTCTCAATAAAATGAGAAATTCCATCTGAGCCAGTCTTGCATCTTATATTGCGGAATGCCGCTTTTTCCACGATTTTAATAATTATTACACAACATGCATTAGCCCTATTATGTTTCGGTCATTGAAAAATAGCAGATCGTTATCGTCTATTTAAAAGAAAAGTACAATTTTGAAAGATTTTGAAAACAATTTAATCTAGGCCATGCATAATAAGGAATACTTTTACTTTTTGTACTGGAGTATATTTGAATGGCAATACTTGCATGAGTATTTCTACATATTGGTAATGCTATTTATACTTGAGTAAAATAAATCATAGTAGTTCCTCCATCACTGCGCTTTGCAGCGTAGTCAAATCAGCGGCTTTCTGAAAATGTCAGCACAGCCATAACTCACTATTAATGACAGCTATGGGATGCTCGTTTTGTTTAAGCAGAAATGAGGAAAGGACACATCATCCTACTATAAATGTGCCACGTCTTTGCATGTCTGCATGCGTGTGTGTACGGTTGAAATGCACGTAACTCGAGAACCGTTTGCCCCACCGACTTCTTATTCGACACACGCGTTCCACACCCCCGCATGCAGGGAGTGCAGTGCCTGGTATCGAGTCGGTCGGACCCACGGTTCTCCAGAACTACCACAAAAGGCTCTGCTCAGGCTCTGCCAGTGGGCCTAATCAGCCTAAATCCCCTCACCTGTGCAATTTCCAGCCTCTGCCTCAGCCAATTGATTGCCATGGCAATTGATTACTTAACCAGTCCACTTTTCACAGTCAGTCAGTTTGCCCTCTTCAGACACAGGCAGACAGGCAGATACAAAAGAGATCTCCATGTGGGACACAGACAGACAGTTAAAACGGGTGCTATGACAAGTTGACAACAGGTATTATGAGGTTCCAAAGTTGCGTTCTCAAGTAGTCCGGTAGCCGACAGGCACGTACAGGTCTAGTTATTTTAACCACATGAACCTGGCATCCATCCGTCCCTGTTATGGGCATGGCAAACATTCGATGAACATAGTCAATCTCACACTACGTTACGATGTCGTGAGGCTGTAGATCGGCTATTTCCAGATTTGGTATAGAGGGGGAAATGAGAGAGTCAAGTCCATGTATCCAACGGTCAATGAAGTAAATAGGGTTTAAGAGGTTTATCGTTCTGCAAAATAGCTGCTTGAGTGGTATTCGGACTGCTCGCCCCCCTAGCGGCGGACCACTCCCCCGCTTGGTGAGAACAGACTACACTGCACTACAGGCCCTAATATATTACATTAGGAAATAGTTTGGCAAAAAAAAACTGTTGCAACGACGGACTTGAGCCATGAGAGGCACAAATGATTACCATTCTGACCACATTACTAATCCTGTCCCTAACCCTAACTGCACGCGGAAGCCGTGTAGTCGGAATGGCTGTGTGTCGGAATGCCACTCTGTCCCCAACATAAGCGAGCTCAGGCGAGTGTGTCGGCGTGCCAAACGTTCTGAAGTCTGTCCCATCTCTGTTCGACCTAGGACTCCCCGATAGGGAGAGAATCTTAAATCCCTCCCTTCCCCCCGCCAGAAATACCGGGTGGGTCCCACGATTCCGAAGTCGGTGGATTTGTGGGTCCAACGTAACCATTCCGAAGTCGGCGGATTTGTGGGTCCGATTTGTGGGTCTGACCGTGCCGAAGTCGCCAGGATTCGACTGTGACGAGCGTGTTTTGGGGGACGAGCGTTGTATTTGTTCCGCTTCGCAGCTTTAAGAGTGAGAACGCATCGCTCTGACTACTAGTAGGCGTATTTCAATGTGGGTGGGGATTTATTTTATTTACCTTTCGAACATGTAGCGCAGGGCCACGAAAGCCAGGGCCAGCGGCAGGGCCAACAGCAGGTCGCGGGGCAGGGGCCTCTCAGAATGGGCCAGCCGGTCCATGTCCGCCCAGCTCACCCCTGGAGGCAGCCAGTACTCCTGCTTCCACACCAGGTCCTCCACCCAGCGCACCACCTCCTCCACCACCAGCATGCTGGATGATCACACACACAGCAATACAAGGGGAGGTTAGAGAGAGAGAGTCACATATACAACACTGTTTGTCTTTACACTATCTTCTCTGTCGGGGGGAACCTTATTATGTCCAAAACTTTTACTTTTCAGGATTCACATTAAAAAGTAGCAAAATAGCAGATAGACAGGCTCCCCATGCCGATCTGCTATTTGTGTTCCAGTTCCAATTTGGTCTGCTTGTTTATTTTATTTTGTCAACACCTCCGACTTCACTTGTGGATCCTAGGCTGTATGAGTTGAGTTCTCTCTCCAGTTGGATATGGGTATCCTGACCTTAAATGTAGGTTCTGTTTATTAAAGAGTTGGAGAGACTCCTGTTACTGAACAAACACTGTATAGTGTATCAATGAGTAAACAAGAAACAAGCACAGATTACTAGCCTATAACACAATTAGAGCTATTTAACACTGTTACTATAACTGAACAAACACTGAGCAAATGATTAGGTCTACTATCACAATATGATATTTAACACTGTTACTGAACAAACACTATAGCAATTATCACAATTTAGCTATTTAACACTTTGATTGATTGATTGATTGAAAATTGTATTAACAATTTGCAGAATTACAGTACATTTCAAGCACAAACTCAATACAAAGGCTGTTAACTGTGAGTGGACGACCCAATTAAGCATTACACTTGTTTACAACAGCGTCCACCAAATCATCAAAACATTTAGAGACGTACAAATAGACACTTCTATATAGACAAAGAACAGTACAGGAATTCATTTTAACAAAAGAAAACACCATGTAAATGTTCTGTTATTAAAACATTTAAGCATTGTTGTTGAACACATGTTGCTGTCGCTTGCGTGTGCGTGACTGACAACACGTGTAGCCTTCACTCACTACTCTCACACACTGCTATAGAAACGAGTTGCGTGTCCAGATCTGATGTCTGCTCACATGAACGGCAGATAAGTAAACCGGCTTTTGAACAACGTGCAAAACATTTATTACATTCATAATAGGCTAATAATAATAATAATAATAATAATAATAATAATAATAATAATAATAATAATAATAATAATAATAAATAGAAAATATGGCTATGGAAGAGATCTAGGTTTATTTTACTAGGCTATAACCACTTGAATCCCATATAGAGTAGTGGTTAACTGCAGTTAAAATACACAGTTAGCCTATTAGGCTATTGTCCATTGCAAGCTTTTTTGTTTTTCAAAAGGAAACTGCATTACAAGAACAACATGGTCCTCTTAAAGAAAAATAGGCTATATATAACTCAGTCAACTCACTCTGCATAGGCTACTTGTAAAGTCCAAAGTGTAAACAGCGTTGAAGAAGTGGGATGTCCAGAGATGGTTCTACCTAGTCCTTACAGCATTCTCCATCCATCCATCCATCACAGTATACCGGTAGGCTATAAAACAGGACAGGACATAACAATGTCACTCACAGCAGCCTGCATGTAAATGGGTTGGGTTCGCTCTGGTGGCTGAGCGCTTATTGCCAGTGTTGCCAGATCTAGCCAGAAACAAGCAATTGCACATATGAAAACTATACCTATGCCACTTTGCAGATTGTTTATATCACTGGTTCCCAAACTTTTTCATGTCAAGGACCCCCAAATTGACACTAATTAGTATTCAATTCATTGAGACACGACTCTATTTGTATTTGAATTTATTGATGACATATTGTGATATTGTATTATGCTATGTTGTTGAATTGAATACATGGGACCACAATGGAATGGTATAATTTTAGCCTTAATATCCTGTACCTCGTGTTGCTGTTTATAATGCGATGCGTTATGAGCTTGTAGATCTGCTATTTCTGGAATATGTTGAATTATTTGGAAGGTGTTCCGTAACATTTTAACTAACAACCAAATTATGTTTTGGTTTTATGTCTTGGTGATGTCCCTCTCACATTTTCAGATGGGGGTAGAGGTGACCAGATGTCCCCCTTTGCGTTAGACAGTCCCTCGTTTCCAAGACTTGGAAGTCTAGTTAGTCCCCTAATAGTTGGATTTATGTTGTATAAGCTCTCTCATTGTCTCTTTTCCTGCTAGATGTATTTTTAAGCCTGTTAAAATAACATGATGATATATCCCCTATAGGCAGTACCAAGTCGACCATACCACCCATGACCAAAATTACCATTTTAAAACCAAATGTGAGACTTATTAGGCCTATGGTCGAATATCATATCACATCAAGGCATTTAAATAGCAACGCTGCTAACCCCGCCCCGTCCCACTTGTCCCACACAGTTTGGATCTAATGATCAGTTTGGATCTAGTCACTAGATGGGGGGTCCACAGACAAATGCATGTTCATTTGGGGGTCCTTGACATGAAAATGTTTGAGAACCACTGGTTTTTGAACAACATTAGGAAACAAGCCCCAAAAAACGCAATAATATATACAAGCAGAAAAGCTCAAATAATAAACAGACATGGCAACACTGCCTATTGCAGAGACACAGGGGCGGGGCTATTGAATGGAGATAAATAGCCCACAGCATTGCACTTGTATAAAATCCCCAGTGTGCTCATCTAATTATTAACCAACGTGTATAATGTGTGTGTGTGTGTGTGTGTGTGTGTGTGTGTGTGTGTGTGTGTGTGTGTGTGTGTGTGTGTGTGTGTGTGTGTGTGTGTGTGTGTGTGTGTGTGTGTGTGTGCGCGTGCGTGTGGTAGGCCTAAATGGTAAATGGTGCATTTACATAACATTTATAGCTTTTATCCAAAACGCTTTACATAGATTTTGCATCACATTCACACACCGATGGCGGAGGAAACCATGCAAGGCACCAACCTGCTCATTGGGAGCAATTAGTTGTTCAGCGTCTTGCTCAAAACTTTGAAACTAAACTAACCCTGGGGAAGGCCGGGATCAAACTGGGAATCTCTCAAGGTTCCCATCCGGCGCGCGCACGTGCGTGCGTGTGCGTGCGTGCATGTCCTACAATAGGTCATTGCATGCATTCTAGCACTGGACCTAGCCTTGGCGACCATGTGTCTTATGCAATGGTTAAAATGTCATAGACAAATATGCCAGGTCCATTGTTGACCTGGCATCCTATAGGTTCTATAGTTTCATGTACAGATATTTACTGAGGGATGTGTTTAGCTTGCTTGCTGTAAGTCGCTCTGGATACAAGTGTCTACTAAATGCCCATTGAAAATGATGGTTAAATTAACTTGTTGATCCACAACACTCTGCATCGACAATGACACAATTCAAACACAATCCACCAGGGCTTTCGAGGTAGTACTATAGACAAGCCTACTTGACAAGATAAACATTGTAAATGTGTCCACATGTATTTCCTTTTGCAGTGTTAACTTAAACCAGGGGTCTTCAATGTTAATTATTTAAGGCCAAGGACCTCTTAGCGGAGAGAAAGATGAAGCAGGGACCCCATCACCCCGCTACATATTGTATATTGCATTGCAGATTAAACTTCTTCATATATTTCATAGATAGCTCCATAGACTTATCATTTATGTTTGATTCATGTTTTTTCAGACATAATTTGACCTTTAGACTTTGTACTTAGGCTGGTCTTTGTTTCTCCTCTACACATCTCTTTGCCAAAACTAGCCAATGTAGAAGCTCACAACATAAATTGCAAATGGCGCATTTATATAATGCCTTTATCCAAGGCGCTTTACATAGATCGAGCATTACATTCACCCATTAATTCACACACAAATTCACACACTGATGGCGGAGGAAACCATGTTTGTTCGGTAACAGTGTTAAATATATAGCTCTATATTCTGGCAGATAGTAATCATTGCTATAGTATAGTGTTTGTTCAATAACAGCTGTCTCCTCATTTCTCGTGCTCTTTAATACACATAAAACATATAAGTTGAGGTGGCTTGCGGAACTTGCAGCCAATCAGAAGAGAAGCCCTATATTAGTTAAATTGTATAGTAACGTATTCCAGTTCAAAATATGTCTGCTCAGTTCTTTGTGTCATCACTTTGTGTTTATCTAAGAGGTGGAGAGATGGGGAGACTCCTCTTACTGAACAAACAATGATTACTATCAAAACATAGAGCTATTTAATGCTTATTTTAAGAAAAGAAGATGACTTACCTTAAACAAACTCGGCCCTAAGCTATTCCTAAAGGCAACACAATTCCACTGATATATGTCTAGCCAAAGCTTTAGAAACCGACACACTGGACATTTGTTTTTGGAAGGATGCTTGACAAATTCAAGTCTCTGTTATTGTTTAAAACATGTCACAATTTGTTACAATTATACAGCCTATTGAAAGTGTTCATATATCTCCTAATTAAAATGGTGCATTCATATTGTGATTTCATCCAAAGCGCAGACAGCGCTTTACATAGATTGTGCATCATTACATTCACCCATTCAGAGTTAGTGTCAAAGTGTCCTTGAGCAAGACAGTGAACCTCTAATTGCTCCCGATGTGCAGGTTGGTGACTTGCATGTGTGTGTGTGTGTGTGTGTGTGTGTGTGTGTGTGTGTGTGTGCGCGTGTGTGTGTGCACACCACTGTGCACACCACTCAAAGCTCAGCATCTGTATTATGAGGGGGGTAAGTCGCTTTGGATAAAAGCGTCTGCTAAATGACTGTAATGTAATGTAATGTAATGGGGGGACAACGACGACACTTACAGAAAATAACAGATCTACAAGCTCACAACACACACATATCTGCTGTTTTCAGCGAAGATATGTGTGAAAAGAGATTCAGGCAGTAGTATAGGGCCCTGCAGGACTCCAAACGGGTTAAGTGGTTAAGGTCTGTCTGTTGTGTAAGTAAACACGGCTCACCATGGAGTTGATGTGCATATAGCCACTCTGTCATGCTGCTTTAAATACATATATACGGTACAGGTAAGGAGACTGGAGAGCAAACCTTAGGTACACTTTAAACTGTTTGATCTGCCTCTCTGTGGCACACTGACACAAACGAATTAACACACACACACACACACACACACACACACACACACACACACACACACACACACACACAGTCACACACACACACACACACACACCTCTATACTTGCTCTCAAGTTTTATATGCACACTGTAACGCCCAAGTCCCTATACTTGGGTGATACTGGCTGCCGAGGAAGTTCAGACGTGTGATCAAAATAACTGATGTCCAAAAGTGTCCGTTGAGTAGAAGTTAAATTATATTTATTATAGTGCTCAAAGTCCTCTACTTTGTCATATAAAACAAACATAACATAAATCATCAAACGCACAGGATACAGATCACCAGCCCTCATGAACACAGTCAAAAACTGGTTTACCTCTGCCACTGGCAACACCTGATACCAATTAGGGCCAGGGTTAAATAACCATGGCAACCTAGATTGGCAACTTGAATGAACCATGGAAAACAATATGGTGGCTCAAATGGCTCTTACACACCCACCCCTAATTGCTACTGGCATACAAGAAAGAGCAATTTTAAAAAACAAAAAATACAAAAGAGCCATAAATACAAAATACAAATCATTTAAGGCAACTCATATTCATTTCAGTTTTACAGTTTTACAAAAAAGCAGATTTCAGAGAGGGGATGAATGACCTGTCACCTGCTTAAACTCAAGTCTTTTATACGTTTCTTTCTTGAGCTCTCCCATCTTCTTTTCCTCCCGTTTCTTGAGCTTTGCCATCTTTTCTTTCTCTTTCTTTGGCTCTGCCATTTTTCTCTCTTTCTCCTTTTCGAGCTTTTAGCTGCCACCTTCTTGACAGCAGCCAGGGACATGTTGCTCCATTCCTTGGAGCCTGAGGCGGACACGGCCTCGACGACCAGCTCAGTGATGCTGGGGCCGGTCTTCTTGGGTCGTGGAGCTGCTGCCTCTCTCTTGGCAGCCTTCATGGCCGGAGCTGGAGAGAAGGATGGACTCTTTTCTGCAACAAGTGGCTCGGTCACCACTCTACTCAGTCTCTTTGTGACAGCTGATTCTTCAGTCAAGCTGCTAGTCATGGTGGCATCTTGCTCTGCCTGCATCTCCTGTGGCCTTGGAGCCTCGCACTCACACCCATAGTCTTTGTCACAGAATTGAGCAACACAAGCTTCAACATCAAATATGACATAGTCATCTTTGTCACAGTGATTTGTGGCAATAGAACCCTCAATGTCGATCACATCATCATCATCATCAGGGCAATAATTTGGACCATACAACCACTTGTCCATTTCATCACTAAAATGATCATAACTTAGATCTTTAGCTTTGTTCCATATTGTATCATTGTTGGCATCAATCACACTCATGAATTCACAAAATGCATCTTTTGCCTCTTTTATATATTGTTCATCATTGAATCGCTCCCTCTGCAAACTTTCCAACTTGTCAGACAACGCTTCTTCTGGCGTCCTTGTGACCATGAGTTTTCTGGGGACAGCCCCACTGACACCAGACAGAAGTTGAAGCACATTGTCATTCTTTGGCTGTTTACCAGCGCAAGATAGCGCCTCCCCATCGCCCATGAATGAAATAAACATCAATGTTCAGTGTTCAGATGGTCACACAGTTAAGAGTTAATAGTGCGTGCACATGCTCCATTGTTGTTACTGTTGAGCGCTGCCTGCGCCCAATGCGCCGCTGGATAAACACTAACCACGGCGCTGACGGTGGTCAGCGCAAAAGATGTTCTGTGTCTTTGCGGCTCGGTCCAGTACCGACCCGATCTCGGCTGGCCTGCTGAAGTGATGACGTCCCCGGTGGCACCCCTGTAGCTCCGGGTGGCAATCAATCGCTTGCTTCAGGTAACAGCAGCAGTCAGCAGAACTTGTTTGTAGAGCAGTGGACGATCAGTCCGCTCCACGCCAACACACAGTGTCACACACGCCTTGTCCGTGCGTGTCCAAAACGAACCTCGCTTGTAGTCCGACTTGTTCCCTATAAACAAATCTTCTTGAACTGAGGCAGTTTTTGACCTAATGTAACGCCCAAGTCCCTATACTTGGGTGATACTGGCTGCCGAGGAAGTTCAGACGTGTGATCAAAATAACTGATGTCCAAAAGTGTCCGTTGAGTAGAAGTTAAATTATATTTATTATAGTGCTCAAAGTCCTCTAAACACAGTCTAAAAACTGTTTGCCTTTGCATGTCAGCAACACCTGCACCTGATTAGGGCCAGGGTTAAATACCCCTCCCTGTAACCAAGGCAACCAAGGCCTTGATTGGCAAGTCCTTCAATGACAGCACAGAATAGATGCATGACTCAAATGGCTCTTACACACCCACCCCTAATTGCTACTGGTGTGAAAACAGAGAAATTCAAAACATAAAAAAAACAAAGAGCCATTATTGTAGTGCCCAAGTCCAATACTTTGGCACTACGTGGTTGCCGACGGCCAGGGAGGATGTTCAGACGTGTGTAGAAGAACTGTGTATCCAAAACGTTTCCATTCAGTTGGTATTAAATCATATTTATTCAAAGTCCAAAGTCCTATACTTCAGTCTAGAAATGAAATACAATAAAATAAACATAAACGGCCAATTAACGCATACAGAGACCACCAGCCTAACAAACACAGTTTAAAACAGTGTGCCTCTGCCTGTCAGCAACACCTGTGCCTAATCAGGGACAGGGCTAAATACCCCCTGTAACCATGGCAACCATGGTCCTGACCACGCCCCATTGTGACATCTCAATTAACATAGTCAAAGTCATAATGGCTCTTACACTGGCCCCCAATTGCTTCTGGCATAAAAACAGAGCAATTCTTAAAAAACTAATTACAAAGAGCCATACAATATGAAACACCAAACAAAATACACAATCCCTTTTAGGCAATAGGCTATACATATTTGTTTTTATCTGTACCTTCCCATTAAAGGCAGATTTCAATACAGGGTCTTGTGTTCAACTTGTTTACCAGCTGTACAGAACGACACAGAAAATAATAATGTCATTGCCAGCCCCATGGCCAGAAGAAAGTTGATGGTGTAATCAATGCACAGTTCTGATTTTATTTTGTCAGTTCGGCATCTCCAAGGATCCCCAATTCCTTTCCCCTTATGTTGGACACTGGGGTTGTTTGTTCCAGTGTGAGCAAGTATGTGCCCAATGTGCCTGTCCAAGTTCTGGCTTAGGTGCCCTGTGCACAGGCAACCAAACCACAGGCCTCTCCCCTATAGAAAGTCCAGCTTCGGTGTGCCCTTTTCCACCAGTCATATAGACATAGCTCCAATGCATGCCCATTGCCCACATAACACAAACAGGAATGATGGAGGAATTGTTGTATTGTAGGAGAGATGGCATTGTTCTAAATGAAAACTTAGTGTGGAGTTGATCCATTGTGTCGGCACTGCACCGCTGAACATACCGCACATTGAATGGTCAGCGTTGAAGATCTAGTTCCGCCGTGCGCGGTCCGATCCGGTCCAGAAGATCTGTTGTGCTGGCTGCTGCTGCCGACTCCCCGGTAAGCGCCCCTATGACTCCGGCCGGGTGGCAATCGCCAATCGATCACCTCCAATGCCAGCAGGAGCAGCTTTCAGAAGATCGTGCTGATGTCCCAGGGTAAGAACCCCTATAGCTCTGTCCGGGACGGGTTGTAACGACCATCTGATCTCCAAACAGCAGAACACCCTTGCAGATCACTGCACGCAGCTGCTGCAGTGTCCATCTGCCCACACTCCAATACCAGCACGCCACGCCACGGCCTGTGCTTGTCCAAACGAGCCCCGCTGGTTTGATTCGTTTCCCAATAAAACAAATCAGTTGTAACGACGACTGAGGCTGTTTTAAACTTATTGTAGTGCCCAAGTCCAATACTTTGGCACTACGTGGTTGCCGACGGCCAGGGAGGATGTTCAGACGTGTGTAGAAGAACTGTGTATCCAAAACGTTTCCATTCAGTTGGTATTAAATCATATTTATTCAAAGTCCAAAGTCCTATACTTCAGTCTAGAAATGAAATACAATAAAATAAACATAAACGGCCAATTAACGCATACAGAGACCACCAGCCTAACAAACACAGTTTAAAACAGTGTGCCTCTGCCTGTCAGCAACACCTGTGCCTAATCAGGGACAGGGCTAAATACCCCCTGTAACCATGGCAACCATGGTCCTGACCACGCCCCATTGTGACATCTCAATTAACATAGTCAAAGTCATAATGGCTCTTACACACACAAATCAACATTCTCCATCTACACGAACACAAACAGAGCCTGCCCTGTGTGTGTGTGCATGCATGCGTGCATGTGTGTGTGTGTGTGTGGATAACATCAGCATTGTCATGCTGGTGTCAACATTCTTCCAGTGGGGGCGCGGCTGTCCTCGTCGTCACACTGCACCTGTATGAAGCCATCAGATACAATCTGCTACATGTTCTCTACAGCACTGTTTCCCAAACAGTGGGTCGGGACACATGGCCAATCTGCAAGTGTTGAGTTTGTAGATCTGCTATTTTAACTGTTTAACTCAAGACCCAGAAGGGAAATCAGACCCAAGTTTCACAACACATGTTGGGAGCTTGTAGATCTGCTATTTTCACTCCTTCTCAAAAGTATTTATTATTTCCCTCTAATTCATGGATTTTCATTAAGACCTGAGGCTGATCGTACAAATCCCTTCTCAATCTGTGCTTTGCAAACTTTAGTGCAGAGGGCCAATGATAATGTTTTTGACCGTCTGACCCAGAAAAGTGAGGGAGCTCCAAAAGTGGTACACTTATACTTATTACAATATTATACTTATTACACTGTTAAACTATTAGTTATTATGCGATTACTTATTGTGATGATGGCATAAGTGGTATAAACCATTTTTCAAAAAGGTATACCACTTTTAAAAGTGGTATACTATAACCCATTCCCAGTAACTGCACATACTGTTTTGAAAAACGGCATACCGCTTTAAAAGTGGAATAAACCAGTGGTTCCCAAACTTTTAGGACCCCCAAAATGACACTAAATATATACCAAGGACGCCCACAAGAGAAGGTTTTTATGGCTCTAGCAGTGATTTTCAACCATTTTCATTTCAAGGGCCCCCGGTTTGACCTGAATTAGGCTACGGTCCCCAATTTAACATATGGCATTTCTATCTCTGGGACCCCAATGTATATTGTAAAATCAAAGTTAATTTAACAATGGAACATTTGTACACTCTGAGTTACAGACCCATAAGGGTCCATTTGGTTCCTAACTATCATTTAGCTGGGGACCCCCTGGAACTCCCTCGAGGACCCCTAGGGGTCCCTGGACCCCACTTTGGGAACCACTGTAATAAACGACTTTTTCAAAACGGTATACCATTTTGAAAAACAGAGTTTTGTAGAGTTTTTTAAAGCACACACACACACACACACACACACACACACACACACACACACACACTAATAGCCTACACCAAAACAGACAGTTGATGTTTTTAATCCTGCTACAAATGGGCTTTTAATCCAGTGGAATGGAGTCAGCCGCTTACATCACCGTATCATAACACTGATAGAATGCAAGTATTTCTGTCATGACTCAATAGTGTGTGTGTGTGTGTGCGTGCGTGCAAATAGTCTTTGCGCTTCTATATGGTGTCTGAATTCTCTGAAAAATCACACCCATGTGAAGTGAGTGGTGCAACTCCGTGTGGAGGTCCCCGGGGGGAAGTTCCAGACCCACAGGAAAGTGCCCAGGGTGCTGGGCGAACCGCCCGCGTCCGAAACGGTCCAGAAATGACAGAGTTACCGTGTGGGGGTCCCCAGGGGGTCCCTCTACTGTACTGTACCTGTCACTGTACTACGGTCACACCCGAAATCATACAGTTAACGTGCGTACGTACGTACGTACGTACGTACGCACGTTAACTGTTTTCAGGCTCGGACGGACCGAGGCAGCCAGGGACCCAGGCAGCAAGCCAGGGACCCAGGCAGCCAGGCAGGGACATACATAGCTGTCTATAGGAGTGGTTGCACCACTCAAAAATGAAGCACAACCATTTCCCATTCAGTGCTTCACTAATGAGAGGGAGTTGACAGGGGGAGCACACTGCCATTACAATCATCTGCAGTCTTCAAATTAGCATATCATTTATAACTCTGAAAGTGTACAAAATGTACATTGTACATGTGTACACTCGAGTGGAATCAACTCGACAGCTCTATGTGATAGTAAGATCTCAGCATCTTTCCAGCTCAACAGGTTCAGGCCAGGATACCAATTATATTCATTCAGGAGAGAGAACTCAGTGAAGTGATGGAACAGTGGTGGACAATAATATCACCAGAAACACAAAGAGCTAGCCCTGATCTGACCATACACTCTGAGTTAAGGGGGTCCTTGCAAATAAAACATTTGAGAAGCACTATAGTTGGGACTCCTAATGCCATATTGTCAATAACAGATAAGTGTCATATGCCTACATATTCTGAGGACAACCTGGAGATGACATTCAGTAATTGGGACTTGATCAAATTAAGATTATAATGGCATAATGGTGTGTAAAAATAAAATCTATAATTTGCCACGGAGAAGACCAAGTCTTTGCCACAGAAACATTTGTCCGAGTACAGACATGTTGACCCCTTGATGACGGGTCGCTATTTTGACCTTGCTCTACTTGAATTATATGTCTATATTTTATAGAAAAGCAGACTTGGTTGTGTTGAATTTGCTAAAATCAGATCATGTGTAGCAATCTGCTCTGTACCTTGACAATAAATACATTACTTTGTAACGGCTGGGGTGATCCAATGGTTGCAGTTCTTAAAATATCCACAAGATGTCATCAGCAAACAAGAAAAAATACGTGTGTGTGTGTTTAAAATAAATGTTAAAACAAACAAATATAAGAAACTCCATGAACAAATAAAGTAGTGAAAATAGCCGATCTACAAGCAAGCAACACGGTACTAAGTGGCACATTGTGTGCTTGTAGATCTGCTATAGACCAATTATTTGTTTCAAACATTGGGACTGGGCGCACGGTGACTGGATCATGTAATCAATTCCCAACAGATCTCCAAACCTGTTGTTTTGGAGTGCTGGTTTCAGTGCATTCACCCTCCTCTTGTGTGTTGGCTAGTGAGGTGCACCCACCCTAGGAGACATTTATACTTAAAACGCAAATAAAAATAAAGAACAGGCAATGTACAGAAATGCAGTAAGACATAAGAATAGGGAATGTTTAGAACATGTTTAAGTGTTAAAAGCAGCTTTATAAAAGTGAGTTTTTAGGAGGGATACTCTCGCTACTCTCCCTCTGCCAACCTGCGGAGACCGTAAACTGCGCTCACGCTTCCTTCAATGGAATACCGGACATCTCACCCCGGTGAGTTGTCTTCACTTTTTGACATGTCGGGGTGAGTTGTCTGTACTTTCCGCTGGGGCGAGTTGGGCGAGAAAGTACGGACCCGGTGAGATGTCTTCACTTTCCGGGGTGAGCTGTCCGTACTTTCTGACATTGCGGGGTGAGTTGTCTGTACTTTCCGTGGCACCCATTACAGTAGGCATAATTCAATTTCGGATCTAACTATCGGTTCCTACAGACGTGCGCAGTCACGGCTAATTATTTATTTATTTAACAGTAAAATCCGGTGAAACACTTGTAAGGAGTAGAGCGTCTCTCTCTCTCTCTCTCTCTATGCAGCATTGAGGGGGGGGGTCGTTTGTGGATAATGTTTGCGCTTCAAAGGCAGAGTCTCACGGCTGTACAAAGTTGCTAATTAGACGCACAACGGACGCATGATCAATCAATCACAGTTCTAATAGGCCTATACTGACTGAATTACATCTGAATAGCAAAGCAATATCGATGATGATCTGGCTACTGCTAGTTACATTAGCATGTGAGAAAAGTGACAGCCATCTGGAGTAACCAAATTGAGAGGGGTTCAGTTCACATTTCTTCAGAAGTTTGCACACACACACACACACACACACACACACACACACACCTTGAAATCATGGTGATCTTTTGTTTAAAGACATTTTCAACAATTTAAGATCTCCATTTTGGCAGGAATATGCTTGGAAGATGGAAACAATGTTGCACATTCATCTATTCATATGGGTAGGCTACTGGGTAGCCTACATACAAACAATAATGTTTGTATTTGTAAGGTTTTTTATGCATTTGACCTTGACATACTTCAAGGCGAATTCGACATTTTACTGTGTCATAAATATATTTACATCTGTAGCCTGTATTGTATTGTGATTGTGCTATCATGCCTTGACTTAATTATACTTATATATTGTAGAAATTGTTGAAGTGAATGCCCCAGTGTGGAGATGAGCACACTGCACTGCACACAGCACAACTTTTGACCAAAATGGGACAGCACACTGCACACTGCACAACTTTTGACCAAAATGGGACAGCACACTGCACACTGCACTGCACGCAGCACAACTTTTTTCTTCTATCACTGAAACAGTGTTTTTGTAGATATGACAACTTTAGTGTTTTTGTAGCAAACTGATGTTTTTAGATATGACAACTTTTTACTATATTTTTTAGTTTACATTTTTTCTATACTTAACTTTTTTCTATATTTTTTTGTACAAACTGATGTTTTTCAAAACTTTTGATGTTACTACATCATGTTACTACATTACATTTGACCGTACATTTGACTCTTGTGTTATATTCTTGTGAAATATTCAGTAAAGTATAGCTCAAAGGCTACATATTCAGTCAGACTTTTGGTGAGTTGTCCTGACAACTCACCCCTAAACGTGAAGACATCTCACCCCGAAAGTGGCCAAAAGTGAAGACATCTCACCCCGGAAAGTGAAGACATCTCACCCCTGGAAAAGCAGGGGTGAGATGTCTTCACGTTTAGGGGTGAGTTGTCAGGACAAGTCACCAAAAGTGGCAAAAGGGGTGAGTTGTCTTGTTACCATGGAGAGCTAGCAAGGTGAAGACTCACCTCATCTTCAGACTCCACCTCAGCACTTAGCACTTGACTTGACCAATGTAGCAACCATGCAGGCATGTTTTTTTGTTACTTGGCATGTCAAAATGTAATGTCATTTAAGCCGAACTAGGCCTTAACATGAATGTGCGTCGTAACGCTGGTGCCACTGATGCACGTTCATGACTCGCACATGCATGTGTGGCGGGGTGATATGAATTAACCGGTAGCCTACTACACCACCTGGGGAATTGCCCCCCAGGAGATATTTACTAATGGTAGAACACTGAACACCCGGAGCACTTAATGACTCCTCCACACAGATTATTATACAGGTTATACAATATGAGGCAGGCAGAGACGTGTGTACCAAAATTACAAAAGGGTTTATTCAATTAGGAAGTCAGCCAATATGGCAAACACCAATTCATTATGTACAATTAGGACATTGTTAAACATTAAAATAGATGCAATTCCATACAGATAAAACTACTAGTTAATCAATACCAGTGAATACTAACTTCTGCAGGCCAGTACTGGGGGAAGGGAGGCAGGCAGCACAACCAACCCAGGGTAGTGGCACCCCAATGCACTGCAAAATTAGTTAACGAACATAATATCAAAACAGAAACAAAAGGGGGGTTACCACCACCACTGGGCAGCTGTCACCTGGTCCCACGTAGCTCCCCCAGCACTGGTCCTGTAATGGAAACAACAATGAGTACTTCACAGGGATAGTAAAAGCAGTAATGTCCAATTCTATCCTCCAACAAGGAAAATAGGTGTCAGCCTAGCCTGAGGGTCTCACAAAGAACTAACAAATGTAAAACAACAAAACAGATAACTCCAGGTTCACACAACCAGGGAGGGACGGTCTCGGTGTAGTCGCTGTCACACTGGAAGGTTGACGAGTGAGAGAGTGGTGTGGATGTTCCTCATAAAACAACCTCTAGCAAAGCAGCAGGTGTGCCACTGGCCCCTGAAAGCACATGTGGGCTGTGGCCATGTTACACTACTGCTTAAAATACTGAATTTCACAGAGACAGATACACAAGTGAAACCTACCACGTTTTAGGAGGGCGACACACACACCATCGTGAGGCCCACCACGTCAGGCGCAAAATAGCAAAGGTCCATGTTTTATTCTTGTGGCATCAAAGACACCTTAATGAACATAGCCTATAACTGTGAGGACTGCCAACATACCTGTTGGTGCGTGGTGAACTTACACTGCACGCCCAGAGCAGGAACTCCAGAAGGAGTGAGTGGTAGCAGTGTCGCCCCGAGGCTAAAAAGACAACAGCGGTCAGGATCAAGTTAAAGACCACATTATAATTCTGCAACAGATTGCTAATAGCTGGAAATACACATACCTGCACAGATGTTAAAACCCCAAAACTGACGCCCAACATGACAGCCTTGGATATAGGAATGACGCACACGCAGTGGGAAAGCATGGCTTGCTGCAGCCCCACGGGCCTCCGGCAGTGTGATTTGAGTCTGGTTTATTAGCCGGGCCAGCTTCTAGGAGACACTCAAGCAAACAGAGTCAGAGCATGTGCTGCCCTGCTGCCTAAATACTGGTAGCAATCAGGCCACTGATGAGTGGGCGGAGCATGGGCTGCACAGTGGGGAACCAAAGCCCATCCTGCTACACATGCACGCACGAACAAATCGCGGTGCTTGTTCATGCTTTCGGCCCAGCACATTCATGAATGCAATTCTAGTGATGTTTTAGGCCCAAAATGGGCGAAGGCCGCGAAGCAAACCACCTTTCCAACCCAGAAGAAGGAGGTGACAACCTGACCTGGCCTGGTGGAGACCCCAAGGGGCACTTTTTCTAGTTAAGAATAGTTTCATGATTTTCATGTTGCCATGTTTGTAACCGTTTTTGAAAAGCAATAAGCCACGCGACTCGAGGTCCGAGGTTACCTTGTATTTTTTCACACACACACACACACACACACACACACAAAACATGATTATATTACTCCTAAACATTTTGCCAAACATCACACACACTCCTATCCTCCTGGTGGAGACCTGTGCCCAGAAGGGCACTTTTTCTAGTTCACCCTCATTTTGTGGCAGGCTGCTACATATTTTGCTGCCACACTTGAACATCTCACCTATAATTTACCTGAGTCAAAATGTTTTTATTCTTTTGTAAATTGAGGGTTGTATTCGTCTCTTGTGTGTTTATATTTGTCATTATGCAGCATTGGCCACAGTGCACAGCCTGTCCTCTCTGGGCAGCCAGGTTTGTCTATATCGGCCTCTTTCGATGGCCAGGCTGTGCTCACTGAGTGTACATTGCTAAGGTTTTTCTCAATTCTTTCTCAATCAGTCACCGACCGTGATCAAATATTCTGCCATGATGTAGAGTAGACTATTGTCTATTATGGGCCAGATAGCAATTAAGTTTACTTTGGGTGTTTGTTGTTTCGCTCCAATACATCTCGTAGGCTATTTTTGTCTCTGTTGATTAATAATTTGGGGAATGGTGCCCACTCTCTCCTCTGTCTAAACAGGCGGTGATGAGGCTCTAAATCACTCGGCCCATGGATATGCTGTATATCAACAGGCGTGATCTCCCTCTGTGAGTCAATGCGTCCCTGGAGTTAACCGGCTGTGTCTCTTTACGAGCTTCCTATTGATTATTGCATTGATCCGCTTTGCTTTAAATCTCACTCATATCGATCTGAGGACCAAACCTCCATGAAGGAAAGGTTGGTGTGTGTGTGTGTGTGTGTGTGTGTGTGTGTGTGCGTGCGTGCGTGCGTGCGTGCGTGCGTGCGTGCGTGCGTGCGTGCGTGCGTGCGTGCGTGCGTGCGTGCGTGCGTGGTTCATGATAAGGTAATCAGCTTAGAGAAACAACAACTCTCACAGACAACAGGATTTATTTCATTATAAAACCACGTTTCATATATCAGGGAACCCATTAGGAAAATATCTAATCTCAGGGAAGGTTCGTAGAAACAGAGTACATCTTAAACATGTGAAACAATGGCCTTACTTTCTTTTTTTACCTAGGCCTATGACAATCACCTTCTCAACAAATGAAAGGAAAGTAACAATTAACAAGCAAATCTTCATTTTCAAAAGTGCTGTTGTGTGGGTTATTTTTATAATAAAACAAGAAAATACATACAATAAAAAAAACATCTTGAGCAGAAGGAACAGTAAGATAGAAAAACACATTGCCCTACAGAGCCAAAGTAACTACTCAAATAATTTAACGGATAAATGGGTTTAAATCGTTTTTCAATTGGTCAGCCAAATTGGTTGTCGGCATGTTAAGTGATATTACACTAATTGTACATCTGTTCTTGAGGTAATTGTTTATCCCCCAAATTCACAAAGGCTAATTTGACCTTTGGGATACACAAGTAACTCAGTCGGTGTGTCCAAAAAACAATTTACTGCACTTTGGCTTTGTAGGGCAGTACAATGTTATAATAAGTTCCTAAAGGCACTGTTGAATACATCTAGCTGGTACACAGGTACAGTCTAGCTGTGTATTATACGTAGGCAATACACAAAAAAAAGCTTGGGTTAAAACTCACCTCACTTGAGAATTAGCATCTCACAAACACGTCCTGAGCAGCTGTCAAGGATATTAAAAGGGTATTACAGCTAATAGTAAACAGTATATTTGGTTCAGCATGAAATAGCAGAAACCTGAACACATACTGTATTACATTACATACAGTATACAGCTGTACAGTATGTATAATATGCAAAACCATTTTATACTTAAGTTGCACGCAAAGTGTTGCACACTGAAAGTAGTTGCGGTGTAAGTTAACATACAGACAAAAGTAAATGTAACTCAGACGTAACATCTTAAAACCTATTTCAACCATATTGTAACGCCCTACTTGATCCATCCATACTACAGCGTCACACAAAAGCATCAAAAGTAGCAGATCCACAAGCTCGAAACGTGTCGCAAAGCGACGCCTTTCGAGCTTGTCGATCTGCTATTTTTGTTTTCGATTTCTTACCTGAAAAGTAACAGTTTTGGACATATGAGGTTTCCACCCAACAGAGATGATTAACTTACAGTAGTTGACTAGTCCCACAGGGATGTACTGTATACTAGTCAAGCTCCAGTTTTTGCTCTACACTAAGGCTGTGCGATCACCGGCGAGTTGAAAATACTTCCCTCTGCAAACAGCATGCCTGAACGCACAGTGCACAATAAATGCTTGGTGCCTTGTCGCGCTGCTGAGGTTTCCAGCATAGCGCAAATACACGGCGATAAGATTGTCACAATGTCAGTGGTGGAAAAAGTACTCAAATACTGCAATATAGAAATTTTAAGTAAGTAAGTAAGTAAAAGTCCGGCATTCAAAATGTACTTGAGTAAAAGTAAAAGTAAGTAAAAAATTAGATTTTTACTCGAGTTGTCACCCATAGTGACCAACAATGGGTCCCGACCCACTGTTTGGGAAACAGTGGTTTAGAGGTTTATAAGGTCTCCCTGGAAGTATGATGATGATGATGATGACAGTTATTTATGTGTAAGTCCTGCCATGTGCATCCCTGAAGTAATTTAAGGGTCTGTGTGATTGAATCAGGATATCCCTGCATCTGCAGCAGAGCTCTCTGCTGCTTGGTCAGAATCCGGTCCTGGGATTTGTCTCAGCATTACACACTATGAAAAACAATAATAATATGATGGCACAAACACAGATGCTCTGCTCTGCATCTGCCTCACACTTGTTGTGTTGGTTGCTATAGAACAGTCTGTGTGCATGCACAGTACAAGAATGTTGCATAATATGTAACAATTATCAGATGTAATGTAATGTAATGTTCCATGTGTTCATGTTCACAAATTGACACTGAGAATTTTACTGTGTATACAATCGGTTCACCTTCTCGTGATTTTTAAACGTTAAAACACACTTCAAATCGGGCCTGGCAATTCAACCAGGTCAGGAATTGCATGGAGGGGACCCCTGTTTGGACCACATATGATATGACTTACGGCCACGGATTTCCCCCTTTTCTGCTCTGCCTATTTCCTCGATGCCGTTTATAGACATCAGTGTCCTTTGTAAGGCCTGGTCTCAAGTCTCAACTATGCATTCCAAAACCGTCCGTCCTGTAAACCACTCAGTTCCTCCTTGTTATTCTCAGAGTGGGGTCCATCAACCTTCTGGGTTGATGAACAATTACAGGTCTGTAACTCTGACAGGTCCATTTAGTTGCATTTTGTACACAGTCACTGAGTTATGGGAGTCTGTGAACCCTTACATGTCTGTAACTCTGACAGAGTTCATTTTTACTGGTGTCAGAGTTATGGGAGTCCTTGAAACCTTGAAGTTTGAGACCCACTGTGTGCTACACTATAGCATAATAATGAGGCTGGCATTGAACTGCGTCAGGCACCTGGAACTAGTGGCAAGAAAACTGACACTGTGGGGCAAAGTCAGTAAAGACAAGAAGCGCACCACCTACGTACTGTAAAGATGCACTGTGGCGCGACATCTTAAACACTGTAGAGCTCAGGACCCTGATGCTAGATAGGAGCGTATGGAGGGCAGCGATTCAGGAGTCCCATGTTGGTGTTGGCTAGATCGCACTCACGCATCTCATAGTGTCAAGCAAACTGCTTGAGCACGACAACATCCTCAAGCAAAATGGACCCTTTTTTGTTTGCATTTCGTACACTGCCAGATTGACGGGAGGTCCTTGAAATGTAAAAAAGTTTGAGAACCAAATCCCCTCGCTGTCTATACTATAGCGTAGTCAAACTGTCCCCTGTTGTCCAGGCCCTGCTCCTTGTGGTCAGTCCAGGACGAGGCAGGCATGCTGCTGTAGGGGTCCAACAGGATGCGGACGCAGCGCACCAGCAGGAAGAGGAGGAGCAGCAGCAGCAGTGCCACAAAGCACAGCGCCGTGCCCTGCTCGGCGTGCAGCGACATGGACTGCAGCACCGCGGGGGCCCCCCTGGGGACACCTGGAGGAGGAGCGGGGGACGAGAAGTCGTAGTCCACCACCCAGTTGTTTGTGTCGCTCATCCTAAGACGTGAAGGCGACGTGGGTCGAGACTTTCCTGCACTGTTGTGAGTCTTGACTGGAGTTCTGGGAGTTGTTTTCTGTACGCTGTACTCTCACACACATGTCCAAATGCTTCTGTACAATGGAAACGCAACTTTGTGTCTTACTGTAAATCTAGCTTGAATTGGAGATTTTAAAGTTGTTTTCAAATGTTATTATTGTTATTATATGTATTTTTGGAAACTACGTAATGCTCAGAGATCGTGGAACAGTCGTCTAGAGACTACCTCTGTGTCAACCTTTTTTCTAGCCTTTTCTCTCCTCTGGAGGAGAAAACCCTGCAGAGGACACCGTTTTCATACAGATCTACACAGCATCAAGGTAACTTCCTTCGGCGGTACTTCAGTAGCAGTTCAGTGACACTAGCAGATCAAGGAAATAAATCTTAACTGATGGGTTTTCAGATCTTCCGTGGATCGATAGAATAAAGCACGAGCAGACTGGAGACGTTCCTTCATAGAAAGTGTTTTATGTCATATAGTTTTTCCAAGCACTATGACGAAGGAAGAGATGAGATGATTGATTGTCAGATTGTGCTGAGTCAGCAGAGCGTGTGCGGTGTGGACTGTGTCTCCTGTTCAGAGAAGCTCTTCTTCAATCCGGCAAGGGTTCACTCCTATAACCTTGTCCTAGTAGGAGACAGAAAGAGCATACGTTGCTTCATGAGTAAATGATTTGCACACAACCATACTGTCTGGGTGTCTATTTAAATGCAAAGAGTGTACACTCTCAATCAGAGTGCAAACACTTATTTAATGAGTTGCAGATCCGTAATGGTCCATTTGGTTCCATTTGTACACTTTAACCCTAACCCTTTGACTCTAACCTTCAGCAAGAACAGGCAAACATTTGACGAAAACAGGCAAACATTCAGCCAAAATAGACCATTTGGCAAAAATACTTTCAGCAAAGTACATAGTAGCATTCGACAAAAATATAGGCTTTCGGTAAAAAAAAAAAAAAGCCTGATCTACAAGCTTGTAAATCAGTTTGTGATATTTTTGAATACTTAAAAAACAACATAAATGTCTCTTCTGGGGGTCCCTGGCACAAAGCTTGTTGATCGTTTTCTGCTAGAATACGGATGCTGTTTAAGTCAGTGGTTCTCAAAGTGGGGTTCGGAGACCACCAGGGGTCCTTGAGGGGGTTCTAGGGGGTACCAAGGCAAATGATTGATAGTTAGGAACCAAATGGACCCTTGTGTCTGTAACTCAGAGAGTGTACAAATGTTTCATGATACTACAAGATTGGAGGTCCCAGAGATTAAAAATGGTATCAAATTCAGGTCTGTGTTTCCCAAACACTGGGTCGGGACACATTTGTGGGTCGCGGACACATTTTTTATGGGTCACTTTATTTTTTTGGTTTTGTTGAATTTAGATAATTATTTAAAAAAGTAAGTAAGTAAGTATAAGTAAGTAAGTAAGTAAGTAAGTAAGTAAGTAAGTAAGAAAGAAAGTAAGTAAATAACATGGATTAAAAAAAAATGATTCAAGTATTTTCATGAATAAATAAAAATAAAAATCTAAGCCAACCGTTGGATACAAGGCATTGCATTTCCATTTTGTCATGTGAACATGCCCTCCGTTTTAGAGAGTCCCTCGCCTTCACAAGGAAACACGTATGTGGACAAGCAGTCTTCCCTGGTACCCATCATGTAGGTACAGTACAGCAGCATGAATAAACAACATCAATAAATAAATCACACGCTGATGTCCCCAATCCTTTGAAATGGGCATACTCTCTCTCTCTCTCTCTCTCTCTCTCTCCAGTGCTTCTTTAATGGGCTTCGGATCAGTGTTGCCATGTCCACTTATTATAAGCAACTTTGGGCTTGTATTTTTCCTGTAAAGTCACTTGTATTTTGGGTTGTGTTTATTTATTTTTAGCTAGTTTCCAAAGTTGCTTGTTTTGGGATTGCTTCCTAATGATGTTTAAACCAGTGGCTCTAAAATATTTTCAAATGATGTATTTGTCTGCGGACCACCATCCGAAAATGTTGTGCCAGGGACCGTCCTCCCCAACCCATACGATATTTGTGTTCTTATTCATTCCACATCTTTCAAATTTATATAATGTTGAATTTTCATATATTCGATTGTAGGTCAGATTAAACGGCTTTAAACTGAACTTGACTGTCAATATTTTTTTGGGGCTTGTTTTCATAGACATGGTTGCTTGCTTCTCTCGCGCGCGCAACATCTGGCAACAATCCTTTGGAAGAACAGAGCGAGAAGAAGCACTCTCTCCTCAGTCAGCGCTTTGTGCTCCACAGTGTCTCTCTCTCTCTCCCTCTGTGTGTGTGTGTGTGTGTGTGTGTGTGTGTGTGTGTGTGTGTGTGTGTATGTGTGTGTGTGTGTGTGTGTGTGTGTGTGTGTGTGTGTGCGTGCGTGCGTGCGTGCGTGCGTGCGTGCGTGCGTGCGTGCGTGCGTGCGTGCGTGCGTGCGTGCGTGCGTGCGTGCGTGCGTGCGTGCGTGCGTGCGTGCGTGCGTGTGTGTGTGTGTGTGTTAATAGCTGCTCTACAAAGCCAGAGGACCCAGACCAGGTTTAATGGGGCCCCCGGGCATCAATTATCAAATGGTCCCTGTGTGCTTATATTGGGTCTAATGAAAGGGTTAAATGCACACAGTAGTCTGAGAGACGTGGTGCATGAGCTAACTGTCACTGACTACACTGTAATGTAACCTGTACTGTACTGTAATACTCTGACTATACTGTGATACTGCATTTCATAAGACAATGAGTGGATATATGAGTATAGCCTATAAGGACCACAATCAACCAAGCACCATTTTTGCATTATCCTTTTAGCATAACCTTTGACTGTCCTACCTGTAATGCAGGCACTATTTTTGAAACTATGTTTCAAAAATAGTTTTTTGAAACTACCGTGTAGATCTATCGCGTAGATCTACTACTGTGCTACTTTTGTGTAACACTGTGGTATGATGAAACAGGGCATTCATTTACAACTAAGCATAACAAACTTGAAATATGAAGATTCAAGGTTTTTGCCCTAGATCAACAATCAATTAATTTGTACATGTGCAGTGGTTGAATGTGGTTTCCCGACTTTTCCACCTAGACATTTACACCCTGGTGTCAGGTAGGACTTCTACAAGTTGACAAGTAGCACTGCTCGAAACCCATAAATCATAATAGTCAATTACAATTTACTGTACAAGTATGGAGGTCCATGCCACACACTATTTTCATGGAGGTCTGCGACCAAATGATACATATCAATTTGGGAGTCTTTGACATGAAAATATTTGAGAAGCACTTGGTGTATACATCCATCAATCCTGCGGGGGCTACAGGTTCCTAAGCAGTACGTCAATGTGACTGTGACCAGCCTCTTCAATCAAACCACAGCTCTTTCTCTGCACACATAGTCTCTCGACTACAACGTGTCCTTCCTCGTGCTTACAAAACACTGGAAACGTCAAATGCATGGGTCACACAAGGGCAAAAATAGCCCGACCTACAAGCTCGCAAAGCGTCGCTAACGAACATTATCAGCTATTGTTTTGGCAGAGATTTGGTGTAAAGTTACAACTCAGGTCCGTTTTACTAAGAACAGAGGGTTTAAGTGGTTAAAGGTGTTGTAATTTGATTGAAGCTGATAAACGGATACTCTTCCCCGATTGGATGAAATTGGCAACCCATGTCGCGAGACATGGCCAAAGCATTTCCGGGGCTCCCCAGCCAAAAACATTGAGAACCCCTGGTATAGATGACAAAATACATAGGCTACAATAGGAGCTGTTTGCCTTTTAGGTTTTGTAAAGAAAAACTGCACAGGGCAGATATGGCAAATTACTTACATACAAAGATATGACTGACAATGACTACTACTCAATAATCAAAAAATAATAATATATTATGGCCAAAACAGACCATAACTCATAGGCTACTAATTAAAAAAAATCTGAATTTTAGTGGGGATAGCAGATCACAATGTCAGTTTGTAAATCTACTATTTCCACATTTTTATTTTTTAAATGCATGAACATTTTTCAACAGACAAATTAAAACGATTAATTAAAAATAAAATAAAAATCAGCCCGAATAATTGCCTGAACGGAACTTACTTTGGCTGAACTCCAGCTCCCTCGATCCTTCCCCAGCACTGAATTAATCCTTCCTTAACAGCAGTGACTGGAAGTTGTAAGTGGGCTTCAGCACTGTGGACAGCTCCCCTTTTATCTGCTTGGTTCTGCTCCATGTGACCACCCTGCCCCCTCCCCTCCCTCCCCCCCCCCCTCCACTCACTGCTTCTATTTCTATCTATCTACACCGGAAAACCGTCAGTTGTCACTTAATGGTGAGAGCGTACAAGTGGTAGCAAATGGACCCATAACGGGTCCATTTGCTACCATTTCTACACTCTCAGTGGGCAGACTTTTTTGTGTGTTTGAGTTTTGTATAGAATACACAAGACCTCAAAACAGAATTGTTCCAAACTTCCAATATAGCTTAGTAGTAATAGTCAGTTTACTACTGTGAATTTATTTTTTAATAAAGGGCCCAGAGGGCCATGTTTTCATTTAGAGTGACTGTATGAATATAATGCAAAGGTCAGATCACGTTTGCATTAAGATGACTGGATGAATATAATGCAAGGGTCGGATCACTCAAAACAGCAGACAACACAATACCATGAGAACAAACTGTTCTGTATTATATTTGTCATCTGGACTATAGTTTCAGAGAAGTTCAGTTAGTTCATTCAAACCAAAATACAGATGTGCCTTTGCCAACTAGTCGACTTGTACAATAAAATATGTGTTTTAACAACAAAAATAAAGCTTTTGCTTTATTTTAAAAAATAAGAAAAATTACAAAAGCTTTTTTTTTATGTCACAATCCCTTGAAACAAAAGAAGCCTGTCGGCTGCTGGACTATTACTAAAGAGCTGGAGAACAAACTATAGCAATGATTACTATAACATTATACTGTGTGGAGGTATTTTTCACTTAGCTTAACAAAATATATCACTCAAAGTACACAAGCTTTAACTCTGACAATGTGGGAAAAGTGTTTATTTTCTTTACACTATACAGAGTGTAAAGGGATAGTTTCTATATTTTCTTTACACTATACAGAGTGTAAAGGGATAGTTTCTATATTTTCTTTACACTATACAGAGTGTAAAGGAATAGTTTCTATATTTTCTTTACACTATACAGAGTGTAAAGGAATAGTTTCTATATTTTCTTTACACTATACAGAGCGTAAAGGAATAGTTTCTATATTTTCTTTACACTATACAGAGTGTAAAGGAATAGTTTCTATATTTTCTTTACACTATACAGAGTGTAAAGGGATAGTTTCTATATTTTCTTTACACTATACAGAGTGTAAAGGAATAGTTTCTATATTTTCTTTACACTATACAGAGTGTAAAGGGATAGTTTCTATATTTTCTTTACACTATACAGAGCGTAAAGGAATAGTTTCTATATTTTCTTTACACTATACAGAGTGTAAAGAAATAGTTTCTATATTTTCTTTACACTATACAGAGTGTAAAGAAATAGTTTCTATATTTTCTTTACACTATACAGAGCGTAAAGGAATAGTTTCTATATTTTCTTTACACTATACAGAGTGTAAAGGAATAGTTTCTATATTTTCTTTACACTATACAGAGTGTAAAGGAATAGTTTCTATTCCCATCAAAGCATATCATACAGGACTAAGCAAGCCTATGAATTCAGTTTCTCTGTTCTCTGTCTGGCTTTCTAAAAAACACTTCAAGAATTCAACACTGACGTTATCATAGACGTTGTTTACCGTGCTTTTGCTTCTTGCATAATTGTGAACTTACAGCAATGACACACTTATGATGCCGCCCTGCATTACATGACCACAAATCTGGAGCAAATCAGCACGGGGCATACTTATAATGCACATCATCAGGGCTGCCGAGCCACAGGTAGGCCTACACACTGTGACATTATGATTAAGTGAGTCATGAGTTCAGAAAAGACCGTCTAGCATCAACATCTTACCACATTGCCCCTTCACAGCGGGGTCTCCGTAAGGCCTTACTTAATACCCAGGGTGTTAATTTAACTCGGAGAGTGCACAAACCCGTGCGGGTCCGTTTTTTGCACTCTCCAAGTTACATTAATACATTGTTTTACAGTGTAGCCAGTGGGTTGTAACAGTTACCTGATGTGGGTCATGGAAACATCGCAGCATGTATTGAGGACACAGCATGTGGATTGAAAGTTACCTTTTTGACAACTTGTGATTGTGGTTGAACGTGACAACGCCGCTGAAACTCTCTAAACCCATTCAGCTGGTCCTTTTCTAACAGCCTATAGTTATGAGCACATGTATGCCTATGGCCATGGAAGTGGAAAGTGTAATAAGTGGGTGTAATCATTTTATGTATACCGTATCTACGGATGATGATGATGATGATGATGATGATGATCAAAGCCCGCCAAAATACATGTTAGTCGACCAAATCGACTGTAGATTTAATTGACAAAAACTAGACTAAAACTAAAACATTTTGGACGACAAAAATGAAGACTAAAACTAAATGGGATTTAATTTGAAAGAATCTGACTAAAATTAAATCAAAATTTGCTGTCAAAATTAACACTGCTATACGGAGGCCTCCCACGTCTTTGGACGTCTTTTATCCAATGGCGCTCGGCGCTAAGATCGTCTTTTTTCTCGATTATGTTTCATCACGCTCTTCACCATCCGTCTGAATTACTCCACTATAGCTTTGACCCGTCACATGCTATACTTAAAGCAGAATGACATTTTGTAAAGTTTGCCTGCATATATAGAACCCCAACTTTAAGCACCTGTCACAAAGTTTCCCAAGGGAGTTGGCTTGGAACAAATTGAGAGGTGATAGTAGACGCCTTTATGAAGACATTTGTGAAGAAAGCTAGTGGTAAGCATTTCTTTTGCAGATTTGCCACACATTTTGCTAAATTTCCCTAATTATGTACACACATTTTTATGTACACTATTTTCCCTATTTTAAAATGTTTTTAAAAATTAAAATAAAAACAGTTTTATGGACATACAAAAGGCGTACACCTGACAGGTGACATTGCAGTGATAGATGTGTATGGACGTGGTCACGGACGCTTGCCTGATAATAAAGCTATGGATTTTGGCAGTGCGGGGCTGATAGGTCAGGCTTTAAATAACGCACGTCTGGTCAGTTCACACACACAGGGACAATACATGCGTGGGAGCATCTATCCTATAGCTGTCTGCACTGATCAATCACCATAGGGACATCCTCCTATACCCCTCCTACGTGATTGATATACCTCCCTGCCGCATGGGCGAGTTGCGTGCCGAAAATAGCCGATCGACAAGCTGCACGACGCGTCCCAATGCGACACATCGTGAGCAGTGGTGTAAAGTAACTAAGCATGTGTAGTGTAGGCCTACTTAAGTATTATTTTGAGGTAGGCCTATTTTTAACTTTCTTCAGTATTTACAATTTTACTTTTACCCCACTACATCTCAGAGGAAAATATAGCACTTCTACTCCACTACAATTATATGAAAACTTTAGTTGCTACTTAGGCTACTTTGTAGATTTTGATGAGTATTAAAAAACACACTACGACTTGCCCTATTCGGCCATTTGAAAATAGACGATCTATGCTCAGAACGATCTGACGTATTGTGAGCTTGTAGATCAGCTATTTTCAAAAGATGTTATACATTTTGAACTTCTGCACAACGAGTACTTCTACTTTTGGACTTCTACTTGTACAGAGTATTATCTACATTGCAGTATTGATACTTTGACTTAAGTAAAACATGTGAGTACTTCTTCCAACACATGGTTGTGAGCTTGTCGATCGGGTATTTCCGGGAAGCTTGGTGCCATCAATTGCGGTGGTGTCTTCATTGAAAGGCTGTCAGTGAAGGGGGTTGGTCTCAGGGGTCCACACCGACACAAGAATGAATGAACACCCACTCATGCCATTCTAGCTGCTATAGGAGAGGAATGATGTTAAAGTCTTCCCGATATTTCTGAATGGAACTATACTGACTTGATTTACAAACAACTAGACCCCAACTACATGTCAATACCCTGCTTCATCTCTCTCTCAGCTAGCTAAGGCAGTGCATGGTTCTCAACCTGGGGGTCGCCAGATAACATTAAATTACATTAAAAAAATATTGTTTTAATACAAAAAGAAAGAAAGAAAGAAAGAAAGAAAGGCTTTGAAATGAAAACAGACCATTCCTGCATCAAAAGTAATCAACAGATTGTAATATAAAAACTGGTGAAATATTGGCCAACCTCTGAAAGGATATAAGACAAAAGGCAAAATTTGTGAAAATAGCTGCGAGAGATAGAGAGGTTTCTTCTTATTTAATACGTATTTTACATTTTTGGTACTCCCATCAAACCATGCAAGTTATCTGGGCCTTTTTAGTGACTAATGGGGTCAAACAGGGTGGGATTTTATCACCTGTGCTTTTTAATTTATATGGACGAACCCTCTACACATCTCAGAAAGTGTAGGACTGTATAGTGGGAGAGAGGCTCGTTAACAGTATACAGATGACCTGGTCACCATGTCTCCTTGCTCTGCGGGCCTACAGCAGATGACCTGGTCACCATGTCTCCTTGCTCTGCGGGCCTACAGCAGATGACCTGGTCACCATGTCTCCTTGCTCTGCGGGCCTACAGCAGATGACCTGGTCACCATGTCTCCTTGCTCTGCGGGCCTACAGCAGATGACCTGGTCACCATGTCTCCTTGCTCTGCGGGCCTACAGCAGATGACCTGGTCACCATGTCTCCTTGCTCTGCGGGCCTACAGCAGATGACCTGGTCACCATGTCTCCTTGCTCTGCGGGCCTACAGCAGATGACCTGGTCACCATGTCTCCTTGCTCTGCGGACCTACAGCAGATGACCTGGTCACCATGTCTCCTTGCTCTGCGGGCCTACAGCAGATGACCTGGTTACCATGTCTCCTTGCTCTGCGGGCCTACAGCAGATGACCTGGTCACCATGTCTCCTTGCTCTGCGGGCCTACAGCAGATGACCTGGTCACCATGTCTCCTTGCTCTGTGGGCCTACAGCAGATGACCTGGTCACCATGTCCAGCAGATGACCTGGTCACCATGTCTCCTTGCTCTGCGGGCCTACAGCAGATGACCTGGTCACCATGTCTCCTTGCTCTGCGGGCCTACAGCAGATGACCTGGTCATCATGTCTCCTTGCTCTGCGGGCCTACAGCAGATGACCTGGTCATCATGTCTCCTTGCTCTGCGGGCCTACAGCAGATGACCTGGTCACCATGTCTCCTTGCTCTGCGGGCCTACAGCAGATGACCTGGTCACCATGTCTCCTTGCTCTGCGGGCCTACAGCAGATGACCTGGTCACCATGTCTCCTTGCTCTGCGGGCCTACAGCAGTTGACCTGGTCATCATGTCTCCTTGCTCTGCGGGCCTACAGCAGATGACCTGGTCACCATGTCTCCTTGCTCTGCGGGCCTACAGCAGATGACCTGGTCACAATGTCTCCTTGCTCTGCGGGCCTACAGCAGATGACCTGGTCACCATGTCTCCTTGCTCTGCGGGCCTACAGCAGATGACCTGGTCACCATGTCTCCTTGCTCTGCGGGCCTACAGCAGATGACCTGGTCACCATGTCTCCTTGCTCAGCGGGCCTACAGCAGATGACCTGGTCACCATGTCTCCTTGCTCTGCGGGCCTACAGCAGATGACCTGGTCACCATGTCTCCTTGCTCTGCGGGCCTACAGCAGATGACCTGGTCACCATGTCTCCTTGCTCTGGTCACCATGTCTCCTTGCTCTGCGGGCCTACAGCAGATGACCTGGTCACCATGTCTCCTTGCTCTGCGGGCCTACAGCAGATGACCTGGTCACCATGTCTCCTTGCTCTGCGGGCCTACAGCAGATGACCTGGTCACCATGTCTCCTTGCTCTGCGGGCCTACAGCAGATGACCTGGTCACCATGTCTCCTTGCTCTGCGGGCCTACAGCAGATGACCTGGTCACCATGTCTCCTTGCTCTGCGGGCCTACAGCAGATGACCTGGTCACCATGTCTCCTTGCTCTGCGGGCCTACAGCAGATGACCTAGTCACCATGTCTCCTTGCTCTGCGGGCCTACAGCAGATGACCTGGTCACCATGTCTCCTTGCTCTGCGGGCCTACAGCAGATGACCTGGTCACCATGTCTCCTTGCTCTGCGGGCCTACAGCAGATGACCTGGTCACCATGTCTCCTTGCTCTGCGGGCCTACAGCAGTTGACCTGGTCACCATGTCTCCTTGCTCTGCGGGCCTACAGCAGTTGACCTGGTCACCATGTCTCCTTGCTCTGCGGGCCTACAGCAGTTGACCTGGTCACCATGTCTCCTTGCTCTGCGGGCCTACAGCAGATGACCTGGTCACCATGTCTCCTTGCTCTGCGGGGCCTACAGCAGATGACCTGGTCACCATGTCTCCTTGCTCTGCGGGCCTACAGCAGATGACCTGGTCACCATGTCTCCTTGCTCTGCGGGCCTACAGCAGATGACCTGGTCATCATGTCTCTTTGCTCTGCGGGCCTACAGCAGATGACCTGGTCACCATGTCTCCTTGCTCTGCGGGCCTACAGCAGATGACCTGGTCATCATGTCTCCTTGCTCTGCGGGCCTACAGCAGATGACCTGGTCATCATGTCTCCTTGCTCTGCGGGCCTACAGCAGATGACCTGGTCACCATGTCTCCTTGCTCTGCGGGCCTACAGCAGTTGACCTGGTCACCATGTCTCCTTGCTCTGCGGGCCTACAGCAGTTGCTTAGTGTGTGCTCTGATTACGGACTGCTGTTTGATATAAAGTTTAATCCGAAAAAGAGTGTAGTCATGATTATGAAAACTAAGGAGGATCGGAAGGCAACATTCCCCTCTTTTTATCTGGCCAACAAGGTGCTCAATGTTGTAGACAGGGTCAGATATCTGGGTCACATCATTTCACCAGTTCAAATATGCTTATTTTGGAGGGTCCCCAGTTCAAATATGCAAATTTTGGGGGAAGACCCCTGAATTAGAAAATTCTGTGAGTCAAAAGGTCCCCGGTTCAAACCTCAGCTTATTCAGGCTTAATGTAAGTATGCTCTATGCATTGCACAGCAGCCATTATGGTTTTTACCCGACAACAACAAAATGAGACCAGTCGTGCACATCGATGTTGCTTTTACCAGTGTTTTTATTTTCTTAAAGGAGCACTTCACCCATCTTCATATAATTGGCACAATTTTTATTGTTTTATATATATATATATAATATGGTGCCCTGTATTCAACCTCAATTACTTCCCAACACTGTCAGCAGCAGTGTTACAAAGAATAGAGCAGAAAGCCACTGAATGTGTTGTGGTTGTTGTAATCATCAAATAGAGAGTAGTTGTAGGTTTTATCACTGGCAGGTAAACGCATGTCCACTGTGTCTCCCTGCTCCAGCTCTATCAGGATGCCATTAGAGACGTACTCTAACCATTCGTGGTTGTTGATTCCATAGTTCCCCATGAGGTGCTGGTCATTTTTGTACATGAAGATAAACACGGGCTCTATAGGTTTGCCTGAGGGTCTGGCGTTGGCTGCAGTGAATCTGAAGTCGTACACCCCCTTCACAGGTGCAGTGAACACACCTATGAGAGAACACACACATACACATACGCGTGTGCGCGCACACACACACACACACACACACACACACACACACACACACACACACACACACACACACACACACACACACACACACACACACACACACACACACACACACACACACACACACACACACACACACACACACACACAGTCACACACACAATCAAGAGGGTTAAATTATTGAGTGTAGCCTACTTGTGGTTTTTTTATGTTGAGCACCACAATGGAAATTAAGCAAAGCAGTCCTTGACTTTATTGTGTACTAGACCAGTGCCCGGCTGTCTGTCTGTGTCCCTTTTATGCCCATACAGTATATGAAGATTTTCGTATCTTTCTCTCTGTATGCCTTTATTCCTGCATATGGAGTTCTGTGCAGGCTGCAGGCATGCCCAAATATGGAGTGTTGTGATGTCAGAACAGGCCAGCTCTATACATGTTCACTGCGCAGGGGCCCTGTCCAGAGCTCGGGCAGAGGCCTTTTGGGGGCAGCCCCTGCACCCTCTGTGGTGGGGTGGAACGCCTGTGTCGGATTTGAAGTCGGTGGGGCGAACGGTTCTCGAGTTACGTGTATTACAGACTACATGTGGCACCAGCTAAAATCACCAAAGCACTAAGGGGTAATACTTATTCAAGTTATACAAATATGAAACAAGGCAACACAAGGCTTGGGAAAGAGGAGATTAGGGCACAACACAGCAATACAAAACAACATGCATAGGAAACAACATATGCAAGAACAGAAAATATGCGTTAGACAAAGGTTACAAAAATATTGAACCAATTAAAGTAATAAAAAGCGCGTCTGACAAAACCAGCAAACTCAATTGGATCCTCAAACTGCTAAACCAGCTAACTCCACCACAGTGGGTGGAGTTAGCTTGGAGCAGCTATGGTAAATGTACCATACAGTACCACTGTCAGCTGATGGACAAACCCTCCTAACTCCACTTGAGTTGGATTGGTGTAAAGTGGTGATAATATAATGAAGCATGTATCTGACAATATAAGTCACAATACCAACTTTGATGAGGCTTGCTTTGTTTTAAAAAATATATGGTTTTCTTCATTTAATTTAGTCTACATTTTGGAGTTACTGGTTTCTGCCCGACAGCAGAGCTTTCTTTGAAAAGCAATGGTTTTGGACAAATAACATGTCCAGTAAGTTGTGTAATTAGTAAAGTGAGAGATAATCGATTGTGTAAAGTTTCTTAACATGAACTTAACACGGCTAACGTTGACATGGCTTAAGTGGTTAACCTCATCACCAGACCACCTACCTGTAGATGAATTGTATGCGTTGCCGATGTTAGTGTAGACTCTCTTGTAGACCAGAGTGGTGTGATTAGCAACCGGCCCAACATACCCGTCATCAGTCAGGCCAACAGAGAAGGCCACCTTTGGTTTGTCTGTGAACACAGGAGCACAATCAAGAATGAATGTTTTATTTTCCATTACTCATACAGGTACAAGAATCACAATGCAATGTTGTGAGGTCCACATCGTACTGTAACAATGACAATAGTAATAATAAAGACTTAAGTGTGCAATGAGGCATATAAATGTGCAATAATGCATAGCCATTTCTCTGTATTAAAACATGTAGGCCTACCAGCTAATTACAGTACCTAATAAATATACAGTAGCAAGTAATCACAATAGTAGTCACATTGCCATTACAAAATGTGCAAGATACCTTGTATTTATATTTACATAGAAATATATATAGGCTACATTATCAAATTGTCATAAATGGAGAATGAAACACTATTTCCCCACACAGCTTCCTCAGGTTCTGTCGACTGCAGTTAGGCCACCCAGCCTGGTGAAGACCTGTGCGCGGTGGAGCATACTTTTCTAGTTGTGTTTCGACACAAAAGTACTCCACAGTTGCTCACTTGGCTTTTTAGGGTGCTGCACCAAGTACAGTAAAACACAGGTTGTTTTACAAATAGACTAGAGGTCTGAGTGATAGGCTAATCATAATATGGAGTTTCATTACAAAATGATGGCCCATATTTCCCATACAGTAAATGACATTATGAACACGGTAACTATTCTCTGAGATCAACTGAAGTCATTAACACTAATGTACAAGTAGTTTTTCAACACTGTCCTCTCCTACAAGAACATTGTCCTGTTCAAATTACCTTCATTTTCTTTCTTCAATTCCAACACCTGGTTCTGACTAGGGTTGTCCCGATCGGATCGGGTGATCGGAAATCGGCTCCGATCACATTATTTTCAAAAGATCGGAATCGGGGAGAAAAGACCAGATTTTTTAATTGTCTAATGTAAATCTTAAAGAAGCAATGAGATTTTGTAAAAAGTGTTGCTAGTCTTTCTCCTTCTGGTCCCAGCCAGAGATCATCAAACAAAGACTATAATCACACTCAGAGGCTTGAAAGATACCTATTATGAAAACAAAGGAAATGCAACTATGCAAATCAACTATGCATGATGGCATAAGTGTCTGAATGAGAGAGATACTCTTTAAGAGTTTTAACTTGACTTCAGTTCTATAATCTGTACAACTGTATTCACTCTAATTAACCAATACATAATTATGTATGCTATGATTCCATGCTTTCAAGAAAAAGTAAACAATGACAGTCATTCTAATAAAAGTATAGTCACATAAAGATCGGATCGGGAAAGATCGGTATCGGTATGTCTCAAAATCAAACGATCGGAATCGGATCGGGAGCAAAAAAACGTGATCGGGACATCCCTAGTTCTGACTTGCACTCAATTTGTCAGTCATTTCTGAAAACAAATATCACGCAGAGAAACATAGCTATTAACCCATTAAGACCAGACGTCAATTCTACAGAGATTTCTGAAAAAATATATATATATAAAAATGTTATATCAGTGATACTCAATGTTCATGTCAAGGACCCCACAATCTTATGTATTTGGCCCCAGATCCCCCATCAAAAAATATTTTGTTCCAGGGACCCCCATAAGCAAAAACACAATTTTTGACACGCCATGAGCTTAATATTAACTGCTATTTTGTAATAGCCAAAACACAAAATAATGGTTAAAGTGGTTCAAATTTAATATGACAACCGATGCTTTCCCTGAAAACTCCTGAAACTACATTTTTAATCAAGTTTTGCGCAAGAAACATTGTTTAGCCTCTCAACCATCCCAACCTGCATGCTGTTCTTCCATAATCTTCAGCTTCTCTCTCTGTTCGACCAGCATGTCTCTCAGCCCCTTGACCTCGGTCCAGACGTCAGGCAACGAGGGGGTACCGGGTTCATCACTGACCACGCCACCGTCTCCCAGAGCCCCAGACTCCCACAGACAGAACAGCACAACGAGCAACGCACCACCACTCTTCATTCTGAAACACGCTCTCTGTACAGTAGATGTTATAATGCAGACAACAGGCATGTTGCCTTGTTTTTATTGGAGGGAGGTATGGGGTGGGGAGTATGTTTGGGCCGATCATTGATTGGTTCGTTCAGGCAGAATATAATTATTGCTGATATTACGTTTTTTCTTTTTTTTATTAGGGGAGGGGTGTCAAAGAGGAGCCTAGCTTTGAAGAGAGCTTTTGTGTGTGTGTGTGTGTGTGTGTGTGTGTATGTGTGTGTGTGTGTGTGTGCACGTGTGTGTGTGTGTGTGTGTGTGTGTGTGTGTGTGTGTGTGTGTGTGTGTGTGTGTGTGTGTGTGTGTGTGTGTGTGTGTGCGCGTGTGTGTGTAACACCATAGTTAGTATAACACCATAGCCATCATCATAGTTGTCCTGGTGGGACTACAGTAGAGCCAGTGTTGCGTAAACTGTCCGTCTGTATACAATTATGAGCTCTGGTGCTTATTTAGTCCATATGTGGAATGGAACAATGCTGCGACTATATTCAATTCATATGGAGTGTTGCTGTGACATAATGGAACATAATGTTCGCATTATCATATTATACTGTAATTGGTCTATTTTCTAGGTACATTTCAGTCGTATTGGCTACATCTGACATAAAAATATATGTTTTTTTTGCGTGAATATCTTAGTTATAATGAAATTGAGTTCGCATGTTCTTTTTTTAAGGGTAACTGTTGTATAATTGCAATATTACACTCAAAAGTCGTGCTTTACCGTCATTAATGGCACTTCTGCGCTGCCATTGACTGTAAATCACACCCTCTCGTGTGGATGGATGGATGGATGAAGAAATGCATACTGTATAATGTATAACTGTAAATGTTTTAAAGAAGCATTCTAACTGAACTGGATGGTAGAGACCACAAAGCAACAATAGGCGTGAACGATATTATTCGGATCACTTTCAGTGATTGTGAATGAAATATTGACCATTCAAAATAATACAAAAACCCATTATGTCCAAAACATGCATTTTTTGCAAATGTAGCAGATCTACAAGCTCGGAATTGTGTCCCTTCGCGCTGCGTTTCCGAGCTTATGGATCTGCTACTTTTGAGTGACGCTGTGGTATGACAAAGTAGGGCGTTAATTTACAAAAATAACACAAAGTGCTTAAATATGGAGATAAGAGGTTTCTGCCTGGCATTGCATGTCTTCCACACTCACGTAATTATAATTAGTTATCATGCGTGGTGTATGCAATTTTCAGCAGTGTGTGCAACACCTCTGGGTTGATTTGAGTTCAGATATATGGATAGTGTGTTACCACAGGAATGCTGTCTAACACGTTTCTTTAAACGTGATCCGATCCCTCAATCCAATCCAATCAAAAACTTCTGCTCTCTCACTCAGTCTTGTCTCCAGAGATGAGATGTGTTTCCTAGAACTGTAATTATAGAAAAAAATCATTAACATGGTGAAACACATCTTGATGACATCAAGATGTGTTTCACCATGTTAATGATTTTTTTCAGACCTCTAGTTCTAGGAAACACAGAATGGGGGGACTTTTTTATTATTTCCACACAACAACTCTAAGGTATATTAATGACATAGTAAAATGTTGAAAATGAGTGGAATGCCCCTTTAAGTAACGAATGTGGGTACTTGTCCCATCTCTGCTTCTTTCTCTCTACGTATGTTGAGGTCAACTCGGTACATACAGTACGGTATGTACCCAGTTGACCTCGAGTTGCACTGCAGTGTCTGATCTCTCTCTCTCTCTTTGAATTAGCATAACCATTATACCATATAGACAATTCTTTTTTAAAGAGAAAACCAGCACTCACAGAACTCTTGTTTTAAGGCACTTTTAATTATTCTTTCAATCAGTTGGCATGGTATGCCGCAGAGCATCAGTAGAACCAGTACTGCTGCTCTGCGGCATACCATGCCAACTGATTGAAATAATAATTCAAAGTTCCTTTAAACAGGAGTTCCGTGAGTGCTGGTTTTCTCTGGGAAATGTTCTTGTAAAGTTACTTACCCGACCGCACACATGGTAAAGATGCTCAGTGTTTAAAAGCAACTGGAGTGGTGCGAGCTATTACCCATATATATACTCACATACATACACGACACACGTTGATTCTTAATATTACAGTGCTTTTTATTGACTGTAAATTAAATAAAAATAAATAGTAAAAAAAGAGAAAAGAAAAAAAGAAACGACAAAAATCTAACATTTTGCTTTGGTCAACTCAGACAACAGGACGGACATACAGGTTATGAAATAAAGAGATGGACAAGATTGACTTCATGTAAGTATTGATAAGCAATGAAGCATACAGTCAATGTGCATACTGTATCAGCTACTGTATATGTTTTCACAATTATGCTCCATTCCATAGTTTCACTCTCAGCATTACAGAACGGAAAGAGTACATTTAGCTTCCTAACCATCAATCATTTAGCTGGGGACCACCTGGAATCCCCTCAAGGACCACTGGGGGTCCCCTACCTCACTTTGAGAACCACTGATTTAAAGCCCCCATGAAATCAAAATCAAAGTTTAAAGCAGCACTATGTAACTTTACTCTTCTACCGCAGATTTGAATCCGGTTTCCACTGTGCTGAAAAGTTGTACCATTGAGGTAATAGAGCCCACAGACATAAAAAGGTAGATGCCTCCTCCGGCTCTGGTGTGGTTATAATTTAATATTCAAATAGGTCTTCCCTGTGTATTTTTGGTTTGTTCCTGAAAGCTAAAAGCCTTTGAGTCAAAAGGTTCAATCGAAATACACCACTTTAGTGGCACACTAAAATCATCCCCTCCCGTAACTCCTCCGCCATTATAGAGCAATACCTGTGGGCGGTCTTACGTTCAGGTGGGTGGTGCTAAGGTGAAAACCACGTATAATTAACAACCTGGTGGGTGTGAGGGGGGAGGGGGGTCACGGCACTCTAAGTTCTGATTTTGTTTTCATCAGTGAAAATAATTGTCAGAGTTTTAATCGACGGATTTAACACTGCCCTCAGGGTAAAATTAAGTTTGGCTGTGTTGAGGAACCCTCAGCATGGCTGTGGTCTCATCCTTATAGGTTACAATAGAGATGTACAGTATCTATTTACACCATGTTCACTTTATGTTCATATACACATACAACAGATTTATTCTTGAACACAACCATACGTAAATATATTATACTGTATGTATGTTACTGTACATGGTACAGTCACAGTTTTTACAGTGTGTGTGTGTGTGTGTCTTTAGAGGACTTGTTCGGTGGTGGTATATCCAGTATATCCAGAGGTGTGTGTACAGCACTTCTTCAGTGGTAGATGCAGAGGTGTGTGTGTGTGTCTCTAGAGGACTTGTTCGGTGGTAGATGCAGAGAGGTCCAGCAGCCTCCAGGCTGCGTTGGGGTTGAGCTCCTCCTGGTCGCGACACAACGCCCACACGTACATCATCCTCAACACCTTCTCCTGGGAGGTCAAAGGTTGTTCGTACACACACACACACACACACACACACACACACACACACACACACACACACACACACACACACACACACACACACACACACACACACACACACACACACACACACACACACACACACACACACACACACACACACACACACACACACACACACACACACACACACACACACGAGGTCAAGCTTAACCCATAAAGAACTGAGGACTTCTACAAAGTCCTAACAGTTTTCTGAATAACATATGTTGCTATATTATATCTGTGGTTATCAAACTATTTTGTGCCTATGACTCCCATAAGCAAAGCTTTGAGTTAAAATGTTAGCTTTAGAAATTATTCAAATATTTGCACACATTTTTGCAAAAACATTGTTTGAATGGGTTAAGGTAAAGCTTCCAAACATATTTCATGAATTAAAGCAGCACTATGTAACTTTTTAGTAACTATATAGTATGTTACAAAATTATAAAGTTCCATGTTGAAGCAATAACAATAAGCAATAACAATAACCCTTCAATAAATGTATAGGAGCTTGACTGTATTACTATGTACAGTATAAGGTAGAGAATGAGTTTCATCCTGGCATTTGCCAAGGCACAAAGGCAGAACCGCCAGTCAAAGTGAAGACTGGCCAATCACAGCACGTCCTCGCCGGACATGCTTGCAGAAACTTTGTGATAGTAATAATTGCTATAGAGTGTTTATTCAGTAACAGTATCATCCCCGTCTCTTCAGCTCTTTAGGAAACAGAGGTTTGGAGGTTGAGTTACACATTTAATCCAATCTGGTTATCATTATATGGAGTAAATGAGTGACAGATCTACAAGCTCACAACGTGTCGTAATTCGACATGTTGTGAGCTTGTAGATTGGCAATTTCCACTCTACATTTTTGGGGGTAAGTATAAAGTTATGTCAGTCATTTCTTTGTATATTTAGGTAATTTGTCAACTTTGACAAAAAACACGATTCAATTGTTTGTGTGACAAATCGTCACGTGAAATAAGTTGTGACTAATTGTGACTTCACATCCTGTGTAGGGGTGCAGTAAACATTAAGTAGCGGACTGACCGGATCTCCCTCCACCAGGAGTCCCTTGGGGTCCCTCATCACCAAGACAACCTGAGCCTGGAAGGTGATGATGAGAACTGGTCCCTGGTCCATCATCTTCCCCATCGCCAACTGTAACACACAATGCATAACACTGTAACACACGCACTGCTTAACAAACAGCAGGCCGGGGACCTATCTTTGGGTCGTGGACCAATTTTTGGGGGTACCAAGTAATATCTCGTTTTCCTACAGTGAAAAATAAATAAATGAAAAAATACATGTTTCAAAAGATTCAAACAAAGAAGAGTTTTGTGAAAATTAGCAGATCTGCAAGCCCACAACGCGACAATGCGTTGTGAGCTTGTAATTACATTTTATAGGATACCTAGTATGGCTGTAATATTTATTTATTCTCTATTTTGCGTTTACAGGAAATAATTAAAAATAAAGAATTTACCTATTCTTCAATTGATGAAAAAGAAAAGAAGAAAAAGAGGTGAATCTTTAGCTGCAACGCGCTAAAATGAATATCAAATATCAAAATACTGAATGAAACAACAAACTGTCTGGGGTGTTCACAAAAAGCCTGAGTAGTTTTAAAGTGAAATATGTATTTTCAGGGTGTCAGCACGGTACTTACATCTATGTTGTCAATGTCCAGGACTTTGGAGTGGAACAGTAAGCCCAGGGTTCTGGCCTGCTGGATGGGATGAGCCAGCCGACTGTACGTCTGAAAACACACACATTCAAAAACATTCTACTTAACCCATTAAGATCGTGGAAGCATCTGTGTCATTTTAGATTTGAGCTAAAAAGCATTATTTCATACTTTGGCTTCTCAAAAATAGCAGATATACAAGCTCATCACTTTGTGCCACGCTATGAGCTGGTAGATCTGCTATTTTAGAAGAATCGTGACTAGTTTTTTGCAAAGCTCTGAATATATATTTTTAGAGCATACATTTTAACTCAAATCTTTGCTTCTGGGGGTCCCTAGGAACAAAGTATTTAGACATGGGGGTTGGTGGCTACATACATATCCTTTTGGGGGTCCTTGACATGAAAAGATCCACTGATGTACCAACATAGATTTTTCAGAAAAGACATTTGTAGAATCAGGTGTTAAAGGAGTAGTTCACCCAAAAAAGGTACTTTCTATCAATTACGAAGCCTTGTTTGTTGTCGTCACATTCATAGAAAAAGTGGGTAAAACTAAAGAAAGAAGAAGCTGATCACAAGGCTTTCTGTACTTACAGCTTCATAACACCAGTCTTTAAGAACCTCCAACTCTCCACGGATCATAGCCTGTTGAAAGAAGACAAATGGTTGGTTTCCTTCTGTGTGTGTTTGTGTTTGTGCGGTGCGTGCATGGTGCATGCGCACGAGAGAGACACACACACTGAGTGAGAAGAGATATTAGGGCAGTAGGTAGGAAATCCATTATGTATATAAGACATTTCAGGATTATCCTGCACCTGACTTATTTGTCAACTTTTACTCGTAACAGAGTATTTCTCTACATGATGGTATTGATACTTTTACTTAAGTAAAGACAGACAGACAGACAGACAGACAGACAGACAGACAGACAGACAGACAGACAGGGCTCCCATACCTCCAGGATGTTGGGGATAATGTCCTTCTCACACTGCTTGAGGAAACGGTCCTTGTCAAAGTTGGGATCCGCCTTCACGATCTCCGTCAGCACCTCGGACATCTCCGTCTTGGAGAAGAGACCGCCTGGACCGACAGACAGAGAGACAGACAGACATACTTAATTTAGTTTTAGACATATTTCAGTCACCTGAAATGTTTTAGTGTTAGTCTAGTTTTAGTCGACTAAATATCATACAATTTTAGTCTACTAAATCTACAGTTGATTTGTGACACAAATGCATTTTGGCTGGCCTTAATGGCATCATAATGGCTGATGTTACACTTGGTTGCATGCTGAAAATAGCCGATCTACAAGCGCACAACGTGCTGCAGTATGACGAGTAGTAAGCTTCTAGATTTCAGAGTGCAACACCCGAATGCAACTAAACATAATAATATTATGTTTAGTTGCATTCAGGTGTTGCAAGAGGAGATCATATTATGATCTCCTCTTCTGCACTAGTCCCTCCCTAACATTTTTGTCTAGTTGTTTTATTTGCCGACAAAGTTGTCCATTATACAGTAGCTGCTATAGGTTTATTTTGTTTGCCCCTTTATGTGGTTGACATTAGATGAGTGGACCAGCAGGCCACACTGGGAGGAGCAGCTACTGTACTCACCTATCAGGTCAGTGACTCTGTCTGTCACCGCTCTGGAAGCTCTGACCAGGGCGTTGTCACTCTCGTCATACTTCATCTTCATGTCAAAGAACCCTGCATGTGGCGAGCACACCGCAGACACTATTAAGACCTGAGTCAGGGTCTACAAAATGTCTTCTAAATCCCCACAGTTTTCTGGAAGACATGTTTATCAGTGGTGCTCAAACCTTTTCATGTCAAGGACCCCCAAAACGATATTTGACCACGGACCTCCATCTCAAAATTGTTGTTCCAGGGACCCCCCAGAAGCACAATTCAATTTTTTTCTTCAAAAATAGCAGATCTACAACCTCATAGCGAGGCATGAAGTGGCACACTATGAGCTTGTATATCTGCTATGTTTGAATAGCTTAAAATCTAAAATGTCAACACAGCACCAGTAGTCGGGCATAGACAGACATTCCACCATCTCCGAATGCTACATAGTCTGGAACTACACCTCCTGAAATGCGAGACAGGAAGCTGGCACCTTTCCAAAAATACCTCTTAAAATATCTTTATATAAAGATATTTCCAATCCTGCTGATGATTTTCATTTGGATAGATTTGCACAACTGTAAAGACAACTGAAAAACACGTTCCAAGTTTTGGAAGAATTAATTGGGACCGCCAGGAACCTCCCCAATTTTGAAAACCAAAGAATTAGGCCATATATGTATTTGCAAATGGCTATATATTGAATATGTTTGTTTATTACTATTAATAACAATGATTTATAATCAGACATTCAAATTGCATCCCATCAAAACGTATGAAGTTAGCTCAGTACTTCCATATTCAATTTAAGTAGTTATATACAATTTTTGTCATTATTTTAAAGAAACACAATGTTTTACTTCAGTGCAGTTTCTGTCTTCTCTAGCCACCTCTGCTCATGGTAAAAACACATGCAGCATGAGCAGCCCATGTTGTTTCCATGAATCTAGTGCCACCTGCTGCCTAAAAGGTGACTCACACGCTGTTATCCATGACAATGTATAGAGCGTCGCAGTCCCGCCCCCTTTCCTGACGACAAAACATTGTCATTTGTCGTCACAACTCGAGTTGGCTTTGTCCGCGGTGTAAACGTCTTTATATAAATACTTTTTGAAAAGTCTATGAGGAAAATGAACGGGGAATTCACTTCTGGTCCTCGGGAGGGGGCGGGACTGCGAAGCTCTATAAACATGTGAATATACTTGTAGGTATAGGCCAATATCTGGTTCCACTTCCACTGAAAAGATTTGGAACCCTTGGTCTAGTTGGTGAAAACAAACATCCGTCTTGGTCTGACTGTCATTAGACCGACAACCTACCTCAAACCCTAACCTAACCATAACCGCAAGCACGGGAGAAGCGCATGTTCGACCTCATGTCCGACCGTTGTTTCTGCATGTCGGTCTGTTGGTGTGTCTAATCTGCAAGTGCATCCCTCTAGGACGCGTTATTACGGATCCCACCGCAGCTCTAGGAAAATGCTGCTGTGATTGGCCAGTAGTCGCTGTGATTGACAGTTCCCGTTTTTGCAATTATGCCTGAACCTAACCCTAACCTCAGTAAAACTATGCCTAAACCTAACCTTAACCTCAGTAAAACTATGCCTGCCCAGGAGCCAATCAGACGGGTCTATCCTAGAGCTGTGGTGGGATTCATAATCACAGTGAATGTGATGTAATTTTACAGACGCTTCCTTACTGTTGAACACCATGTTGTTGTCCTTGAAGTCATTCCACTGTTGGAACCACTTGGAGTCCTTATGGAGGACCACGCCCATAGCCTCCCTGCACACACACACACACACACACACACACACACACACACACACACACACACACACACACACACACACACACACACACACACACACACACACACACACACACACACACACACACACACACACACACACACACACACACACACACACACACACACACACACACACACACACAGTAAAGTAAATCACAATCGTGTGAAGTGAGGGACGCCCATATTTTTGTGGGCATGTTGATGTTCTCATGTCCGTGAAAAATGAAATAAATGTATTAAAATCAGCGAAATGGCGTCTTACGTTGTCATTTACTGCCCTAACAAACATTAAAGCCAACTTGGCTGGTCTACATGAACACAATTGGCCCGTGTTCGGGGAGGGAACTCAGCAAAGCCAGGTGGGGAGAGTGATGTGTCACTGCTTGTGGGGGAGCACAGGCTAAAAGGCTTTCTTACCTTGCAAATCTGTTTTCTTGCAAGTTGAATCATGATAACGATCGGGATAGGGAGGGAGGGAGGGAGGGACTCACTCATTGGCTTCGAACACTCTGGTGGTGCTGTCAGCTTCCTTGGAGGAGAACTCGCTCCTCTTCCTCAGGTGAGGAGGTGCTCTGTAGGGCCCGGCGTCGCCGACATCTATCTCCTTCTTCATGCTCTCCACACTCTGAAGGGAGGAGGAAGGGGGGGAGAAAGGAGGAGACAGGAGGAGAAAGGGGTGTATAGTTGGGAGGTGAATGCAGAGAAGTGAGACAGATCGCCATCTTGAAGCTAAACCCCAGCATCCATATTGTGGGTTGTAGGCTAGCCGAGCTTTACCCCACAATAACAGAAAAGGTACTTGTAGACCCTGAGGGACTCCGGCCAGCAGTCAATTATAATGGGGTTTAAGTAGTTAATGAGTTGGTTTCTTAAACCAAAAACACTATTTATTATGTATTTGGCTGCGGAGTGCGGACCCCTAACTGAAAACATGACGTGCCAGGTTTCAAACATTTTCAGACACATTGTGAGCTTGCAGATCGGCTATTTCCACTATTAATGTTTTCTTGAAAGTGTAAAAGTAATTTATATTTAGGTTATTTGTCACACCTGCCCTGTGCAAATTCAAAGCGTAAAAGCAAAAAGGAAATGCATTTTTTATTTGTGATGTTCTGGTGTTCAACGACTAACACACAATTAAATACTAAATAGCTAATCGCAATTAATTGTCAAGTGAAATGTCATAATCGCGACAGCAGGCCCAGCAACATGACCAAGATGAATGTGTTGTCTTAGTCAGGGCTTAAAGCCAAAAAACTTTCATCACAACATTGTCCAGTTGAACCACTAGATGGCAGTGTGGTCATGTGGTCAGTACATGGACTAGTTGAAGCATACAGTATTATAGACACATTTCCACACAATGTCACAACTAATATGCGCACGCAGGTCAGGCAGGTCAGACAAGAAGAAACCGACTGCTCAAAGATGCAATGTAAAAGTGGTCCCAGCACTGGCATGTAAAAATGCATCCCATCAAACTCTCAGATGCTGTTTTCCTCACTGTGTGGAGGAAGGTTGATAATACCTCTTGAAATATATACCGTGGTTTATGTTGTGTCAACTTATTATAAACAATATTAGCAATTCTCAAAGCATTTGTCCCCCAAACTCCACCTCCAGTCACAGAGGGAGCGCTTCCTCTTGATCACGGCTGCTTGATCGCACAGCTGAATCCCCTAAAACCTCATTTATACTCCGCCGCGGTCAGAGAACGGCCTAGAACAGCAGACCTCCAAGCTCACAGCGGCCGCATCCGCAACGCGATGTGAGCTTGTATGTTGGGTGTTCTCGCCGCGCAAAAATATTGGCGGGGTGAAGTATACACTGTATATCTGTCTCGCTAGAAGCGTCGCACAGCCAACACATACAAAGGAGGTTGAATGAATAGAAACCAACGCTCCCCAAAACAACAGGTTTGGGGTTCTGTTGGGAATTGATTACATGAAACCGACACCTGCGTGTGCAGTCTCAATGTAACCCAGCGTTGTCCAGGTGTTTTAGGGAAGGGAGAAGAGCCTAGGAAAGTGTGGAGCGTTGTCCAGGGTGTTTTAGGGAAGGGAGAAGTGTGGAGCGTTGTCCAGGGTGTTTTAGGGAAGAGAGAAGAGCCTAGGAAAGTGTGGAGCGTTGTCCGGGGTGTTTTAGTGAAGGGAGAAGAGTCTAGGACGTGTCGAGCGTTGTCCAGGGTGTTTTAGGGAAGGGAGAAAGGTCTAGGACGTGTCGAGCGTTGTCCAGGGTATTTTAGGGAAGGGAGAAGAGTCTAGGAAAGTGTGGAGCATTGTCAAGGGTGTTTTAGGGAAGGGAGAAGAGCCTAGGAAAGTGTGGAGCTTTCTCCAGGGTGTTTTAGCGAAGGGAGAAGAGTCTAGGACGTGTCGAGCGTTGTCCAGGGTGTTTTAGGGAAGGGAGAAAGGTCTAGGACGTGTTGAGCGTTGTCCAGGGTATTTTAGGGAAGGGAGAAGAGTCTAGGAAAGTGTGGAGCATTGTCAAGGGTGTTTTAGGGAAGGGAGAAGAGTCTGTGAAGCATTGTCCCACTGACTGACTGACCTGTGAGATGGCTCTGAAGGCTCCGGTCTGGCCCAGTTTCTCTCCTCCTTTAGAGACGGTCTCAGCAGAGTGTCTGGCCGTCTTGGTAGCCTCCTCCACCCCTTCTCTAATCTTCTTCCCCAGGTCTGAGCGACCCACCTCCTCCAGGCCCTGCACACACACACACACACACAAACGCACGCGCACACACGTTTGTATTCCTATACTTGCGAGGCCATCAACATTTTAGGACGCTGATTTTATGAATTGATGTCTATTTTTGTGTTTACATTTTGAACCCTGATGGTCTAGCTGAAAATCACAGATCTACAAGTTCACAACGTGTCCATGAGCTTGTAGATTGGCTATTTCCAGCGCCCGACACCGGCACACATCACAACACAACAAACACGCTTTATATTTTACACACACTTGGGAGTTATGATCAGAGACAATCAAACACAATTAAGTTAAACATGATTATAAAAGGAAATATGACATAGTGCCGTCATGTGGGTTATTTGTATTTAGAGCAGATCAATGTTATTCAGACCAAAAAAAAACATTACATTAAGGCAGGGGTGGGCAACTGGCGGCCCGGGGGCCACATGCGGCCCCCACCTTCACTTAATGCGGCATGTTAATAGAGGGTATGCACATGCCTAAAGTGAATGGCACATCGAGTGGCAAATCGAGTGGCAAAGCAACAGGCAAAGTGAGATTAACATTGTTTAATGTTGTTTAATTCAATCCGATAGGACTTTTCTGTTTGGATGTATGGGCTGTCAAGGCCAGAAAGTAGCTTTTTGTCACTCAGTAGGCATTCCTGCATAACGTCCGGGTTTGATGATGATGTCACGCGCATACCCTCTATATCAGAATACTGATATAGTATTGATTTCAGCCGTTACGTTTTGAGCTTGTAGATCGGCTATTTTTGCTACGACAGTAATATGCACTGTGGCCCTCTGGAGTGAGTGTAGAAATATATTGGCACTCTGCATCGTCAAAGTTGACCACCCCTGCATTAAGGGAACAAATTCATATATTTCATAGTGCCAGTATACTGTACAGTACAGTACTCACACCTGCAAGCTGAGGGGTGCTGGTTTTCCTGCTGTAGGCCAGCCTTAACAACTTCCAACCTGACATGTCATTATAGGCGAAGATCTCGGAGTGAAAATAGGCGATCTACGAGCCCACACCGCGCCGTGAGCTTCTAGATCGCCTAGTTTCGCCATATGACGTATGACGAGGTACTAGGGCATTAAGCAACTAGTCGACTAGTAAATCCACTAGTCGACCTTGTTGGTACTACGGTAGTTGACTAGTTGATAAAAATAAATAAATAAATAAAAAGTTAATTTTATTCCCCCCCTGATTTTGTTGGCCTCAAGATCAGGTAGATTATAGTTATAGTCACCAATGTACACAGTTTTTAAATGTACAAATATGTATTAAAAAAAAAAAAAAAAAGGGGGGTTTGTTTTGTTTTTGACATAATAGGTAGTTAAACAACTAGTCAACTAGTAAATTAGGCAACTAGTCAACTAGTAAAAAGGACTAGAAGTGAATGCCCTACGAGGTACAGTATATATAATAGGTCTTGTCCGTCTCGATTGGTTAATATTATGTAAATCAGACAAAGTGCTGTAAGCTCACCTCCTTTACAGTGTTAGAAAGAGAGCCAAAAGTCTTCTTAAACACCTCTGATGTCCTCACCGTCTCCGATTCAATGGATTTCTAACACACACACACACACACACACACACACACACACACACACACACACACACACACACACACACACACACACACACACACACACACACACACACACACACACACACACACACAGTTTTTAAGTTGAGTATTCAGTATTTAGATATTTGATATTCATTTTAACTGTCCCGCACCCTTCCTATACAAACCCATTGTAATTTAAAACTACATTTTAACCACGTTAGATTCATCAAAAACACCAGTCCTTTTTTCTGGTGGACGATACTGCCTTCCTAATACGTGAGTTGCCTGTGTTTTCTTATATATATATATATATATATATATATATATATATAACACAATTAAATCGTTAATCGCAATTATTTGTGTGACAATTAATCGGCAACTTGAATTTGTAATTGTGACAGCCGTTAGATGCTGGTGGTCTTACATATTTCCTGCGGGCCTGCTGCAGCGCGTCAGACTCCTCCAGCCTCCGGGCCTCCTCTCTGAACTTTTGCAGGTTGTCCTTCATCTGCTGGTTCTTGCCGAACTCCTGGCGGATGGTCTCCACCAGCTCCCCCAGGAAACCCCGCCTGCGCCCTGAGGAACACCTCACCTGATGGGAGACGGTAGGCCTGTCACAATGATGACATAGTTGCATAATCGCAATCATTTGAGGTAATTGCAATTACTTTTGTATAATCGTCAATCGCTTCCATGATGAAAAATGTCCATACATTTTTCGAAAATTCCGGAAATAGCTGATCTACAAGCTTACAACACGTCACTTAGATAGATCTATGAACTTGTAGATCAACTATATATATATCCGACCGAGACCATTACAGATTTTACAGACTATTACAGATTTTATGGAAGATGCTTCAGAACATATTGCTAGTTTTACCACATCAAATGCTCTAAAAGAATAACCGAAAATAGCCGATCTACAAGCTCTCAATTCGCTGTGCAACATGCCTCCAAAGAAAACATGCTTCTATGGAATCAAAAACACTGAAATCAGCCGTGGCGACTTAGAACTTTAATCCATGTATATTCCCACTGTTTAGGAAACCATGCCAGTGGACACTAGTGATGTGAGCTCTGACCTGAGCAGCAGCTACAGAGGGCTGTATCCTGTATGCATCTCCTCTCCTCAGTGACGACACCACTGGCCGGATGGACGACACACACAACACACGTCTGCCCACCAGCTGGAAGCATACAATTATACACAGTCAGGACTGATTGTCACCATTATATCATTTTACAATGATGATTGTCACACAAATAATTTACGATTGAACTGGGTTTCCGTCATTGAACACCGGAATTTTATACATAACAATCCCTTTTTTTTCTAAATATTTAGCAATATGGAGTGATGGCAATAGTAATGAGTCACAAATCAGACACACATGCTGACTGCATATAGACTTGTACAGTAAATCACTCTGGATAAGAGACTTACAACCTCAGAACAAGCAGTCAGTACGCATTAACTCTAGTCAACTTTTCATGTCAAGGCTAGCATTTTTTCAAAATGTATATATTCCAAAATTGTGTGAATGTTTGTGTGAATAATAGCGATGATTTGGTTGGCTGATCACCCCATAGCGCTGATTTGATTGGCTGCGCAAAGTATGTATTGAGGATAAAAAGCGAGGACAGAAAAGTGAGGACGCAAATTGTGATTGGCCAGAATGAGATGATGATGATGATAAGAGTGCCCCTCACTTCACACGGGTGTGATTTTTCAAATTTAATCTAGCAACTCTCTTATGGGGGTCTGTCAACAAATATTTTCAGATGGGGGTCCATGCCTAATACAGTGGTTCTCAAAGTGGGGTCCGGGGACCCCCAGGCATATTTGGGAGTTGGTTCCAGAGGGTCCACATCAAAAGGAATTGACATAGCATCACAATCATTTGAACCACTTTATCCATTTATACCTTAATTGGAAATATTTGGAGTTAAGTCTTGAATTGTCTTTAAAGATCTTTAAAATCTTCTCTACGATGACGTCCCCTGCCCTGGTACAAAACATTTTAGATGTCAAGGTCCATGGTCAAATACATCCATTTGGGAGGTCCTTGGCAGCTACTTTCCTAAATACGTACACCCACAGCAGTAGCCTACATGAATGAATGAATGAATGAATTCATTCATTAATGAACGAACGAACGAACGGATGCTGCAAGCAGGCTACTGTATTGCAACTGAGTGACAGCCTTAGCTGACAGAGTGACAGCTCATCTCTGCAATTGCTTGTTGGTCATAAAAAAGCAAATAATCATAACAATATGAATCCATAAGGACATAAGCATTCAAACAGCTAAGCTGTACACAATGCATTAAATGTCATTTCACCTCATAGCAGCGACACAAGGAGGCTGCCATCTTGATCCTGCAAACTGCACGTAGCACGGAACCACGTGGAGAGCACTGCGTCACGTGAACTTCCCTGCCGGCCAAATGGACCAATGGGAGCGTGCCGATAGGGGATGCGTCACTGCACTGCAGCCAATAGGCGGGCAACAAGGGCATGGGCGTGTCTACTTTACCGCTTCCCTCCTATGGGTGTTACGCTGGAACTGGTGACTTGTAGAATTGTGTTCGCTGCAGCCAGGGGTTGAAAAGTTATGGAATGTAGCCAACTTCAAGATGTATCAATATCCATATAATAGCATACTGTAATTAAATAAGAATGAAAGGGCTACAATGGAAAAAAACCATAGAATAAGTTTGTTTGTTTGTTTGTTTGTTTGTTTGTTTGTTTGTTTGTTTGATTGATTGATTGATTGATTGATTGATTGATTCATTCATTCATTCATTCATTCATTCATTCATTCATTCATTCATTCATTACTATATTAACAGATTGGGGGAAAAGGTACAAATGTATACAAAATATGATAAAAGTATAACCAAAAATCCCTATAAGGGCTTATTTTCAGTGCTGTAGTCTAGGCTATACACCTACCTTAATTATACCATGTGCAACATGCGCACGTAGGCTCCTCGTGCATGGTGAATGGATTATTTTTCAACAATTGCGCCACGGCATAACGGTTAACCGAAGTCTGCCATCAGAAACTCCATATTTGGGCGTGGTTGATCTACAGCTCCATATATGGAGCCGGCAGAGACTAGTGCTGACATCATGTTAATGTAAAACTCCATTTGACATCATGTTAATGAGTCATCGTGACATCAGTGAGATGTGACGATGGCCATCACCCTTGAGGTGAGACGCAATCAGTGTTACTTCTAAGCTACCATTATCTCTAAGAGTATATAACCTTTGAGATTATTGACCAGCTCAGCTCCCACCAGCTAGGAGAGAGTGCAGAAACTTCTGTACGAACCAGGATATGTGGCCTTACAACTCAAATACCTCTGCATTGTACAGGGCTCTTTAGTCCACACTATTTCACCAGGGTTGTGGTGTTTTTGTCGGACACCACTGCAACGGGTCTTACACTACAACCAGTCACGTTCCTTTGAGTACTATTTTATAAATGCCGTGTCGACAGACTTGACAAACCGTCGATATGAAGGTACTGAAAGCTGGACTAACATTAGGAAAAACACACCTTCTTGCACCAGGAGCCGTCACTCTCAAAAAGGTATATATCAATAACTGTCGGAGATGCTCCTCTGGCATCTTTCCCAACGAAAGGATCCGCAATATTGGCATCTCTGCCCACATTGACTCTGGGAAGACCACCTTGACCGAACGTGTGCTCTATTACACTGGCAGGATAGCTGAGATTCATGAAGTGAAGGGGAAAGATGGCGTGGGGGCCACCATGGACTCCATGGAACTGGAGAGACAGAGAGGCATCACCATCCAGTCCGCTGCCACGTACACGGTGTATAACAACAATAACATCAACATAATTGACACACCAGGCCATGTTGACTTCACGATTGAGGTCGAGCGAGCTCTGCGAGTGCTGGACGGGGCAGTGCTGGTTTTGTGTGCAGTGGGAGGCGTCCAGTGTCAAACCATGACTGTGAATAGGCAGATGAAACGCTATAATGTGCCCTTCCTCACCTTCATCAACAAACTGGACCGCATGGGTGCCAACCCCGCCAGAGCACTGCAGCAACTTAGAACCAAGCTGAACCACAACGCAGCCTTTGTGAACATTCCCATTGGGCTAGAGGGGGAAATGAGTGGTATCATTGACCTTATACAGGAGCAAAGCATATATTTTGAAGGACCCTTTGGTCAGCATATCCGGTATGATGAGATTCCAGCAGCATTTCGATCTGAGGCTGCAGACCACCGCCAGGAACTGATAGAGTGTGTTGCAAATGCTGATGATATTTTAGGGGAGATGTTCTTGGAGGAAACGATTCCCACCATTGATGACTTAAAGGCTGCAATCCGCAGGGCCACAGTGCAGCGTCTGTTCAGCCCAGTGCTTGTGGGCACAGCACTGAAGAATAAGGGGGTCCAGCCTCTCCTGGATGCTGTACTGGAATACTTGCCCAACCCCACAGAGGTCTCAAACTATGCCATCATGCATAATGAGGATTCCACTGAAAGCTCTAAGATTCGTATGGACCCTGCGAGAGACGACTCACACCCTTTTGTTGGTCTGGCTTTCAAGTTGGAGGCAGGGAGGTTTGGTCAGCTGACATACGTGCGGGTGTACCAAGGCTGTCTGAAAAAGTCAGAGTACATCTACAACACACGCACAAGCAAGAGAGTGAGGATACCGAGGCTAGTGCGTCTCCATGCTGACCAGATGGAGGATGTTGATGAGGTGTATGCAGGAGACATTTGTGCTTTGTTTGGGATTGACTGTGCCAGTGGTGACACTTTCACCTCCAAGAACAGTACCAACTTCTCGATGGAACCCATTCACATACCAGAAGCTGTCATTTCAATGTCTATGAAACCTGCAAATAAGAATGACTTGGATAAATTCTCCAAAGGCATCAACCGCTTCACAAGGGAAGACCCAACATTCAGAGTTAATTTTGACACAGAGAGCAAAGAAACCATCATCTCAGGCATGGGAGAGCTGCATCTAGAGATCTACTCTCAGAGGATGGAAAGAGAATACAACTGTCCCTGTGTGATGGGGAAGCCCAAGGTAGCTTTCAGAGAAACTGTCACCAGCACTGTACCGTTTGACTTCACCCATAAGAAGCAGTCTGGTGGTTCTGGCCAATATGGTAAAGTGATTGGAGTTCTAGAGCCCCTGGAGTCAGAGCACTACACCAAGGTGGAGTTTGAGGACCAGACTATTGGCACCAATGTCCCCAAGCAGTTTGTGCCAGCTGTTGAGAATGGATTCAAGGGCGCTTGCGAGAATGGACCTCTAAGTGGACACAAGATCTCAGGCGTCAAATTTGTGTTGGAGGACGGAGCGAGTCACATGGTTGATTCCAATGAGATCTCCTTCATCCGTGCGGGAGAGGGCGCATTAAAGCAAGCCATGGAGAAGGCAAATGCCATCATAATAGAACCAATCATGTCTGTAGAAATTGTAGCGCCCCAGGAGTTTCAGGGAACTGTATTTGCCGGTGTTAACCGGCGCCATGGTGTTATTACAGGACAGGATGGGGCGGAAGGATACTTTACACTATATGCAGATATTCCTCTGAATGACATGTTTGGTTATGCCACTGAGCTGCGCTCTTGTACAGAAGGAAAAGGAGAGTACACTATGGAGTATAGCAGATATCAACCTTGCTTCCCGGCCACACAAGAGGACCTTATTCACAAATTCATGGAGTCTACAGGCCAGTTACCTGCCAAGAAGAACAAGTTTAAGAACTAAACTGTAACCCAACAATATACTGGACTACGGCATGATCACCACCTCCCCATGCACCCCAACATCAATTAGTCTGAAATTAAAGATGTGGTCAGGAAGGAGACAACACAGTAGGTGTTCTGTCTTCATGTAGGACAAAAGGGCCCTGGCCAACAGGACAGAGAGCGCCCCCATGCTATTAACACGCAGCCACCTAGTTCTGTTATAATTTCAAAGACAACAACAACTTCATTTTACACGGAATATGGTTTCTTTAGACACATCACTTCTTTGCGATCTCTCCCTCGTTGAAGCGTCTGACCTTGGCTTTCTTTAAGAACAACCTGGCCGAGGCTTTTCTCTTGTCGGAGGTGGGCGAGTTTTGAGAACTACTAATTTAGAAGGCATTTGTAGAATCGGCCTCAAGTCTTAAGGCTTAAAGATCAGTACTTCTACTTATTTAAATTGGCAAATTATCTAGAGAAAGCCTGGGACCTGAGGAAAAAGGCCATGTACAGCCAGTAAGAGATATGTATGCTAGTTGGTGTTTTGTTTTATGTTTTGTTTTGTTTTGATAAATTGTATTTGTATTTATGTTGTATGCGATCAGTAGCATGCGATCAGCAGTATAAGTAAAGAACTAAGTGTATAACTGTTTATTGTAACTTGTGTGAAAAGGTGTCATATAATCCCATGAGGGGTGGGCCACAAGGTGGCATGACACTTAAATAAATAAAATCATTCATGCATTCATTCTACTTGAGTACAGTTTTTGGCTACTCTACCCATCTCTGCTTGGAGGCCAGTCACTGACATCAGTCATCTAGAATGTCACGACTGTGACGTCAGCAGTACAATCGCATGGTCTTACTGTATATATAGCTGCTCAACGCTGCTTTCCAGTTATTTCATCATTAAAGGAGCGTGATACCGATATTTCTATTCAAGGCTTTGAGTGGTTGTCTACCAAACGTCTCAAATGGACGGTGAAGTGAGGATCATGTCCAATCCCACGGTGGCCCTGCGCCTCACGTCGACACTCTCCTCATTCGAGGTCAGCCGCAAGTTCAACCGAGGCATCAGCATAGCGGACCTGAAGAGCAAGTTGGAAATGATCGTCGGCACGCCCGCCTCCTCCATGGACCTGGAGCTGTTCAGCATCGCCGACACCTTCCTGCAAAAGCTTGACGACAACGAGGCCTTGCTGGGGTCCTACCATGTGGACGACGACTGCAAAATCCACGTGAACGACCGCAGCGGCGCTCAGAAGGGCGAGTTCACCGACGTGTCACGGGTGGAGAAATTCGAAATCTCGGACGACGCCTACGCAAGGAGAAAAGACTCCGCCAGGTCGTTCTTGGAGAGCAGGAAGGCCAAGGTTGGACGCTTCTTCAACGAGGGAGAGATTGCAAAGAAGCAAGTGGAGGAGAAGGAGAAGGCGGCCGCAGGTAACATCGCCGCCGGGGACCGCTGCCAAGTGCAGATTCTGGGGCAACCCGACAAGATTGGCACGGTTATGTACGTGGGTACGACTGATTTCAAGCCAGGCTATTGGGTAGGCGTCAGGTACGACGAGCCCCTCGGAAAGAATGACGGGAGCGTCAACGGAAAGCGGTACTTTGAATGCCAAAATAGGTATGGATCGTTTGTGAAGCCGCTGAACGTTACGGTTGGGGCCTATGCTCAGGAGGACTACGATCTAGACGAGATGTAAGCAGGTCCATGCAGCTTATTGTCGGCAGGGGGGACCCCGTTAATCCTTATTTTCGGCAGGGGGACCCCGTTAATCCCGCAGGATCAGTTTTTCCCTTGACTATGATTTCTCAGGAGGGAGCAGTTATGAGTGTCTTGCTCATGGACATAGACTGCAACCTGGGACCGTTTGTTTCCCAGGTGGCCTCTACCAGTTCAGCTATGGCCGCCAAACCGCCAAGAAAAAGGGTGTCTACTTTTCAATTTACTGGACACTTAGCTGGTTCGGCTCCGAGGACGCACCAGGCGGATTTGGTTCCATTTGTACCCTCTTCAGAGTTAAATTAACACTGGATTTTAGTGTAGGTTGCTGTTTCGGAGAAAAACATGCATGGGATCATGTTGAGGAACACTGATCTAGACCCTTAAGAGATGGAGGCGGAGTATAACGCCTACCATGAGCTCCAATCCTTACTTGATGACTTAGCCACCGAAGCTATGCCACTCAAATGCTGTGCCCGGATCACATCCAGAATCCTTGAGGTCTAAAGGTATAAAGTGTTGTATTGACTGAGCGACGAAGACAGGAAGGGCCGGGATGTTGCAGGTGCAACAGATATATTTTAATTAATTGATTCCTCCATTATCAACAAGACAGGGTCCAATAAAGGTGTGGCTTCACGTGGCCGGTCTATGACATGACTAGATTTGGTCAAAGTTTCAGACCGTTTTGGCTGCCATTCGTTTCCTCTTATGTAATGGCTTAATTGGCTCCATGCCCAGATGTGGAGAATCCAAGCCCCATTGACTTCCATAAAAGAAAAGTTAAAGATGGGGTGCCGTGATTTTTTTCTACAATAAATGTGATCATCAGGTATTATTATTATTATTATTATTGTTATTATATAAGGAGGAAGATTTTTAAAAAAAAGGTGTATTTATAAAAATGGCGTTTTTAAGTGGACACGACCACCAGTTCATTAAATGCCTGGTTCGCCTCGTGGATGGTGATGGGTGGTGATCCACCTGAACTGAAGCCGCACCCACAGCTGTTGTATGATAAAGGGGGAGGGGTTAGGGGAGGGGATGATATTGTGATGTTACTATACACTGTTTCTTTCATTGGCACGTTTGACTGTCAAGGTTGCAGCCTCCAGAAAGAAGCCCTAAATACAAAGGGAAGACATCATTGCACATAACAGTCAACCACACCAAGGGCTCTAATGAAGTACTGTTACTAGTGGCAGCGGTGGCCGAACGGATAGCGGATCGGTCTTGATACCGGAAGGTCGCCAGTTCGAATCAGCGGTCCGACACGTTAAAAAATGACCACCGCTGAAGTGCCCTTGAACAAGGCATTGAACCACTACGATGAAATGTGTTCTATGAGCAGGGCCTGGCTGGAAACAAGTTCTTGAGCTTAGCCCAGATACCCTGGGTAAATATAGTAATCATTTCATTTCACATCATAAACACATGGAACAATTTAAAAATCACAGCACTTCTTCTATAAAGTTGAATAATTCTATCTAGCCGGGGAGCCACAGGCCCAAAGTTGGACAGGACCGTACTTTTTATTTGTGTTTTTTGAGTGGTGTAAACCACTCCTACAACTGGCTTTGTTAGTCTGTCTGTGCTCAAAAAATGAGCACGGTTGCTATGGTCACCCAGTTCACACGGGTGTGATTTCATTACGTCAGACATTACGTCAGACCACAGCTGATCAGTCTATATAAGACCTTACACCACTCAGTTCACACGGGTGTGGTTTTTCTATTCATTTGGTCATTAAAGTCCACAGAACGAGAGGCCTGCTCTGCCGGAAACATCACCATTTTTGTATACCACACCATGCTAGACAACCAATATAAGGCAACATTTCCCAAATTTCATCATGCTTTAAGTAGCATGTGACAATTGTGACATGTCAAACTAGGGGGTTTTCATGATTCTCAATCCATCCCAAGCATTTGTTTTGCACGAAAAACACTCCTTGGCCTAAAAACGGCCATAGCTGTCATCACAAATGTGATGAGGTCAGCACATTTGGGCACATTTTGGCAAGTGGCTATGGCCAAATTTAGGCCAAGGAGTGTTTTTCATGCAAAACGAATGCTTGGAATGGATTCAGAATCATGAAAACCCCCTAGTTTTAGTATGTCACAATTGTCACATGCTACTTAAAGCATGATGAAAATTGGGAAATGTTGCCTTATATTGGTTGTCTAGTGTCTACAGTATGGTGTGATACTGTATACAAAAATGGCCCTAACTTTTTTTCGTGATGTTTTCGGCAGAGCAGGCCTCTCGTTCTGTGAACCTTAATGACCAAGTGAATAGAGAAAACACAAATAAAAAGTACGGCATGACATCACAGGTTAATCCTTAACCGTTGAGCTTTTGGGCCTGTGGCTCCCCGGCTAAACAAAACGTAGTACCTGATCAACATCAATTTCCTGTTGATTGGTTCAGCCATTGAGATTAGGTCTGGGCAGACCCTTATTTTTAATACAATTATGGATTCTGAGGGGAATGAGGTGTTTCTTTTTTAAGAGTAGCCAAAATAGAAGATGTAGATCCGATATTCTCTATATCTTTTTTGTCCTTTATGGAAGAGATGGACGATGATAAGAATATCAGTTATCTGCCCCGTGTACCTGTGTAGTCTCTTATAGTTGACGGCAATGTAGGCTACATATTTTTACATTTTCTTTCATGTGATGTCCCACCCCACTTGTAAATAAAATCAACTGATAATGTTAGCTCCACGGCAGAGAGTGCAGACCCAACTGTTTCTCAACGTTGGGTCTGGGGACCACTAGGAGATTAAAAGGACCCTTAAATGTCTGTAACTGAGGATTTTTTTTGCATATCAGACTGGGGGTCCTTGAATGAAGAACACTAGAGTGTACAGGGATAGGATACCCTGGACTAGTACCCAAGTAAGTTGTTATTATTATTAATAATAACAACTTGGAGGTGAAAAGAACTATACGCGCCACGTCCAAACGGGGAAACTCCCCCGCGACACAGAGTGCCGCGCCCACGCTACAAGCTTGTAGATCTGCAATTCTTTATAAAATCGTGAAAATGTGGTGCAAATCTTTGAATATATATTATTTTAAAGCGACACTACAAACTACAAAACTACAAAAAACATGGGATGAAAAAAAAAATGGAGAATTGAAGAAGTAGGCCTACAGCGTTCTTACAGATGCTTCAAATGCCACTGAGCAACTTCCATTGAAATTAATAGCTGGGGGCCGGGGCAGTCCATATTCCAACTTGAAATCATTGACCTGCTTCCACTGTGCCACTGTTGATGTAAATGGGGTGCTTCCCAAATAGTGTGATTCCCAAAACCCCACCTGTTTGAGGACGCAGCCTATAGATTTAAGGGTATCACCAGGTTGAACTCATGTCAACCTCTGAGGTGTTTAATTGGCTGGGCTGTTATTGTCGGTAGCTCAACATTGCTTAACACTCGCATGACGGCTACAAAACCAGGTAACACACAAGGGGGTTTCAGATCAAGTTGACCATGTTTTTCCTGCGATCCCATTGGCCACTATCTCCCCCAGTGCTTCTAGCGCTTCTTAAAAGACAAAGTAATGGTCCATGTTATGACACATTTAATCTAAAAGTGAATAAAAGGCTGCACACTCATTTCTGCACTTTTAGACGTAATGGATGTGTCGTATGCAGTGCACCCTTCTCCTGTTTGTTTGTACAACACATCCATCACACATCCATCTCTTCACCCCGATCACAGTGGAAAGGTTTTTCTCTGGTGTGGATACGCTGGTGTGCCTTCAGATTACCTGAATCGTTGAAATTCTTTCCGCACTGTTTGCAGTGGTATGGTTTTTCTCCAGTGTGAATGCGTTGATGTCTCCTCATAGTACCTCCATGGCTGAAACGCTTATCACATTGTTGGCAGTGATAAGGCTTTTCTCCAGTGTGGATACGCTGGTGTCTTTGCAACGCACTTCCATGATAGAAAGTCTTGCAACACTCTTTACAATGCAAAATGTTTTCTCCAGTGTGTATACGCTGATGTATCTTCAGTTCGTCTAACCTACTGTAATTCTTGTCACACTGATTGCAGTGGAAAGGTTTGTCTCCGCTGTGGATACTTTGGTGTCTCATCAGATTAGATATCTGACTGAAACGCTTATCGCATTGTTTGCAGTGGAAAGGCTTTTCTCCAGTGTGTATACGCTGGTGTTTCTTCAGGTCGCCTAACCTGCTGCAACTCTTGTCACACTGAGTGCAGTGGAAGGGTTTCTCCCCGGTGTGAAGACGCTGGTGTCCCATAAGCGTAGCTAACTGACTGAAACTTTTGTCGCATTTCTTACAGTGGAAAGGCTTTTCTCCGGTGTGAATTCGCTGGTGTATCTTCAGAGCATCTAACCGACCGAAACTCTTGTCACACTGTTTACAGGTGTGGGGTTTCTTTCCTGTGTAAATCAGATGATGTGCATTTACTTCTCCTGGCCGAGTTAAAGTCTTGGTAATCTGTTGCAGAGTGTAAGATTTTGGTTTGTTGGCGTCTCCTTGAGTCGTGCTGGTGGTGATCTTCTGACAGGCTGCTGAGGTGATCCGTCCATTCTCCAGCATTTTGCAGTAGAGGTCGCGGTGGCTCCTCTTCATGTGTTTATGGAGGAAGATCTGAGACGAGAAGCCGTATGGGCACTCGCAACACGAGAAGAGTTCACCGGTCTTGAGGGACCGATACAACACTCCCTCCTGGAGCGGAAGTTTATCCTCATATGTGGTGTTATCCATGGACTGTGACAGGTGTGGTGTGAACAACTATTTGCTCTCTCTTCTGTACGTTATGCAGGGACAACATCTTATATAGGATAACCAGAGATTTGGTGATGTCAAAACACAAAGTAGACAGCCTTTCAAGCTTCTATATTAGGAAACATCTAAATACCCTATTGGCCTGAATATAAGACTTTTCTTTCCAATGGAAATATCCTAAAAAACTGGGTCGTATTATTATTGGGGACTATTTTTGATCGTCTAATATTCAGAGTCATCTTATATTCGGAACAATACGGTACTTCATCTGAGCAGTACCGCTTATCAGTGTACTGAGTACTTGGAACTAAGCCCCTGGAACCAGGAGGAAGAAGTGAAGCACCTTGGTCATGGTGGCCGTTCTGGTACTGCAGCTTACTACAACTGGGGCAAGACACATGAATGAGCAAAATGGTTTTGACCAATGGGTATTGTACCATACTGTATTGTACCATACTGTACTGTACCATACTGTACCATACTGTACCGTGCCATACCATGGCAGGGCGGTGGTGGCTCAGGGGTAGAGTGGCCGGATGGTAACCACAAGGTTGCCAGTTCGAACCCGGGCTCCCCCAGAGTTAGTGCCGAAGTGTCCTTGAGCAAGACACTGAACCCTGAATTGCTCCTGATGTGCTGGTTGGTGCCTTGCATGGTTTCCGCCGCTATCGGTGTATGAATGGGTAAATGTAATGCACAATCTATGAAAAGTCCTTTGGATAAAGGTGCTATATAAATGCACCATTTACTGTACTGTGGTGTGTGTGTGTGTGTGTGTGTGTGTGTGTGTGTGTGTGTGTGTGTGTGTGTTTAAAGAAGTAGTGTTTGTACACAAAAGGTGTAGGACATGCTTGGTGGTGTGCTGTAAGGTGTGTCTGTGTGGAACAATAGAAACAGATACTTTAAAACAGAAGCGTGCATGGTGAGAGATTAGATCATGAAGATGTGAGCTTTAAAGGAATGCAGTATCACTAGTTGGATGGCAGGTTCTCCTGGCAGCAAAGCAGAGTTTCTCACAGTGGCTTCAACTGATTTAATACTTTATTAGACATTTATTTATGTTTTTATTTATTTAAAAATACGGAAAAAGAAGTGACAGATTGAGTTTGGTCGGAATCTAATTGGAACAACCAGCTCTCTCTCTCTCTCTCTCTGTGGATCCTCCTCTTCAGGTATCTCTCTCTCTCCCTCTCCCTCTCTCTCGCTCTCTCTCTCTCTCACACACACACACACACACACACACACACACACACACACACACACACACACAGAGAGAGAGAGAGACAGACAGACATGAGTTAATTTTAGTTACAGTTTGTACAGAAAAGCAGAGAGGAAACGGTGGATATTTAGTTCTGGAAAACGTCTGACTGTGAGTTATTTAAAACCTTGTAGGCCTCTACAAGCTCCTGCGTTGTGAGCTTGTAGATCTGCCATTTTCAGTACTTCTTAAACATTTGTTTTCTAATTTATGGAATTTCTTAGATTGTTCTTTAATGAAAATGTTATCTTTTTGGGGATTTATTTGATTTTATAATAATAATAATTTAAATCAAAATGTAGGAAACAAAGGGATTTGTTTTAATAAAGTTGCTAGCATCGTGACTACGAGCTGTGCGGCCTCTTTCCTTTCTTAGTTTTATCTCCTGCGGTCAGCACCTCCCCACTACTGGTGTGCGCTCCTACCTTTTTGTTTGTTAGGAAACAAAGGGAACCATATAGGTAAATGTGTCCGTGACCCATAAATGGGAAAACCCACTGATTGGGAACTACAGAGTTAAAGGGACAATGCCAATCCTACCCCGGATAGAGTGAATTCTGAATGCCATTGCGCAGTACACCAACAACAAGTCTATGCGTGGTGTGTGCATGTGAAACTTTTCTCGTGCCGTATTTTGCTCTCCATTTCATGGTCATGGTCATGGAGAGAGAGAGAGAGAGAGAGGGTGCAGAGAGAAAGAGGTGTGAAACTGTGAATGCAATCACATCAAATAGCGTGGTTGGTGAGAAGAAATTATACAGTGGGTCGCTGTGCGTATATATGTTTTTTTTATTTTTTATAAAATAAAATATTTATTAACAGTTTGCAGAATTACAGTACATTTCAAGCACAAACTCAATACAAAGACTGTTAACTGTGAGTGGACGACCCAATTAAGCATTACACTTGTTTACAAGAGGGTCCACCATGTTCAATTCATCAAAACATTTAGAGACGTACAGATAGACACTACTATATAGTCAAAGAACAGAACAGGAATTCATCATAAAGGAGGTAAAAAGGGAAAAGAAACATATACAGTGAGGGGAAGGGGGGCGGTGGGGGGGATTCAGATTTTACGGGGGCCAGTTTCGAATTGCAGCCATCCGTAGGTGCCCTTTGAGAGCGGTTTTGAAGGAGTCAAGGGATTCACATGTCTTAATGACTGTTGGTAGGGCGTTCCACATTTTGGTGGCATAGGAGCGAAAATAATTTAGTCCCTTGTTTGTGCCGAATCTGGGTTGTACATGGTTTGTTGCACTCCCTCTGGTGTTGTGGGTGTGGACTATGTTAACGTTAAAGAAGTATTTAGACAGGTACATGGGTATCTTGGTGGTGTATCGAATCTTGTGAACCAGACCCATTGCAAGATGCTGTACTCTGTCGTCAACCCTAAGCCATTCCAGCCTGTCAAAGTGGGCAGGGGTGAGGTGGGTTCGGGGGGTGAGGCCAAGTAGGAGCCTGACCAGTTTGTTTTGGGAGGTCTGGAGCCTTGTTTTAAGGGCCTTTGAGGTGCTGTGGTACCAAGAGGTGCATGCATAGTCAAAGAAACCTTGTACGAGGGCTCCTGTTAAGGTCTTCAAGGTGTTTTTGTTGACCAGTGAGGAGATCCTGTAAAGGAATCTTGTTCACATCTTGGCACATCTCTCTCCTGTTTAGGACATAAAGGGCGCACCCTTGACTGCATTCCGTTGTCACTGTGCCTGCATGCCGACAATGTGCGCGCGTGAACCTTTATTAGCCTACATTATAACGTGACATTTATTATACACCTCGAAAATAGCCACTCTACAAGCTCACAACTGGTTGCGGACGCGACACTTCTATCTGATCTGATTCTGCTATTATTTTCTGTGCAGGACTTGCCAGAGCAATGGTAAATTGTCTATCATTTTTAAATTATATGGAGAGAAGTTGAGAGTCGGGATTTGGAGATTTACGCACATAGTGTGACATGCTGACAGACAAGAAACTTGTTCCACTTCCACTCACAATTTAGGTGTCTTTTAAAATGCGGTACTTATTCCTTCATAAAATTGAAACCTGCTACTGCAGTGATTTTCTCCTGTGTTCAATGCGTTTCTGCATTTGTGTGTGGAGTGGACACAGATATCTCTGTCGTATGGGCAGAGATATCTGCCCATAAGAGGAGGTATGGGCAGAAAATATCCGTTTTGGACGAAAATATCTGAGGACGAAAATATCCGTTTTGCAAAAGAGGCCTAAAAGCCATGCCATTTTGGCAGACTTTAGAGCCAATGAAACTTCCATCTGCTAATATCCAGAAAATGTAAACACAATTGTCTCACTGGATTCAACTGGAATTGATATTAAAGTGAATACAAGTGAGCTGGCAGAAATGTGAGGAATGGAATATGTCCATCAGTCCAGCCTGCATGCTTGATTAGTGCGTTATATCAGTGTCAGTAGGTGCGGTTCCATTAAGCCTTTGCGAAAAATGGAAGCGTATGTTCATTAAGTCGAAAAAAGAAAAGCGAATTGTCGGTGTTTCCATTAAACTGATACAATGCGCATATGCAATAAGTTCATGAAATGTGCAGTAGGTTGCACTGTTTTGCCAGTAAAGTGAGGCTCATGTAAAGTAGTCCTTATCGATGTTCACACCATTGATTTGATGCGCTGTATGTGTGCTCTCAGTTTAACCGACGGGACCCCATATACTGCGCTGTAATCTGATCCCTGGTCAGCGGCTGACCGACCGTCTGCGGCTTTCACAGTATTGACGACACCTACAGTCAAAGAACGTACAAAGAACGATTTGTTGTGTAATGCTTGTCTTAATATATTCGGGGCACATGTAGCCTATATGTCACGGGACTCGATTGGAGCATACTGGTCGTTTATACTGTAAATTGATTGATTGCAGCTGCAAACAGTTGTGAATAACTTGTTTCATCGGCTATATAGCCTATAGCCTACACGTTTAGGTTGCTTATCTTATGCAATGAATATAAATATATAAGAATAGATGAAGCATATGCATGGATCGAAATCGAATAGCCTGCAGGGAGTAGGGACCCAGGCAGCTAGGTTATATAAAAGTTTAGTCTACTACACTACTCGTAGTCCACGTGTGTGTGTGTGTGTGTGTGTGTGTGTGTGTGTGTCTTGCATCCATACAGTAGCGATCCAGATATCAAAATGATCGGAGCGCCCCGATCAACTCGGGAGGATTCAGACTTCATATGGGATCTTTGAACACGCTACACAATTATTAATCGGAAGGGTCGGGTAGTAGTAAATTGGGACCTTATATGTATCCACAACATCACTCCCTCTCCCTCTCTGTCCACCATCCCATGCACCGTTCACTCCACTGCCTCCCCATCGTTGTTTTATTTTATTTTCCAACTGTTCAAAAGCGATATAATGCGAGTTCAATGCTTTCTAATTAAAAACCTTTTCCGCAAGTGTTTCCATACACTATTTGCGCATTTCCCTTTTTTCGAAAAAGCCTAAATCCGCAACCTCCAAGCGAAAAAGTGTTTTTGCGAAAAATGGAGACTTATTCGCATGTTGATGTGTTTCCATCCAGGAGATTTTGCGCAAGAGCCTTAATGCGCAAAAAAACGGCTTTATGGAAACGCACCTAGTGTCTGTCACTCGTAGGGTGACTAGATCCAAAGTGTTCATTTGAGGGACAGAAGTATCACTTGTGTGGGACAATGGGGACAGGACGGGATTAGTGACTTATTACTTAAAACCTTTGATTGTAACATGTAAACAAAATTAAATAAGAAGGTTGCCTCTGGCTATATCCGATTTTGATTCTGGAAAGTTATGCAAATTCTGTTCATTCATATGTTCCTAATGCCTAATTTGCGTATTTAAATGTACAATTTCAGAAAACTGGGAAGTTTCATGGTGATAACTATTTCTTAAAATGTGTCATCCTATTCACCTAGGTGAAAATAACAAAATGTGTGATAAATAAATATGAAAAAAGATACTCCTGTGGAAGGGTCATTGTAGAAAAGAGTCATCCTAGTGAGCAGCAGCAACCCTCCCCCTGGCCTACTCATGGATTGCATCCACCCACCTCACGTGCTGTCACTCCCTCTCAATCACTAATCACACCTGCTCTCACTCACTCCTCAATCAGTGGCCAGCTATATATACTGCCTGAGTGCCTTTCCATGCAGTCATTGTTTGTTGGCAGCAGCAGCAACAACACCACCACCACCACCACCACCACCACCACCACCACCACCACCACCACCACCACCACCACCACCACCACCAGGTTAACCAATACATGAATGATGAGATAATATTGTACTGAATAATTACAATTCTAAAGTATTATGAGATTATTTATGACTATAGGCTATTGTTCTTGTATATTTTCAGGCCCCAGTAAGAAACCCTCAGAGACACGAATTATACTTCTGGGATATAAAACATCAGGGAAGAGTTCATCAGGAAACACCATCCTGGGTTCAGAGAAGTTTACTTTAGAGAGAACAGGTCAGTGTGAGAAGAGACAGGGAGACATAGCAGGGAGACAGGTCACCGTGGTTGACACTCCAGGATGGTTTTGTGTTGACTCTCTAAACGACACATCTGAGCTGATCAAACAGGAGATAGTTCATAGTGCATATCTGTGTCTTCCAGGACCACATGCTGTTCTCCTGGTTATAGAAGCAGGTGTTTCACATACAGCTGATTATTATGAATACATACAGGAACACATGCAGCTTCTCAGTCAGAGAGTGTGGGGTCACACTATGATACTGTTCACACATGGAGACTGTCTCCAGAGACTGTATTCCTCCATTGAGCAGTACATTGAGAGTGGAGGAAAGGCCCTCCAGAGGCTTGTAGAGAAATGTGGGAACAGGTATCATGTCTTCAACAATGAGAACAGGGGTCATGACACTCAGGTCACAGAGCTGTTGGACAAGATACAGGAAGTGGCAGGAGATGAAGGAGGCTGTTTTGAGATTGACAGAAGAGTGTTAGAGGAGACTGAGATGAAAAGGAGAACACAGGATGAAGGAGCAACACAACGACAGATGAAGGTGAAGAAAGAACGAGAGAGCATCAGGTCCAAGATGGGTATGTAATTATTTAAATTGAAATCACATCTGTCACTAACACACTTCTGAGCCTGAGGTACACAGAACCAGTGTGACTATTTAATCATCACCATGAAGACAAAAACAAACACATCAATATATTTGTAGTAGGTACATTATATAATTGTCTCCACCAGGCCGAAGGCATGGGGAGATAGTATGTTTTGCACTCCGTCCGTGTGTGTGTGTCCGTCCGTCCTTCCTTCCGTCCGTCCGTTACCAGCTAATCTCCGGCACCGTTGGCCCGATCCATGCCAAACTTTGCACACACACTCCCTGGATGCCAACGACGAACCTCTGCCCCGAATATTCCTCAACGGCCTGTTATAGCGCCACCATGAGACCGATTTAGGCAAAACACATTTCACTATTCTCCATAGTCATGTGATCAACACGGATCTGCACCATTTCCCATCTTCCATCCTGATTGGCTTCCAAAGCTCACATGATTGGTCCGTTTCGAACAAAATGCCACAAATCACAAACACAGTGTGCAATTTCCGTGAAGTTATACACGCACATTTCCACTAGGCCACGGACGACATGCCACTCATTTTGTTCCAAATCAGACTCACGGTGGCGCTATAACAGGGCAATTCCTGTTTTTACCTATAACTGCATCGATCTGTATACAACTTATGTATGCGCACTCCCTAGAGGCCAGGGAAAAACATTTTCCCTGCATCCCTCCACATCTGCCGGTTATAGCGCCACCATGAGGCCGATTTCAGCAAAACACATTGTTTATGTTAGTCGCACAGATTTCATCCAAATCTCATGCAAATCGGTACATATGATCTCTGTAGTCATGTGATCAAGACGAGTCTGTTGGATTTCTCAGATTCTACACTGATTGGCTAAGATTGCCTTCCAAGGTTTTCAGGAGTGGCCCGTTTTGTATACAAAATGCTGCACATGTCTTGCTCATCCAGAATTCTATCCTCAGAGATGCTACTGTATGAGTGATCTGGGTCTGCATTTCCTCAACAAAATGAAGAAAATTATTGAAAAAAAACAACACAAAAACATGTTTATATTACTCCTAAACATTTTGCCAAACATCAAACACTGACACACTCCTATATCCTCCTGGTGGAGACCTGTGCCCAGACGGGCACTTTTTCTAGTTAAATATGAATTATTTGTCGCAATGCGACACGTTGTGAGCGTATAGAATTATTCTCATGTGTTTTGATAATTGTGGAATATTTGTGAAATATTTCACACGCACGCACGTATGCACGCACACATACACACGCACGCACGCACGCACGCACAGATACAGATACACAGATAAATGTTGAATGTATTATTTATTATATTTCAGGTGATGACCTCCATCTGTCAGAGATGAGAATTACACTTCTGGGACATATAGCTTCAGGGAAGAGTTCATCAGGAAACACCATCCTTGGTTCAGAAGAGTTTAGTTTAAAGGAAACAAGTCAGTGTATGAAGAGAGAGGGAGACGTAGCAGGGAGACAGGTCACCGTAGTTGACACTCCAGGATGGTGGAAGGAGGACCCTCTACATGAAACATCTGAGCTGATCAAACAGTTGATAGCTATTAGTGCATCGCTGTGTTCTCCAGGACCGCATGCTCTCCTCCTGGCTATAGTAGCAGGAACCTCATGTACAGTTGATGAGTGTAAAAACATAGAGCAACACATGCAGCTTCTCAGTCAGAGAGTGTGGAGTCACACTATAATACTGTTTACACATGGAGACCTTCTAGGAGGCAAATCCATTGAGCAGTACATTGAGAGTGAAGGAGTGGCCCTCAAGTGGCTTGTAGAGATATGCGGGAACAGGTATCATGTCTTCAACAATGAGGACAGGGGTGATGGCACTCAGGTCACAGAGCTGTTGGACAAGATACAGGAAGTGGTGGCAGTTAATGGAGGTCATTATGGTACAGGACGTCCAGCAACATCAACACCTCACAGTGAGTATATAAAAGTTGGTAATGCTAACATGCTAACAATTGTATAGGTAAAATGCAGGCTACATGACATAGTGTCATGTAGTGGACATTGGACAAAGTACTCAACTCTAGTTTGAGTCAAATACTCCTGGTCAAATATTACTTAACTACAATTGAAAGTTAATTGCTCTGTCAAATCTCTACTGTCCCCAAAAAGTCAACATTTCCCAGAAATCTTCAAAGAATTAAAAACACAGTGAAAATCAATTTTCACTATTTTTAGCTTGTAGAGCACTATTTTCATTATATTTGAAATAGGGCTTAAGGGCATTCATAATGAGTGTGTGTGTGTGTGTGTGTGTGTGTGTGTGTGTGTGTGTGTGTGTGTGTGTGTGTGTGTGTGTGTGTGTGTGTGTGTGTGTGTGTGTGTGTGTGTGTGTGTGTGTGTGTGTGTGTGTGTGTGTGTGTGTGTGTGTGTGTGTGTGTGTGTGTGTGTGTGTGTGTGTGTGTGTGTGTGTGTGTGTGTGTGTGTGTGTGTGTGTGTGTGTGTGTGTGTGTGCAGGAGCAAGTCCCCCTTATGTCTCAGTGTCTCTCAGGGGTCGGCTCGACGGTAATATAACTTTGTATTACTATTATTATTATTATTATTATTATTATTATTATACAATAAAGTAGCATACATCACCCTGCATATATATATATATTTATATATATATATATTTATATATAGGAAATCCATTCTTCACGCGGAACCCAGCAGAGCTGACGGGCACCTTCATCAACACCAAGCTGAAGAAGAGCATGGGAGGGTTCGGCTTCACGGTAGCGGGGGGCGATGAGCCTGACGTGTTCCTTCAGATCCATTGTCTTGTCCTGGACGGGCCCGCCGCCCTCGATGGGAACATTGAGACAGGTTGGTTGCTTTAAGAACTCCTGTGATGACATCATTTTGCCGATAAAGGTAACCCTGGGCCCATATCCACTTTCAATAGAAATATATATTTAATGGATGGGTGTAAATAATTACCGGTATATCAAATTGAACTTTTTTTTAATTGAAAATGTCACACAGTATAGCTTTAATTTACCCCTTTGAACTTCAAACGTATACTGGGTAGACTGTGTCAGATCTGTGCAAGAATTAACTAAAGATGTGGTAATGATGGTAACCAGCATGCTTTAAGTATTTATCCATTGGTTATTCATTACTATTCTCGGGTGTCCGTTGCCACACACACACACACACACACACACACACACACACACACACACACACACACACACACACACACACACACACATAGTGATGACTGACCCAAAACAAGAGACAGGAGTTGTGAAAGCCAAAATAGTTTCTTATTAATTCAGTGGGGGAAGCAGGGAATAATAATAATAATAATTGTAATAACAACAACAACAACAACTATAATAGTAATAATTCATAATTCATAATTAATAATTAATAATTGATAATAATCCATGCACGGTTTCTAAATGTCTCCTGTATCTGTTGTTTGCCTATAATTCGATGGAAACACACGGTTTGGGGGTTGGCACAAAAAAAGAAAAAAGAATAAAAAGAAACTGAGAAACTGATGGTGTAAATCCCTGGTTTTACTAACAGGTCAAACTGACAGTTACACCATCTAACCAATTTCCATTGTGGTTAATTCATAATGTCCCAGGGAAACATCAAAAGTGTGGGAATCACTAAACAATGTGAGTGAATATCAGAATCAGAATCAATTGACTTTTGACTTAATTGTCACATCATATTATTATTATAAGTTACTAAGGTAGGTGAAATTCTTAGTTCTGCAGGCTCATCATTGCAGTTAAAAAAGACAGAAGAGAGCAGAGCATAACTTGCATAATATATGACTAATCTGCATGATACAATTGTGAGTGCATAATAAATACATATGTCATGAATTTACGTGAATAAATATAAAAAGAGTCCATATTAAAACACAAATTCAGTTCATTCTTTATTATAAGTATTATTATTACCCTTATTATTATTATTATTATTATTAATGGTGCAAACATGACAGCTTCAGTTCAGTGTGCACTGGAAAAACTGTTTAAGTAAAGAGTCTGGTGGAACTGCTCCCGATGCTCCGGTAACGTTTGCCTGGCCGTGCATGTGGCAGCGGATTGAACAGGCTATGGCTGGAATGTCCCTGATTCCACACAACGTCTGTATTTCCTTGAGGAGGGGAAAGTTTTAGACAGTTTGTACAATCAAACACATCAACACCTGACATGTCTCTCTCCCCTTTGTTTCCACTTTGTTCAAGGTGACGTGATCGTGAGCATCAATGACACGTGCGTGCTGGACTACACCTACCCAGAAGTGATGAATGTCGTCCAGTCCATCCGTATCGGCTCAATGGTCAACCTGGAGCTGTGCCGTGGCTACCCGCTGCCCATCGACCTCGACGACAATGACGACCCCAACACTAGCCTGGTGACCTCGGTGGCCATCCACAGCCCCCCGGCATCCAAGCATGTCGGCGATCCCAGATGTTCTATAAAAGAGACATCACTGTCCCTGGGTGTGACACAAACAAACACCATCAAAGACAGCAAGAGTCAATGCCAGGAACTGACCCAGGACCAGCAGGTCCAGAGAGACCAAGAGCAACAAAAACTGACCCAGGACCAGCAGGACCAGAGTGACCAAGAGCAACAAAAAATGACCCAGGACCAGCAGGTCCAGAGAGACCAAGAGCAACAAAAATGGACCCAGGACCAGCAGGTCCAGAGAGACCAAGAGCAACAAAAAATGACCCAGGACCAGCAGGTCCAGAGAGACCAAGAGCAACAAAAACGGACCCAGGACCAGCAGGACCAGAGTGACCAAGAGCAACAAAAACTGACCCAGGACCAGCAGGACCAAAGTGACCAAGAGCAACACAAAATGACCCACGACCAGCAGGACCAGAGTGACCAAGAGCAACAAAAACTGACCCAGGACCAGCAGGACCAAAGTGACCAAGAGCAACAAAAAATGACCCAGGACCAGAGTGACCAAGAGCAACACAAACTGACTCAAGACCAGCAGGACCAGAGAAAAGTTGAGAAACTCACAGATCTACTGAAGGAGAGAGAGAGAGAACTGCAGAACACCATCACAGCGATGGAGGATAGCAAGAGAGAGCACCAAAAAATAGCCCAGGACCAGAGGGACCACGCAGAGAAGCTTGCCGTTCAAATGAAAGAAAAAGAAGACACCATCAAAGAGATGGAAGACAGCAAGAGAGAGCTACAGAAACTGACCCAGGACCAGAGGGACCAAGCAGAGAAGCTCACAGTGCAAATGAACAAAAAAGAAGACACCATCAAAGAGAACAGCAAGAGCCAAGAAAATAAACTCATCCAGGAACAGCAGAGACTGAGCGACCAAGTGCAGAGGCTCACAGTTCAAATGAAAGATCGAGAAGCCATCATCAAAGAGATGGAAGACAGCAAGAGAGAACTACAAAAACTGACCCAGGAACAGAGGGAGCAAGCAGAGAAGCTCACAGTTCAAATGAAAGAAAAAGAAGACACCATCAGAGAGATGACGGAACAACATGAGCAGAGAGACCACACAGAGAAGCTCACAGTTGAAATGAAAGAAATGAAGAGTGTACTGGAGAAGATCAGCCAGAGACAGATAGAGGCAGACCAGAAACGTGAGTGAAACCATGTTACTCTTTCAAACGTGTGATCACAATGCTGCTTCTATTTAGTCTGATGATGCATCCAGTTTCATGTCATTACTTTATATTACATTATGTTAAAAACCAAAACCTTATACTTCTATTGAAGTTTTCTGGTCCGTGCCGAAAACGTCAAAACATTTTAATGTGCTTTCCGTTGAAAATGCAGAAAAGTGAAACAACCTCCTACTCTGGGACATTTTAAACCGTTCTGCCTAAAGCCATAAATGTTAAACATGTGTCGACACAGCCCACTTAGCGTACAATATTACTCAATTCAATTAACAGACTAATCAATCCACTGGAAAAGAGGACTATTTATGAAGTATCCATAACTCAATTTATTTGGCCATCTGGACAAACTCATCTGTTTGAGTGTTTTATTTGTTTACAGTTGAGTAAGGAAGCAGAAGGGAGCTAGTGTTTGTACGCATAGGCACATGGTCTATCTGTGGTGTTGCGTGGCAGCGTCATGCTGCAATATTTTTCACTTTCATTTTCTGCAGGGAGCGCTGCTGTGTAAACATAGCCCAAGAGTCTGCAATCTATTTAGCTATTTATATTAGGAAGGAAGACCCGGACTGTATCCATGGATCTGTATTCGGATTTGATGTAATGATAAAATCAACTGGAAGTTGACATAAAAAAACAAAAGCAGTAGGTTGATTTTATGTGGTGGAATATGCAGGTATGCAAGTATGCAAGTTGTGAAATATGTGGGAAGTTTGAGCGATTATGCGATTACCTCTACCAAAGAATAATTGTACTTTAATGTATTATCTTGGTTATTTTTTTAATTACACTACTAATGATAAAACAAATCCCCCTTCAAGGTGCTTCTGCAACTCAGCTTAATCCGATCCAGGACGTTGCAGGAGCAGAACAGAAGTTGAAGTCTGCGAGGAAGCTGTTCATTCAAAGAATCTCAGAGCCCGTCCTGCATGAACTTCTGGATGAACTTCTGGATAATGACATCATCACGGATGAAGAAATGGACACTGCCATGGCGGAAAAGATCACACAAAACAAAGCACGGAACGTTATCGACATGGTACGTAAAAAAGGAAACAAGGCCAGTTCATTCATGATTGGCATTATCAATCTGCTGGATCATAACATTGGTGAAGTGCTGCAGCTGAAGCCACCGCCTACCGATTAGCTTGATTTGCTAACTCTACGGATTAGCCTGACATGCTATGCTACGGACTAGCCTGATATGCTAACTCTACATATTAGCCTGACATGCTAACCGTATGGAAACAATGATTTCACAACTAGTGCAGGGAAATGAGGGCAGCGCAGAGAAGGGTCAATAGACCATGGAAGATAGAAAACACTGTTATAAGCCTGTGAGAAAACAGCAATGGGAGTTAAACAACAAATCAACAGCGATGTAAAGCTACACAAGAGACGGTCACGGCCACACAGCCAACTCAAGGTACGGCCACGGAGCCGACTTGGGGACCCAACGCAGCTCCTTCAAGGAAAACAAACAAATTAACGGAGCTGAACGTGAATCCCCCCCACCGCCCACCCCTTTTTTTCCCTCACTGTATATGTTTCTTTTCCTTTTTTACCTCCTTTATGATGAATTCCTGTTCTGTCTATATAGAAGTGTCTATTTGTACGTCTCTAAATGTTTTTGATGATTTGAACATGGTGGACCCTATTGGAAACAAGTGTAATGCTTAAGTGGGTCGTCCACTCACAGTTAACAGCCTTTGTATTGAGTTTGTGCTTGAAATGTACTGTAATTCTGCAAACTGTTAATAAATTCTTCAATCAATCAATCAATCAATTTGAACCTGGGTATTCTCCTGTACAAGTGCTGATTATTATATTTTACCACTGAGCCAATGCTCCGGGGTGTCCTCAGAGTTACTCCTGTAAGGGTCGAGTTGGAACCTCCATTTGGCCCCCACTTTGAGAACCAGCTCTGCCCTACACTGAATCAGGAACACCATGTTCATGGTGATTGAAGTCTCTTCATAGATTCAGTCTGTTTGACACTATGAAACTCAGGGAGTTTTTTTTTTTGTAGATCTATTTTTGTAGTTCTTACAATATTCATGTATATAGGGCAGTATTATGCGTGTCTTAAGTACCAGGTCTTATGACTTAACTTAACACCTGGAGGTGTATAAAATATATATGTATAATATTTTTGAGGGGCGCTAGCCCCATCCTATGTCCACTTGTCCAGCTTTGAGGGCAAACATAATTGTCTCAACACAAACATTGAATGCCATTGACAATGAAAGGCCAGCTTTGAGTGTTTGTGTAAACACAAACATTGTGTTAACACAAACACTGAAGACGAAGGTGAGGACGCAAATTGTGATTGGCCAGAATGAGATGATGTAACTGTATGGTGATAACAACGGGTGTGATTTTTTTTAAATAAACTTGACAAATGAATGCAGACCTTTTCAAATGTAATTATTCTGCTCAATTGAATGTAATACACTACTCTACACATAGTTTTATTGAATCGACCTGTACCTTCCTTGAACTGTACCCATTCTATTCTGCAATCTGTTAATACGACCAGGCCAGCTCAGCGAGTGTGTGTGCTGGTATGCCGGTTTAGCAGTGACACCCCGTGGATGCTATGGGGAAGTGCAGAGGGACTCCTCCCCTCGGATCCTTTTTTTCTTTCTTTTTTCAGACTTCAGTAGAGAGCTGCCTGCCTCTGATCTGACAGCCGACGCACGCGCGCACGAACGCGCACACACACTGCGAACACAGCAAACATTTGATTCATTTATTATTATCATTTTAACACATAGGCTACACACACACGCACAGCACCCGGCTCTCTCTCTCCCCCAACCAGACCGTTGTGGAGCGGCCAGGATGGGAACCCGAGACGATGAATACGATTTCTTATTCAAAGGTAATTGTAATAAACAAATTAAAAAAAATACAACACAAAACGTTTTGACCGCATTCTAGACTAGAGGTTGCTAAAGAGGGCTTACTGTGCCTCGTTTATGTACAGCGTGGCGTCTGACGGTGTTGTGTTGTTGGCTTGATAGTGGACGTCTGTTTTTATCAATAAGAACACGATGACACATTTTTGGTAGCCTATATAAATAAATATGCTGGTTATAACGCTGTCATGTTGCATGTAAGGCCCACAGCTATTCATTTTATTGTCAGAGGATTCAACAACCACTCCATTATTATTATTATTATTATTATTATTATTATTATTATTATTATTATTAATACCCTTATTATTATTATTATTATTAGCCCACTATTATTGTTTTTTTAACTTGTGTTTCGCTCGGATAAAAGAGGAACTATGCTGCAGGTCACTAAAGTGAGGAACAGTTTTCTACTCAATCAAAATCATTAATGTATTATTAGTACTTTTCTGTACCTTCATGTTACATTCAATTGTGTAGGATAGATAGCCATTTGGAGGCCGATAGCTACAGTATCATGACCTTATGGATCAATAATTTGATTCATGCAGGCAACATTACATGGAATAATAATTAATACAAGCAAGGCCTCGTTTGAATGGTGTCGATATGTAGCCTGTGGTATGGGTGTTAAGGAAGAATATTGCTTAAAAAATAAGTGTTCAATTTAATTTAGGAGTTCATCCCAAAATGCCACCCTCACCCCCTATTAATCGCTCTCCCGTGAAACCTTTAACTGAATTGTTTTGTTTTTGTCACATTCCTGATCCAATATAGGCAAAACAATATAAAATGTAAATGAAAGTCTGTAACTCTGTGTACAAATAGAACCAAATGGACCCTTAGGTCTGTATAACTCTGTGTACAAATGGAACCAAATTTACCCTTGCAAGTCTAACTCTTGAGAGTGTACACATTTGTGAGATCTCGGAGTTAACTTTAAAAGGTTCATGGTTTTTCGGCAAGGTTGGTTTGGACCTAGAATGCTGTCCTTTGATATTTTGGTATCATCAGCTGTGGGCACATTAACATCCTAGGCCTGTAAAGACCCAACAAAGTATCCTCTGTGGACATGAATGAGGCATCTGCTATGGTGGTTTGACCGGAGGAGAGGAGAGGAGAGGGGAGGGGAGGGGAGGGGAGAAGAGAAGAGAAGAGAAGAGAAGAGAAGAGAAGAGAAGAGGAGAGGAGAGGAGAGGAGAGGAGAGGGGAGGGGAGGGGAGGGGAGGGGAGAGGAGAGGAGAGGAGAGGAGAAGAGAAGAGAAGAGAGGAGAGGAGAGGAGAGGGGGCGTCATTCCTGCACCAGTCAGGCTTTGAACAGGAAGGGCAGCGCGGCCTTAAAAGTGTGGATTCAGGATAGGCTGTGGAGTCTGTTATCAGCGTCCTGCAGGCCCCATGCAGCCTGATGCACAGTTAGCCTTGATTTCCTCTCTGGACGGGGAACACTAAACAAAAGACCTCCACCTCTCTGCCTGCCTGCCTGCCTGCACACTCCGAGCAGTGGACGGAAAGTAACTAATATAAGTACTCAAGTAGGACTACTGTACTTAAGTAACCTTTCTTCCTTTCTTTCTTTCTTTCTTTCTTTCTTTCTTTCTTTCTTTCTTTCTTTTAACTTTACTGGGTTATTTCAATTTGTTAGATTTTTATTTATTTTATTTAACCTTTATTTAACCAGTAAAAACACATTGAGACTGCGTCTCTTTTACAAGTGGGAACTGGCCAAGAGGCAGAAATAAAATTACACTTCAATACCACATCGTCAATGTTACATTTTGGACCAGCAAATACAACATCCATAATACACCTCAAAGTACCTATGAATAAATACAACACCTCACCAAAGTCCTACTTTTTAGTAGCATGGCAAAATACACAATATACACGATCTGAACCGACATAATAAATATATAGGCATGAACATAGGCTAGTACATATCCAAACATGTGCAGTTGTTGGACTGTACATCTAAGATGATCCTTTTGAAACTTCTCAAGGGAACTTTCAAAGACAATTTTAGTCTGGACTGTAGATCATTCCACGACCAAGGGCCAAAGAAGGCCAGACATGTTTTACCCCCCTCGGATTTGAATGCTGGTACTACACACCGCAGCCAAGTATTTGACCTGAGGTTGAGGCCGTTTTGGACCAAGTAGAATTTGGATGAAATGTAAGACGGCAGGTCACCCAGAATGGCTTTATAAATGAAAATATGCCAATGCTGAACCAACCGACTGCAGCATACAATGTGAAATGAAGTGTTCTGAAAGGTGAATTAGTTATGAATCTCAATGCTGCAGGGAGATGAAATCAAAGGACAAATTTGCTACAGCCACCTCAAGAGTCGGCGCACATGTGTACAGAACCGTATCATCTGCATACATGTGATACCTAAAGTGCTTTGATTGACTACAGATGTTGTTCACGTACAGAAGAAAGAGTAGGGGACCTAAAATCGAACCCTGAGGGACACCTTTTTCCAAAAGTTGCAGGATCAGACACAATGTCGCCTATTTTGACACACTGTGTCCGACCCAGCAAGTAACATTTAAACCAGCTTTTCACATTTTGACCCATTGATATTTTATAGGCTACTTCTACTCCACTATACATCTCTGATATTGTACTTTTATTTTACAACCACTGCAACTATTCAAGCTTTAGTTACATGTTACTTATTTAGATTAGCCTACTGTATACAAAACATACATTATTTTATTTTAATTGAGGGGCGCTAGCCCCTCCTATATTCAGCTATAGTGTAGACTAACACTAACATTAAATTCCATTGACAATGAATGGATACATTTCGTCATGTGTCTGAGCAAATCGGTATTTTTGTCCTAACACAAACATTAAATGCCATTGACAATGAATGGAGAATTTACGTCATATGGATCTGAGCAAATCAACATGTTACGTCATGATGATGTATGATGATAAGAGCGCCTTTATTTAACCTTTATTTAACCTTTATTTAACCAGTAAAAATACATTACCACCCTATGTACTACTAGGCTATTCTAAAATAGCCAATCTACAGTACAACCTCACAACGTGTCACGTGATCTGATTACATTTACATATTTTCCAGCAGTGGAAAACAAAAAGGCCTTCACCTCTCAGGCTGCCTGCTGTATTCTGTGTCAGATCCGCAGTAATTAACCCCCTCCCCCTTCCCCCCTCTCCCAGTCTTCAGGCCTAATCAATCAATCCTGTACCATGACTCACACACCCATAAACAACAAAGGCCCGCTATTATGAATCCATCCGTTGTGCTTATCCGGATCAGCTTGTGATGGCTGCTGAAGAAGGCAAACATAAGATTCCTTCACAGGTCTTAGCAATGCAATGGTCAAACAGAGTCAGGGTGCTGATATTGTGCATTGTTGGCTCACTGGAAACACCATAGTCTGGTTCCCTGAGGGGGGTTCAAATGGCTTATGGGTCAATTTGGTGCCATTTGTAAGACTCTCCGAATTATGGAGGTAATTTTATAAATGTACAAAAAAGAAAAAACTCAAGAAACTCCATAAATTTAAAAAGAAATCACACCTGTGTGAAGTGAGGGGCGCTCTTATCATCGTACATCATCATACATCATCTCATTCCGGCCAATCACAATGTGAGTCCTCACTTTCATCAATGTTTGTTTTACGCAATGCTTGTGTTTACACAAACACTCAAAATTGTCCATTCATTGTCAATGGCATTTGAATGTTTGTGTAGGACAAAGTTTGTGCACACACACACCAAAAGCTGGACATAGGACGGGCTAGCGCCCATAACAATTATATGATAATTAAGAATAAGTGAAAATAGTTGATCTACAAGCTTGCAACGTGGCATGAAGCGACGTGTTGTGCGCTTTTAGATCTGCTATTTTCACTATTTTGGTTTCCAGGAAAACGTCTATTCTCTCTTTTGGGTCTCAACCTCTAAAGTTTGGGAACTGGACTTGAATGTACTGTATGGTGTCAGGGCATTCCACATGCTGGTGGCATTGGAATGAGAATTTTCCCATGTTCTAAATTTGGGTGGTACCAGATTGTCACTCCCTCTAGTATTGTTGCTGTGGGTGTCATTCTGGAGAAGTAGAAGTCAGGTATGAGGGTATAGAGTGTTGCAGTCCCGCCCCGGAAAATAAATCCCTGTTCATTTTCCTCATAGACTTTTCAGAAAGTATTTATTTAAAGACGTTTACACCGCGGACAAAGACAACTCTTGTCGTGACAAATCATGACACAATGTTTTGGGCCAAACAAAGAATTAGAAAGTAGAAAAAAACGGCAGGTTACAACACTTTTCTTGTTATTTTTCTTTATAATTATTTGTTTGGTCCAAAATATTGTGTTTGTTGTCATGATTTGTCACGACTCGAGTTGGCTTCGTACAACGTGTAAAAGGTCTTTAAATAAATACTTTTTGAAATGTCTATGGGAAAAATGCATTGGGATTCATTTCTTGGGCCTGGCGTCGTCATGAAAGGGGGCGGGACTGCGACACTCTATTGAGGGCACTGTCCCTTTGACTAGCTTAAATACCAATCCCAGTGATATTTACTCTTCTACTCTGAGCCATCCCAAACTACCAAAGTGTGTTGGTGACCCTGAGCAAGACACCGCTAGCTCATGCATGGGCAACTGGCTGACACTTAACGCCTAGCTCATACGCAGCCGCACCTAGTTTGCGATGGACAACTCTAAGGTATATTAATGACATAGTTCAATGTTGAAAATGAGTGGTATTCCCCATTAATGCAGCCCACAGGTTAATATCGGAATACTGATACAATATTGATTTCAGCTGTTACAATTCGGCTATAATCACTGCAGTCTATAGCCTATTAGTAGTTTAATGAATTGTATTACAATAATTGTCTTTTTGATATGCTATGCATAGCTTGTGTGTGTGTGTGTGTGTGTGTGTGTGTGTGTGTGTGTGTGTGTGTGTGTGTGTGTGTGTGTGTGTGTGTGTGTGTGTGTGTGTGTGTGTGTGTGTGTGTGTGTGTGTGTGTGTGTGTGCGTGCGTGCGTGCGTGCGTGCGTGCGTGCGTGCGTGCGTGCGTGCGTGCGTGCGTGCGTGCGTGCGTGCGTGCGTGCGTGCGTGCGTGCGTGCGTGTTAAATAAAAATGTAACTTTTTAGGATTCCAATTCTAAAAAGATTGAAAAAGTCAAAATGTAAAAAAAATAAAATGTGTTGTCGCACTCCGATGCGTTTTGAGCTTGTAGATCGGTTATTTTTGCTACTTTTGTGTGACATATCGACAAGCTACATGTAACAACATGTCGCGAGAGGTACAGTAGATCGTGAGGATCAGCCTTTCCCGCTATTTGTTGTATACAATGAGATATAAATATGGTTTTAAGTGGTTATTAAAGTGTAAAAACAAACCCCTCCCTGATGTGAATGTTGCCCCAGGGAGGCGTATATTATGGTAGGCCTACATACTGTCGTTCGTAGTCTCAATCAAATATATGTGAGGGCTCGGCCCACACGCCTACACTGTGGTAATGCATACCAGTGGTGGAAGAAGTACTCAGATATTTTACTTAAGTAAAAGTAACAATGCCACCATATAAAGACATACTGTAGCACAGGGGTGCCCACCCTTTTTTGACTTGAGAGCTACTTTCAAAATGACCAACTCAACAAGATCTATCCACCTGAAAATAGTTTAAATATGTACCTGAGGGTGCTTTAGAATAGCGGCGCTGGCATTGCATATAAGACAAATGCACTTGGAATGGGAAATAGAGGGGGAGAAATGGAATAGGTAGGGTTTTTTTGTATTTAATTTATAATGCTACCGATGTTTGTGCACAGCAACACTGAAAACCAAATGTTGCATTGTGGATTTGAGCTGACAGGCGCTTTTTGATGTCAATCAATCAAGTCTCCTTTAATTCAAGTGACAGATGCCAAGAATTGTCTTTGATATATTTAATTGAAATATTCTTTAGGGGCATGTCATGTGATCTACCTGCACAGCCTTTGTGATCTACTTGGGCACCCCTGCGTGAGTGTAGCAGATCTGTAAGATGGATGCTGAGGTGGAGCGCCACACCTACCATCAGCTGCCAGTACTACACACAACTTGCTGTGCTACTCATTTGCTGAGTTGGTGCCTGGTGCCCGGGATCGAACCCATGACCTGGTCCAAAGGCTCTAGTACCGACTGACACAAATCATACAAGAAGTATTGAAAAGTAGTGAAAATAGCAGATCTACAAGCTCACAGCGCGAAACATACAACGTTTCCATCCGGCAGCAAGAGTTTAGTTATACCATTCCAACTGTAAACACGGCTAAAGGTTACAGTATATAATTCCAGACCCTGTCCCATGCAGCGGGACAGGGTCTGGAATGGTCATTGCAGCGTGCTCTCTCTCCACAGTGCTTTGTTAATCAGTAAAATGATATGCTACAGAGGATTTCTAACCCTGTGACCCTGAAGCTTATTATTATGATGTAACTGTATTAATGTCTGTCTGTCTGTCTGTCTGTCTGTCTGTCTGTCTGTCTGTCTGTCTGTCTGTCTGTCTGTCTGTCTGTCTGTCTGTCTGCCTGCCTGCCTGCCTGCCTGTCTGTCTGTCTGTCTGTCTGTCTGTCTGTCTGTCTGTCTGTCTCTCTCTGTCTCTCTCTCTCTCTCTCTCTCTCTCTCTCTCTCTCTCTCTCTCTCTCTCTCTCTCTCTCTCTCTCCTCCCGTCTCCAGTTGTGTTGATCGGGGACTCGGGCGTGGGGAAGAGCAACCTTCTCTCTAGGTTCACACGCAATGAGTTCAACCTGGAGAGCAAGAGCACCATCGGCGTGGAGTTCGCCACGCGCTCCATCCAGGTGGACAGCAAGACCATCAAGGCTCAGATCTGGGACACGGCGGGACAGGAGCGCTACCGGGCCATCACCTCCGCGTGAGTCCGCAGCTAGAGAAGTGCTTCTCAAAGTGGCTGCCGTGACACCTTCCCGTGCCGCAAGTTCAGGGGTGCTGCACAAAACTTTGATAATATTATTTATCAATATCACTTCAGTATAACCAGCAATTCCTCCAATGCATGATCATTGAGCAGGCCACTTCATGTCACCTGATATACCGGCCAGTTGAAACACTTTTTGTGTCTCAGTTTGATTCTTTGTGTATAATGCTTACTACACTTTTGCAGAACCTTTTCATGCTTCTGTGGATGGTGAAGGAACACAGCAAACTGCATACTGTAGCAATGCAGCAGCCAGTTAGTTCTGGAGATGTCTTGTTTAGTGGAGCTAAAAATTACCCCGGACTCAGTTGTTGCAATGGTGACAGAACCAGACCACACCGCTGTCATGCTTGTCATACCATAGGCTACATCTGTGTGTGTGTGTGTGTGTGTGTGTGTGTGTGTGTGTGTGTGTGTGCGTGCGTGCGTGGTATATTTATCTTTTTCCCCACATCCCAAAGGAGTACTTGCACTACATTTAGCCTCCAAGCACACTATTGTATAAGTTTTATATAGTGTATAATAAAGTATGAGTTCAGTCAGTTCTCCTCAGTGTTGATTCAGTTCAGTGTGGGTATAGCTTCCTTCTCACACACTGATGAGAGGTTGGGCAGTAGGAGAGCCATATAGACCACTGGTTCCCAAACATTGTTGTGGGTCGCGGACACATTTTGTATGCATCCCTTTATTTTTTCGTTTCCTACATTTTGTTTTGGATTATTATTATTTCAAAATGTTACTCTACTAGTGATGTGTGTGTTTGTGTGTTAGTAGTTACTACAGAGGACTCTACTAGTGAGTGATGTATGTGTGTTTTGTGTGTAAATAGTACAGAGGACTAGGAGGAGAAATAGTAACTACAGAGGACGCTACTAGTAATGTGTGTGTTTATGTGTCTGTGTAAATAGTTACTACAGACTCTGTAGCAGAGGACTCTAGTGATGTATGTGTGTTTTGTGGTGTAAATAGTTACTATAGGGGACTCTAGTGATGTATGTGTGTTTATGTGTGTACATATAGTTACTACAGAGGCGCGGTGGGGGCTCTGCTCGTGTACGACATCGCCAAGCACCTGACCTATGAGAACGTGGAACGCTGGTTGAAGGAACTGCGCGACCATGCCGATAACAACATCGTCATCATGCTGGTGGGGAACAAGAGCGACCTGCGCCACCTCAGAGCTGTTCCCACCGACGAGGCGCGGGCCTTTGCAGGTATAACCTCCCACCTACGTTTAAGTTTGATGCTTCGCACACAGTCACGCCATTTTACGAAAACTCACGATTTGGATAACTTTTCATCGTTAAGGTCTTTTGTGTACGCTGAGCGAGTTTGATTTGGAACTGACCATCCTGTTAGGAGGAGTTTATTAAAGTGTGACTGGTGAAAATGGCATAAATTGTGCCAAAACGCCACAATAAATTCAAAATGGCTGGACATGATACAGGTGTAGGGGGTGCCCCCTTTTGAGACAATTAGTTATTTTTCGCCACTTGTGATGTGTGTGCAAACTTTCGCAACTTCTCAAAAACACGTTTCATTGTGGATAAAATACTTATAATCATTGCTATTTCAATAGGGCCTCGCACTACTGTGCAGTGCTTGGACCCTAAATATATTGTCAATTTGGTCAACAAATAAAAACTAGACTAAAATGTGGAGGTGGGGGACCGGGGGGCCACGTGCCGGCCCCGGCGGTCCCAGACAAAAGGTTGGATCGAGGGTTGACTCTCAATAGATTGCGGTCATACAGCCGCTCTGCTACTTACGAGACCCTGACCCTGACCCAGGTCGTTTACGAGTCATTTGGCGCCAAGTTGTTCACAAACATGAAGTGCGCGCCCGGAGGGGGGGGGGGTGCCATCTTTCGGCGCCCCCCCTGGCCCAGTCACGAACGGCCCTCCGCACCCGACGGTCGCCCGTCGGGCTATGTGAGGCCAGCCAAGAGTCCTCGGCGCCCAGATATCGTTCCGTCTAGGCGGGATTCTGACTTAGAGGCGTTCAGTCATAAGCCTGCAGATGGTAGCGTCGCCCCATTGGCTCCTCAGCCAAGCACATGCACCAAATGTCTGAACCTGCGGTTCCTCTCGTACTGAGCGGGATTACTATTGCAACAACACATCATCAGTAGGGAAAAACTAACCTGTTCCACAATCCGACGAGTGGAGAAGAAGTCGTTTTATGTTTGGTTGCACACAGGTGTCACGTTTCGAAAATAGTAGTAGTAGTATAAATTACTAGACATTACGACCGCTAAGATCCATTTTAGTCGACTAAATTAACTGTAGATTTAGTCGACTAAAATCTTATGATATTTAGTCAATTAAAACTAGATTAACACTATTTAAAACATTTCAGATAATTAAAATGTGACTAAAAGTAAATTAAATTGTATTCAAAACATTATGATTAAAACGAAAACAAAAGTTGCTGTCAAAATCAATGCTGATAGGCTATATACCCCAAATAACTGCTTGGTTTTGAAGCAGTGTAGAGTGTATTTGGTCAGTTCTCTGACATATGTCATAAACCATGATTGTCTAAATCCGTGATCACAGGCCCTGCTCTGTTGTCTGTTCTGCCTTGTTTTTCTTTCCTTTTTTGACTACCTTGAATTCATGGAGATTGGGTTGTTTTTGTCGCATTCCTATGCCAATAATTTGATGACCGGCAAAGTCTCCGGTACTGACTGAGCCACCACCCGGTCATCAAATTATTGTTGTTGTAGGAATGCGACGAAAAAAACTACGAAATCTCCACGAATTTGAGGCTAATAAATGATAAATTTTAAGTGGTTAAAGAAAAATGTCACCTCTCCCTTTTTCTCACAGAGAAGAACAATCTATCGTTCATAGAAACCTCAGCTCTGGACTCGACGAATGTAGAGGAGGCCTTCAAGAACATCCTGACAGGTGTGTATACATACACGTACCCCTCACCTCATCACAAATGACCTGGGGAACACTTCCATGTTTTTTCAAGGCTGTTTTTGAATAGCCGCTAAAATCTAAAATGGCACGGATGCTTTTCCGGTTTTAAAGGATTTAAAGTGCAACATTGTTTTCTCTATCTGCACATTTCTAAAGTGGCAATTTAAGCAGCAGTTGCCATTGCATCAAAAGTAAACCAACAAACTAAACTAAACCAAACTAAACTAATCCATGAAAATGGTCAAACAATGTCCAAATTGTCAAATATTACCTAAAGAGTCAAAATGTAATGCCTCAACTCCTACAATTCAAGTGCTTGTCAGGGAGGGGGTCCCCAGTTCAAATTATTTTTGGGGGGTCACGGCCTGAAAGAACCAACTTATTTAAACTGCTGTAGTGTCATGAGTACATCCACACAGAATGCAAATATTACATGGTGATGATCAAGCAATGTCATTTTGTTTCCGAAACAAGTACGATATGTTTCATCAAAAATAAAAGCATCAATGTGCAGTATGAATGAGGCATCACCCAATTAATGTTTTGGTGTGAAATATTCACGACACATTGTCACTTCTTCTTGACACTGCCGGTGTGTAAGGAAGCCCAGTTCAGACAACACAATTGTATCCGTGCTTTTACTCACGCAATTCGCAACTGCAAGTTCTGATCGCATGATAGGCCACTTGTTAATGCGTCGCTGTTCCAGCAGAGATATCTAGCATGAAGGATATCTGCAGTGGACCTGCCGGTCACTTCCAAATCATGTAGGAAATGTGTTGTGACAACTAGAGAGAGCAGAGACCTGCTACAGTATTAGATCCCTAACACTGGGCCGGGCGCCCATTTGTGGGTCGTGGACACATTTGTATGGGTCCCTTCATTGTTTTGTTTCCTACATTTAGTTTTTAATTATTATTTTAAAGATTTTTTTTCTGCCTTTATTGATAGTATCAAGTGAAGATGGAAAGGAAAGAGGGAGAGAGAAAAGGGGAGAGACATGCAGCAAAGGTCGTCGTGAACAGGACTCGAACACCCGACACGCTGTCAGGCCAAATAACTCTGAGAGTGTACGAATAGAACAAAAGGGTCCATTTGGTTCCATTTGTACATTCTGTGTGTGTGTGCGTGCACTCGTGAGTGCGTGTGCGACTGCACGCTTGTCTATATTGCTCTGTTGGCAAATCAGGCTCATTTATTGTTTTATACGGTCATGGAGAGGTTGTCTGGTTATTACTGCTTTCGTGTTTTTCACCGTCTTTTATTGTTTTTATTTTACTTTTTACTTTTTCGTTGTTGCTACGTGCTGCTGTGAAATATGTGCTTCTTGAAGATGACCTCTAAAAAACCAAATCTGCACTTTTGTATGTTTTCTGTTCCACTCTCGAGTCTGTAGCAAAGGTGCTTGAATAGCAGAACCACAATGATAACTATAGTCAGCTTTAATTGTATAATGCAGCATTTTTGTAAACGTCGTCCTTAAATGGCAATGCAGTCAAAATGTGAAAACATACACACGTGAGGGGGGATTGAGAGAGAGAGAGAGAGAGAGAGAGAGAGCGGGGGGGAGTAATGCTTAATTTACACAATAATTGTGATATTCCTACAAGCTGCAGGTGAGACTAAAATAAGCAAGCAGAACATTTCCTTCCATTTTTGCAAACATCTATTTTACAACAACAAATACAAATACCTCAGCTAACCAGCTGCAGTTTACTCTCACCATTACAAACAGTAAAACATCACATTGTGTGATGCACAGCAAGCAACCTGACTTTGAAAGTCTTCTAGTGTCTGCCATAATTTATACTCTACTAGTCCCATTCAAATTATACAATATGGTTAATGCGATCTAATAGATCATTATTATTGATTTATGTATTTTGAGGTCTACTCAGTTTGGGGCTGGGGTAGGACTAGGGAGTTGTTAAGGATGAGCTTGGGAAGTTGGGATATGGGCACAAAATGTATTAGTAATATTATTAGGCAGGTGGTCTGCGGACCCCAAAGAATTCCCTGGGGAATTGAACCCTAACATAGGCATGTTAGGGTTCAACTGGTTAAATGGGGGAAAAATGTTCTTACCAGACAACTATTTGGCAGCCCCCCTAGTAACACTGAGGACCCCCTAGGAGTCATTGACCCCATGTTGAAGACCCCTACTCTATAGTACGATGGTGTTGCTTGCGGACAAAGCGTTTCTGGTTTTGTGGCCGACGCGGCAAGTTGCAGCGTGGGTGGAGCTTCATTTCCATCCACCAGCTGTCTAAAAACCAGGAAAACGCATTTTGACACCCCCGTCACATATACTGTATCTGGGTGCACTGTAACCGTGCATTACATGGAATCTTCTCTCGGATGTTAAAGTTGAAGTACTGTTACTCCCTCTAACATTTCCTCGTATTTCTAGTTTATTGAAATAATGTGCAATTTTTTCAAGTGCATAGCCTACTGCAGGCCTTGTTGACTATAGATTTAGCAGACATTTTGAAGCTCTTGCTACTGAAATTATCGATTATTTATTTGGTGAATCATTTAACATGCATCTCAATGCCAAAGCTTGCCAGACCTTGGTCTGGCAGAGTGGTGGAGTGGGTGGGGCTTAGCAAAAGGTTGATAGAAAATGAAAACTGTTTTGGGTGAACTACTCCTTTAAGGTTAACGGGAGAATGAGAAAATAAGTGAACCGATCTGTCTTCCGTCTCCTCCTCCTGTCAGAAATCTACCGCATCGTATCGCAGAAGCAGATCGCAGAGCGGTCCGCCCACGACGAATCCCCAGGAAACAACGTGGTTGACATCAACGTTCCCCCCACCACCGACGGACAGAGAGGCAACAAACTGGCATGCTGCCAGAACCTGTAACACATGGCAACCTACCCAGCACCCCCCAACCCCCCCCCCCCCCCCCCCTACACACACACAAACACACCTGGCTCGAATATTCATTGCATTTCCTTTTCAGTTGCACAGAGCGTTTCATTTCTGTCAGAAAAGGTGCTGTGGATCTCAGTGATAACTCAACAGACCGACCGCTAAACACTTTCCATGGTATTTTGTTTGTGTCTTTACAGTATATAGGAAAAAACGTTCAGAACATGTAAAAAAAAAATGCATACATTTTCAAAATGTTCTTTAAATGGCGTGAATAGGCACACGACATGTTGTGATGCAACATGTTGTGAGCTTCTACCCAGGGCCAGGGGCCAGGTGCATGCTGGCTTTGGTGGACATACAAACGCCATGCACTAGCTCTAGTCCATAGCTCTAATGCCTTCATTAGAGCTATGGGACTGTTCTCTTCCTATGCTCGCATAGATGAAGACCAGCCTCTCGTCTGTAGCGTAAATATCTGCAATATCAGTAGAGGGTGCAGTGGAGTAACAAAGTATTTTTTTTCCCGGTGGAAAAACAATCCCTTTCTGGCCAAAAAGTACCTTTTATACGTGTGGTGGGGGCTCAGAGTGTGTCCACTAAGGAAAGTAGGCTTTCTAATTACACAAGCCGCCTTTGTATTGTTGAGTATAAGTAAAACGTTTTTAATATTTCCGCTACAGGGGAGAGGCTATAGTCTGCATTTCATGCAAGGGCTAGAAGCAAAGAGTGGCAGAGCCTTAATGCAACGGCAGCAAAGGAAGGATAGCATTAGGGCTATGGACCAGAGCTAGTCATGGACATACAAACACAGAAAACACAAAGAGCTACCCCCGAATGACCACAGGTCTATAAGGGTCCATTTGGTACACTCTCAGAGTTAAGGGGGTCCTTGCAAATAAAACGTTTGAGAACCACTAGTACTAGTTGGACATATTCACTATTATTTACTATTGTCATAGTAAGTTTTATACATATTCTGAAGAAAACCTGGAGAGTTGACATTCAGTAATTGGGTCTTCTGGTCAAAATAAGCATTATAATGGTGTGTAAAACAGAAAGTCTAAATTTTTGTCCGTGTACGGACATATTGATGACCCCTGCTTTTACCATCATCTGTCACCTCTTGTTTTTTCTTCTTGTTTTTTTATGGAAAACACATGGTTTACAGGTGCGAAAAAGTGGGTGAATGTTAGTTTTTTTTTGCTGTTCCACAGAAAACTAGTCTGTCATCAATGCCGGCATGCCGCTAGAGGGCACTGTCCCACTGCATCACAGTTGTCTTTTTTAATTTAAAATCCCATAGACTCTATGGGATTTTCAATTAAAAAAATACATAACTGTGACTCTATGCCTATGGCATAATCATCCTAGATTTACTCACATGGATATGAGGCATCAACTGACGGTGAAAAGGTACTAATTTATCCAAAGAGATATACCTGACTGAATCGCCCGGCTGATTTGTTTATCTTTGGAACACAGTTCTTATGATCTAAGATTTCCCTACGAGGATCTTCAATAGAAAAACAACGTACTGTACGTAGGGGTAGTGGGAGTTGTCTCTGGCGATTGGGTTTCACCTAGCCTGGAAGTGGAAACCAGAAAAATCTGGAAATATCACTGATATACAGTATTAGTCTGGCCATGCCAGGCTAGTTTTGACCTCCCCCTCCTTATTTCAGACATCATGGTTGAGGCGCTGCTATCGCTTACTTCATTTTGTGTAAAATATATTCCGTTTTTCTTTTCTTTTTTTGATAGCTTGTCTTTATATATTAATGCCATAAAATTACATTTTCCAATATTACGTTACTGAATCGACGCGTGTTTGTATAGCGTTTGTAATGTGTGTGTGTGGTGTCAAAAATGTTTTGATCTGCTGTGTATCAACTCAAAATGCCCTAATCTCACAAGACAGATTCTGGTCAGCACTACTGCCCCAAACATGTTGTTGTTAGTAGGAATAAACACATCAGAAGCCTCCGGGAGGAAGTGGACAAAGAAAGGAAGCATCTTCCAAAAACCTTAATGGTCTCGGATATTTCATAAAAGCAAAGGTTAAAGCTTCAAATCTGCGATTTCTTCAACTGGAATGTAGAACAGAGGTTTAGAACAATGTGATCAATATGATCAAAACATCATAATTCTACATACTGCGCTAAAGGAAACAGTCTAACAAACATTTTCAGTCATAATATTTTATTTTACTTTAGACCATATCCCTGGCACAAAATATTCTCAGATGGGGAGTCTAGCAGTCCGCGACCAAATACTTATTGGGGGTCCTTTACATTTGAGAATCACTAATTTAGTGCATCAATGACATACAAAATGGTAGCTGATGTAAATGTCTGTCTGCAACACAGATGTGGAAATGTTCATTTTCCTCCGTAATATAATTTGAGAAGTGAAACTTCTCAATTCTAGAAACACATTCTAGACTGTAGACTGTAGAGGCATTAAGTGAAATGTTTCACACCATGATTTTGTTTTAATCTAGATGATTATAGCATATGTGACGCACACAAAATGTATGGTCACATTTGGGTCTTACAACTGAGACCTGTAACACATACAGGCCTACATAAAAATCCATATTTCAAAATAGTTGAATATGACATGACTTACGAGATAAGACGCTGGACTTGATAAAACTATAGCCCATTCGCACCCGCTTTGCGGCGAGATCAAAGCGTGTCGCCACTCTCTTACTAGATTACTCTGGGTACGGTGCGGTACGGTACGGTACGGTAGGCCTACGGACTACGGTACGGTATGGTATGGTGGTGCCGACGGTCCATCGTGCTTCCTGATGCTGTCCAGTTCTTGGGCCTCAGTCACAACCCAACCTGAAACCATCTCACTGCACAGTAAGACAAGATAATAGTGCAATTGAATGGAACATCTGTATCTGTAGCGGACCCAGCTGGCCAATAAGGTTTGACTGATGAGTTTAACCAATGTTTTCTCATAGTACCGGTACTCAACTTAGAAGTAGGACAGAGAAAAACATAAGATGCATCATAAATCAGACAATAATAATCAATAAACATCTTAAAATGTGAGCATATACAAACTGTTCCCTTAAACCCATAATAACCAATACAATCCATAGCTTATCAAAATGCAATATGAAATTAAACAATAAACCTCAGACAATAAATATAACCATCGGCCCATAACCAATACAAAATACAAATATTTTCACCATATGTCCCCTTTGATTGATTGATTGATTGATTTATTAACAGTTTGCAGAATTACAGTACATTTCAAGTACAACTGGTGGACGATACCATAAAGCATTACACTCATTACAATAGGGCCCATTTTCAATTCATCAATAACTATTAAATGTGTACGGATGTACACTTCTATATAGCCAATATAGAGACCATATAGTTTCCGTTTGTTCCAACTGAAATATCATGATTAAAATGACATTCCACCTCTGTAGATTAAAATGACATTCTGCCTTGTAGATCTGCATTTTTACAACTACAATCAAGGCAACTCACTTCTAGGCAACTCACTCATCCTCAACTGGGCCAATAATTATGTCAATGTCAACAGAAAGGCAATCAATGGTGCATTCACTGCAGACAATCTAGGACTGTCAGAACACACATACCCTGTGAAACAGCTACAAGAGCAGTATCACCATCTCAGAGATAATGTAGTTGTGTTCAACGTAGGTTCAGGAGTAGAGACCACCCTCTGCTTATCATGGCCACTCCCCGTTCTCAATCGCTTCCCTATCTATCTATTGTAATCTCAGCAAGGCAAATGGCTTCTTGGTTAGAGTGGGTGACAATGTTATCACACGTAAAGATGAAATTACCTACATAGGCTCCATCCTGGAGGCTAATCTTTCCGGTGATAAAATGGCCACCAACGTAATCAAAAAAGTCAACCATAGAACAAGATTCCTCTACAGGATCTCCTCACTGGTCAACAAAAACACCCTGAAGACCTTAACAGGAGCCCTTGTACAGGGTTTCTTTGACTATGCATGCACCTCCTGGTACCACAGCACCTCAAAGGCCCTTAAAACCAGGCTCCAGACTTCCCAAAACAAACTGGTCAGGCTCCTACTTGATCTAGCCCCCCGAACCCACCTAACCCCTGCCCACTTCGACAGGCTGGAATGGCTTAGGGTCGACGACAGAGTACAGCATCTTGCAATGGGTCTGGTCCACAAGATTCGATACACCACCAAGATACCCATGTACCTGTCTAGATACTTCCTTAATGTTAACGAAGTCCACACCCACAACACCAGAGGGAGTGCAACGAACCATGTACAACCCAGATTCGGCACAAACAAGGGACTAAATTCTTTTCGCTCCTATGCCACCAAAATGTGGAACGCCCTACCAACTGTCATTAAGACATGCGAATCCCTTGACTCCTTCAGAACCGCTCTCAAAGGGCACCTACGGATGGCTGCAATTCGAAACTGGCCCCCGTAAAATCTGAATCCCCCCCCCCCCCGCCCCCCCCTTTTTCCCCTCACTGTATATATTTCTTTTCCCTTTTTACCTCCTTTATGATGAATTCCTGTTCTGTCTATAGAAGTGTCTATTTGTACGTCTCTAAATGTTTTGATGATTTGAACATGGTGGACCCTATTGGAAACAAGTGTAATGCTTAATTGGGTCGTCCACTCACAGTTAACAGCCTTTGTATTGAGTTTGTGCTTGAAATGTACTGTAATTCTGCAAACTGTTAATAAATTCTTCAATCAATCAATCAATCTTCAATCAATCAATCAATCTACCACACTTGCCCTCACTCATTAGCCACTCCCCATTCACAATCACCCGTATCCACTACACCTGCCTCCACTCATCTATGTCTCCACTCACCAGCCAATCTTGCGGCAATCACTACAGTATAAATACACCTGTGATCTCTCGGCAGGCTTGTCTTTTCTGCTTCACAACAGACCTAGCCTCGATACCCAGGCTTTCATTTCGTCTGCGCAAAAAATGAAACAACAGACCAAACATGGGTCGTGACTGAGTACTGCTCTTGTAGAGCGGCTATTGCTGCCAAATTCGTTGTCCTAGCCACCCCAACCTCCTCCTTGATTCTCGCTCTTCCTTCTGTCTCTGCTTTTCGGTGTTGGGTGAAATCACCAGTCAGCTATATATCTCTGAGATATATGGGAGGGACCGACCGCTCCACGAGTAGAGCAACGATGGCGTCAGCTCCCGAGACTTCGCCCCCACCCAGTCTCGCCCTAACCTTGGGTTCCTCATCCCATTCCACATTCATCTAATTTCGTTTCAATAAACTGTCAAATTTAAGTAGAGGTGTGGTCTCTTACTAGTGAATTGCTGTCTATTGATCATGCATGCCCTCTTGTCCTCTTGGTGGTGCCAGGCTAGGATGGGCTCGGGGTCAGCCATTTAATCCAAACCCATCATCAAAACCCTCCTGGAATCAAGGCCCTCCATTCTTCTTGATGAACCGGCTGCTGGCCAGCTAATCAGCTGTGTTTGCAGGAACAGAACCTGTGGAGGAACTAAGGAAATCAATGTTCTGTAGCACAGTAAAACATCTGAATAAGTACAGCAGCTGGGATGATCTCATGGAGGAAACAAACAATATGCTTCATGGGATGGCACATCACAACTTAAACAGAGCTCAATGCTATATAAACTCGGAAAACTATCTCAGAAAAAATGTCCTGTGTTATCTAGGAAACAGTATACACACAGTACTGATTGAAGTGGAAGGTACTGTGTTCTGAACTCAAAACCCCTTGCATACATTTCCTGACCAGAAGAGCCATCTACCAGGATATTTTACAGCACAGCACTGTGTCAGCCGATTGTACTTTATGGAGATTTCCTTTTCCAGCAGCACTTGGCACCTGCCCACAGTGCCAAGACTATACTAGTAATTACTATGCTTAACTGACCAGCCAAATGGCCAGACCTGAACCCCACAGATAATCTAGTTTGTATTGTCAAGAGGAAGATGGGGAGGGGGACACTATACTCAACCCCATGCCATCCCCCATTGATTAAGTAATGTGTAAAATAAAGTAGCCCAGACCAAGTATCGAGTCCATGAATTAACACTTTTCAGATAGTTGACATTCCTGTATACAAATCATTTTTTTTGTAATATTCTAATATTTGCAGATGCATTTTCATGGGCTGCATGGCATAAAGTTTTAAAACACGTTTGAAATATTTCACCATATACAATCTAGAATATAATAAAGTTTCACTTTTCAAATACACAGATGACATTAACTCTAAAGGAAAGGACAAGACTCATTTTCTACTGTTTTCCGTTGTCTTTTATTCTGCTAATGTCTTTAGAAGGCTTATGGGTTAACTTATTATGCTTTTAGCCTTATACTGAGTGCAATGATTTTAGACCATTGAACTCAAGTTCTAAACATAAAACAAATCAAGAAATCCAGGAGTCCCTTATTGCCACTGCCACCATGTCCAAAACAGATGCTATTCAGGGAGGAAGAAATAATAAAGCACCTGTATCCCGATGGATTGTGTAGTTATTTAGTCACAAGCTCTTAATTAATCATTTTAATTAGTTAAATAATTTATAAAAACCCACAAACACACCACTTCAACTTTCAAAATGTAAAATAATATAGCCTATCTACAAGCTTGTAGATTGGCTATTTGCGCTATTGAGTGACAGTGTTGTATGCAAAGTAGGGCATTAATTTACAGAAAAAGATATCAGAAAATAAAATATCAAAATAACAAAATTATGTTTTACTGCACAATGACCTAACTCTCACCGGAGTGCAACCAGAAGATTCAAATTACACCCAATACTAATTTAGCTCTATATTGTGAATTTTGTGTTTGTTCAGTAACAGCTGGGTCTCCCTGCCTCTTCAGCTCTTAGTAAACAGAAAATGCATTTTCAAATTGGGATACCAATTTCATCCAATCAGGAAAGAACTCCTGTAGGACAATCAATCTGTTTACTAAGAGCTGTTACACCCGTTACTGAACAAACACTACATAGCAACGATTAATAATCACAATATAGACTAGAGCTTTAACCTTTTGTTTGTTTGTTTAACCTTTAAGTTTTAACCAAAGAATATCACAAAATGTTTTGAAAGGTAGGGTTACCTTTAAAGGGATATTTAACATTCAATAGATATTGGATGGAGCCCGCACACCACAGGTACAAGAAAGACGTTCTTTATTGAGAATTCTGACAACGTTTCAATCCATTTGATCTTCATCAGGTCATGTGGATGTCATGTAGATCGAAACGTCAGAATTCTCAATAAAGAACGTCTTTCTTGTACCTGTGGTGTGCGGGCTCCATCCAATACCCCTACCTATACAAAGTACCCCCTGTAACTTCAAACTCCATTTGAACTATGTTAGCCTGAGTAAATGAAATATCCCTTTAAGCCCCCTCAATTCATCCACGGGTAAACACAACATGGCTTCGGCTTTGCAGTGGTGGAAAAAGTATAGGGCCTACTTAAATTAGTACACTTACTTTTAACCGATCTACAAGCTCACGTGTCGATGGGCTATTTCCACTATATCCGCAGAACTGTGTTTGATGTACTGTATTAGCTGTTGCTATGAAGATCTGTTTTCCATGGTACATACCATGGCTGTCGGGTAGAACCTCATAATTATGTCCAAAACCGTTACTTTTCAGGAAATGTAAAAAAAGAAAAATAACGGACCTGTGACCTGTTTGGGAATCAGTGCCATATAGCATTTGGAGATTGTGGAATAATTGTCTGGCGACGTGAGCCTACTGTATATATGCACACGCACGCACACGCGCACACACACACACACACACACACACACACACACACACACACACACACACACACACACACACACACACACACACACACACACACACACACACACACACACACACACACACACACACACACACACACACACACACACAAGCTTGTAGATCTATTTAGAAACATTTATAACATTGTATCAACAAATATTCTACTTTCAGATGGGGGTCCATGTTCAAATACATTACTTTTGGAGGTCCTTGACATGAAAAAGTTTGACAACCACTGATATACATGATTAGTGAATCATTTTTTTTTACTTTAACTGTTTACAACAGCAATGAGAAAATGTTACCTAAGCAGTTCTCATTTGGGTTGAGGTTATACTATGTATATATATTATATATAAGAGACCATGGGTATTTACTTGTCAGGAGAGGATATATATATATATATATATATTAGTGTACTGGTGACAAAACCGACTAGTTTTACTTTTTGTACTTCTCATTTCATCGTGATGCTAGTTGTTCAAAAACAACAGACAAACACAGTTTGGAGGCTGTGTGAGTGTGCACATGTGTTTGTATTACTATACTTGTGAGATGTCATGTGTTCCCAGTTCAAATCTGCTGCCGAGCTAATCAAAATGAAGCTATGGGAAAATGAATAATTAAGATGGTGTAGTAGCATGCTTGAATCCATTATATTCAACTACATTACATCGGTGGCATACTGTCACACATGTACTGTACTGTCACGAGTCCCATGTCCCAGCAGCTGGCAGTCTAGTCAGGTGTCACAACGCCAGTGCATGCAGTATCAGTCTGGAATGAGTTCCTTCCAAAAACAAAAAAGCACGTTGAGGGTCCTTGTCCTTGGCTTTCCCAGTTAAGGTAGTTCACATCAGGTGCCTCATTCAGGACGGGAACCCCTTTTGGGGTTCTTGTTGCTATTTACAGTATATAGCAATATTCGGCCTCAGTCCTAAATGGGTTAAAAGGGGTAGTTCACCCCTAAAATCACACCACAGGGCCTTGAATTCATGGAGATTTTCTTTTTTTCCCCTTTTTGGCTGCAATCCTGGTCAAATATTGCAATATTTGTTGTTAACTGTGGATCGTGCAGCCTTTGCCAGGACAACCAAAAAAGTCTAAATTAATCACAGAAGATGGACCACCAGCTGCACCTGAGGGAGTACAACCGAAAAAGTCTAAATTCATCACCGAAGATGCACAATCGGCAGCACCTGAGCATCCCAAATAAAGCCTTGCTCAAGAAATCTGTCCAGTTTCCAGTTAACTAAAATGGCGCAAAGAGACATGTTTTGAGCTTGTAGATCTGCTACTTTTGAATTTGAATCGTCAAAAGTAATATTTTAGTAATATAGGTTTCCACCAGGCAGAGCCGATATATAGTTAAAATCTAAAAGGACGGATGCTTTCGCAGTTTTAATGAGTTAATTAGGTAATGTAAAATGTTGTATGGGGAACAATTCTACATTATATTTAAGTGACTTATTATTAAGTTTTATACATTTTGACTTAATTGTTAATGATTCATTTTAAATATAGCGTTGCTCTCGTTAACCTTGACCTCTTATGTATTGACTTCAATTCAACAAATATTGAAATACTGTATTGGCTCAGGAATTTAAAAAAAAAAGTGCTAAAAATCTCCATGAAGCCAAGGCTTCACAGGGTGAGTTGATAGGGAGGGAAACAGAAACCTAAACAGAGGGAGAACAAAAAAATCCACTCTCCCCCCTCTATGAAATGCAAAAGTCTTATTTCGTCATAATATAATACACGGTTGATTTTCAGAGAACGCTCTGGGCGTCTTTTAGGCTGTGGGGAGGGGGGCTACGCTCATACGATGGTCTCGTCAGTCATTTTCTTGGAGGACTTGGTGGGCGTGGCGTTGCGCTGCGCAGAGTGCGGCCCTTTAAGGTCGGGCATGAGCAGCCGCACCTTCTGATTGGTCCTCCTCCACTCCGAGTACAGCTGACAGTGATAGCGGAACGACACCTAAGAAAGAGAGAGGGAGACATCAGAGACATCAAAACAAACCTGATGTTGAGATATTTGATAGTGAGGTGCATATCTGTCGGGCAGAGACTTTGTTCCTCCATATTTCTATATACAGTATATATTATATATATAGTTTATTTTTATTTATTTATCTCTATCACTTGCAGTGTTACAGAAAACCAGTGATGTGAAAATGTTTGAGAACCACAGCTCTAGGAGGAAAAGTGGAGACGGCTATCTTTGGCAGGCAGATAAGTGTAAGTCATTACGAGGACGCCATCACGTCCCACCAAAAATACCTTTCAGTCGACTAAATCAACTGTAGTCGACTAATTATGATATTTAGTCAACTAAAACTAAAAGATTTCAAAAGGACTAAAATATGACTAAATGGAATTGTATTCAAAAGACTGACAAAAAACAACATAAGAATGTGTTCCGTCAAGATTAACTGGGCCGAGGTGTAGAAATAACATGGAGCGTGTACTCGCCAGCGTCCAGAGGATGTATATGGTGAACAGGGCGATGGTCAGGGCGATGAGGCCCACCGCCTCCAGGCGGCTCTTCAGCTGCAGGTGGTCCTGAGCCCCGCGCAGACACAGCCAGCCGGAGATGGCCGCCAGCGGCGTGATGAGCAGGAAGCACGCCATGTCGCACAGCAACGTGCGCTTCTCGCTGCGCGGCCCCGGGTCCTTCAGCCACTGAGAACGATGATGATGAACATTTATTATAAGGAGTAGTATAATAAAGGAGTAGTTCACCCCAAAAAATTACTTATTTTCTATCAATCACACACACACACACACACACACACACACACACACACACACACACACACACACACACACACACACACACACACACACACACACACACACACACACACACACACACACACACACACACACACACACACACACACACACACACACACACACACACACATTAAATAAAATGAATTCAATACAATTCAGTCTTCCATCTGGAGAGGGAAGGCTGAATTTAGCTTAGGGTTAGGGACAGGGTTAGTAATGGGGCATGTCGGACCAACACGCCGTCGGAATAATGTCACTGACATGGAAATCTCTGCTGGAACTGTTGCCACCGTGACCCGACTTTGGATAAGCGGTTAAAGATGGATTAATAAATGTGACAGGCCTTAAACATTATCTCTAACCTGTGTGAGGGGCTGCGGCCGCCGTTCGATGGTGAACTGCGTGTGGCAGAGCTCACAGTAGCTGGTGTTGGAGGAGGACAGCCACCTCTCCAGGCAGCTGCGGTGCACCTGGCCCAGGGTGCCCGTGCACCCGCAGGGTGACAGCAGGCTCTCCCCGCCGCCACTGCTGCCGCTCCCCTCGTGGCAGATCCGACACATGCCCACATCACTATAGGACAAAACACAGAAGCAAAACGTCACAATGAATCTCTTGATTGGACCAGTCTTTCGGGCTCGAGACCAAAAGAGAAAGTGTGTCTCTCCTCGTGACGCAAACTGGTGAATATCAATCATTTAAATGTCATATAGATAACATAGTCCGGAAAATCAACTTCAGTACTGGTGTTCTATACCGTAATAGAAACTGTTTACAGTAAGAAAGAAACTAGTTCAACAACTCATACTACCAATTCTTTATTATGCAGATGTAGTTTATCAGACTGCCCCTAAAACAAACCTTCTTCCCTTGAACTCAGTATATAACCCGCTTATGCAGATTTGTCCTTGACTGCCCATATATGACCCACCACTGTACCTTGTATGAAAATCTCAACTTACCATCTCCCACCTCAAGAAGACAGCAGCACTGGCTGCAGTTCATCTTTAAATGCATTCACTTAAATTATCCACAGTATTTGAAACAGCTTATGATACCATACACTTCTTCAAATCAACTTAGACATTGCTCACAGGTTTACTTTAATATACCTACATCAGTTGGCAAGAAAACATTTATGTTTAAAGCTCCTTGTGACTGAATCTACCTGTCCATATTCGTTCAATAACATCTTTTCACTTAAAACTGTGCTGTTCTCTTATCTTGAGAGTACCTGTTCATGTTTTCACTAATCATCATTGTAACAGATCCATGATGCAATGATCCATGTGTTATGTGTTATGTCCATGTTATGTATAATGTTGTTTTGTTGCAGTTGTTTTTGGATTTTTTTTATGTATTGTATTGTTTTGTTTTGTCTTGTTTTGTCTGGTTGAATTGTATGTAAAAAAAAAAGTGTATTTTGTGAATTGCGGACCCACTTGAAAATGAGATGGTTCATCTCAAGGGATTGTTCCTAATAAAGACATTTCAGACAATATAGCAGATCTAGTGAGCTTGTATTCTGCTATTGTGATCTGCTATTTCACCTATATTAAATATTGGTGGAATTTCCATAATCCTTACATTCTTTACACTTACAAAAATATTAGAATTTGTTATACAAATGCGAATATATAATTTTTTTAAATATTTTAAAATATAAAATAAATATAAACGTTTAAAATATATAAAATATAAAAACAAAATTGAACAAATCAGTGTCCGTTCTCACCTGTGTAAGCTCACGGCTTTGACGATGGTGGACAGCGGTCGGCCATCTTTGTCCGTCACCTTGGCCGTCACGTAGTGTGTGGAGGTGTTGGAGTGGTCAGAGTGCTTGGAGGACGGCTGGCTCTCTGTGTCACCAGAGTAGTCACACAGAGAGCCAGGCAGGTGACAACAGCCTGATGTCGACATCACCAACGCTGTAGGGTGATGACAAGGGTTGTGTCACGGTAATGACATTTCACTTGACCAGTGTCAATTTTGTCGACTAAAACTATGGTGAAAGACATTCGTTCAACGTTCATCCACCACCTTTTTTCACTGAAGACTAAATAAAAGCTAAGCTAAGATCGACAACTGACGGCGAGTCATTGTTGAGAAATAAACGCTGACAGGATGATTAGATACCAAAGCGAAGTGGAGGGGTCTTATCATCCTGAAGGGATTTTATGGCACACACAGCCAAATATAAAACAGGCATTACGACGCCAACAAGGCCCCAAAGCAACGATGGAGGGCTCGTCTGAGGACGATCTAGAGAGAGACGGCCTGCCAACATACATTTTAAATTGACTAAATCAACTGTAGATTTAGTCAACTAAAATCAACTGTAGATTTAGTCAACTAAAATCTTAAAATATTTAGTCAACTAAAACTTAGCCTGGGGTCCACCTATGCTTTCTATGGCATAGGCATCTCCCGGCAGGATCTCCGGCAGGATCCGCCGGGAGAATCTAGACAAAGCGTGACATGAGACTAATTAATTAGAGCGACAGAGGGAGAGGAGTGTGTGCGTACGTGTCAATTTAACAAAGGTGCAGACGATCAGAAATCAGCAGAGAGTGATCGACGTTTGCGCTACTCTATGCCAAATTGAAGTGGACTTCCGAGGCCAACTAAAACTAGACTAAAATGAATACATCAGTCAGTAATACATACACGAATTGCAAAACCTGATATGACAATGAATGACTATCAAAATAGTTGTACAACAAACTATTGTACAACAAAGTAGAATACAGGGTTAAGTAGTTATTCAGGCCAATCGATAAATTCAATTCTAAAAAGAAAATGTATTAGAATGTTGTGTGTAGACTGTAGATTTCTTGATATGCAAGAAATAAAACAAAATATTATTAAATTAAATTAGATTGGCTATGTATGCTCCTTTTCCAACAGATTCATTAATACAGATAAATGGAAACAACGATTATGCAAATAATGGAGATTATCTCAAATAATTGACATTAGTCGATTATTTGATAATTGTGTCAGGCGTACACAGGTGATGAGACTGAGATCACCGGCCAAGAGGGGTGGGGGAGGTCCGCTCACTAAGGGTCCGCTTGAAACCCTGGTCTGTTGATCTTCCTCTGTTCTCTCTGTGCTTTTCTCCCCTGTCTTCTTACTGGACTGTGTCTGGTGACACACACGACAATATTTATTTACTTATTTATAAGTATAATGGCATGATGTCATGGTTGCAAGAAGATTAAAAGAGGCTTCCTATGTCATATTCATTATGTCATAATACATTAATATGACACACGCAGGCACAGACAGGCCGCTGAAGAAGTTCCACGCAGCCCACCTGGGAACACTAGTGAGCAAAAAAACTAAATCCAAGAGCCCTTGAGCAAGGCAATCCTCTGTGAAATTTTGAGGACAGTTTGTCAGATACACACTAAATGTAAATGAGTAAAGGCTTCTTACTGAGTAACTGGAATTTAACTCACACACACCAACGTAACTTAAAATCTAACATAAATAACATGCTTTCATAATTAATACATTATTAAGAAAAGCAAACATGTACATAGAATTCAGAGAGACAGTGTAGTGCCTCAGTAAACTGGAATCACAGGAAAACCAAGGATAAAAGTAAGAGTGGGCACCTATATTTTGTTAATGATTTTTTTTTCTTTTTTAAATAATTTCATAAATAAAATAACAATAATCAAAGAAAATCCCTAAATTAAAAAAGTTCATGTTTAAGAATCTGTGAAAATAGCAGATCTGCAAGCTTGTAGATCTGCTATTTTCACTAGTTTGGGTACCATGCAGCCAGGGGCAAAATAAACGTCTAATTTCTCTTGGGCTAAAAGAGTTCGGGAACAGCTTTTTCCAGTACAGGTGTGTGTGTACTGCTGTGTGTAAATGCTCTGAACTTCTTAAATGCAAGTCCAAGCTAGCCAAGCTCTTCGACAGTGATCTTCAAACCCAACTAGGCATCCTAAAAACCCAACGTAACAAGCTAAGAAACAGTGTAACTGCCATGACCAAATCAGCAAAAATAAACTTTATCAATGATAAAGCAGAGGAAAACAAAAACAATCCTCGGGAGCTCTGGAAGCTACTAAACAACCAACTAGGCGCGGTCAGAAAATAAAAACCTAGTAAAAAAAGTTTACAAACATCAACATCAAATCGGATGACACCCTCATCACTGACAAGCTTGATGTAGCCAACTACTTAAACATCTTCTTTACAAACATTGCAACAACGCTGGTTAACAAACTGCCCTCCCACTCTGGGTGTTTTGGTGTAGAGCACATCAATGCCTTCTACAAAAACCTAGGTGTTTGTAAAGATGATTTTAAAATGGCAATGGTAACAACTGAGGAGGTACTTAAAAAACGGAGTGCCCTCCAACCCCACAAGGCCACTGGCCATGACAATATTCCCTCCAAATTTCTCAGAGACTCAGCCATCTCTATAGCTCCAATCATCACCCACATAGTAAACCTCTCCATCAAACAGGGACAGGTCCCCCAAGATTTCAAACTGGCCAAAGTAACCCCCCTGCACAAGAAAGGGAGTAAATTAAACCCCGGCAACTACCACCTCTATTTCTATTCTAAGCTCCATCTCGAAAGTAATGGAAAAGATTGTCTATGAACAGGTTGAAAAGTATCTTGCCACAAATAAATTAGTTCCAATCTGGTTTCAGAACATCCCACTCCACTGACACATGCCTCCTCTATTTGAGCGACCACATCAAACGAGGTGGATGCTGGCAAATACTGCGGCATGGTCATGCTGGACCTCCAAAAGGCTTTTGACACTGTGAACCACTCCATACTGGTTAACAAGCTAAAAGCAATTGGTTTTGATAGCACATCAGTGAGCTGGAAGAAATCCTACCTGGAGGGGAGAGAACAGATGGTGGAGGTGAACGGAACACTGTCCCCTCCCCTCCCAGCTGTTCCACAAGGAAGCATACTAGGACCTTTACTGTTCCTAATATATGTAAACGACATGACATCAGCTTGTGACTGCAACTTGTTCCTGTTTGCAGATGACTCAGCACTGCTGGTCTCGGACAGGAACAAACTGCAGGTTGAACAGGGCCCTCAGCTCTGAACTCGGTAGAATCTGCACCTGGCTCGCTGATAACAAACTATCTTTACACCTGGGTAAAACTGAATCAATTCTCTTTGGATCTAATAGTAATCTCAGCAAGGCAGATGGCTTCTTGGTTAGAGTGGGTGACAATATTATCACACGAAAAGATGAAATTACCTACTGTTATGGCCAGCCATAATTAGGTTATTTTGTATTTGGTATTATCTGTTGTTTCCTTTGTTCTGAGGTGGAGAGTTGATGAGAAGTGGAGGAGACCTGTGTCATCATGAGATTACTGGAGAGTGCTTGGCTGCTTGCTGCTGTGGGGAATTAGTCCTCTCCACGGATTGGCCGGCTCTGATGAGCCCTATGACACCAGCAGTGGATTGGGTGGTGGCCACACCCGATCTACTATAAAGCTCAGTCACAAACAACTCTGTTCAGAGGACTGTCAGCTTCAGGGCAGCAGGGAATCGGTCCCCCTGTCCTCTCACTCCAACCATCCTGTCTTTTGAAGAGACTCATGAATAACTTGCCTCTGTCTGCAAATCTTGAGAAGGACAGTTCTTTATTTGGGATAAGTTTTTGATTTGTGTTTCTTATGTTTGTAGTTGGGTTGTTAGTTTAGGTTTGTTCGACTATGCATGCACCTCTTGGTACCACAGCACCTCAAAGGCCCTTAAAACAAGGCTCCAGACTTCCCAAAACAAACTTGTCAGGCTCCTACTTGGCCTCACCCCCCAAACCCACCTCACCCCTGCCCACTTTGACAGGCTGGAATGGCTTAGGGTCGAAGACAGAGTACAGCATCTTGCAATGGGTCTGGTCCACAAGATTCGATACACCACCAAGATACCCATGTACCTGTCTATATACTTCCTTAATGTTAACGAAGTCCACACCCACAACACCAGAGGGAGTGCAACGAACCATGTACAACCCAGATTCGGCACAAACAAGGGACTAAATTATTTTCGCTCCTATACCACCAAAATGTGGAACGCCCTACCAACAGTCATTAAGACATGCGACATTTTGCGAATCCCTTGACTCCTTCAAATCCGCTCTCAAAGGGCACCTACGGACGGCTGCAATTCGAAACCGGCCCCCGTAAAATCTGCCCCCCCCCCCCCCCCCCCCCTTTTCCCCCACACTATGTGTTTCTTATCCCTTTTTACCTCAAATATGATGAATTCCCGTTCTGTTCTTTGGCTTTATAGAAGTGTATATTTGTACGTCTCTAAATGTTTTGATGAATCTTGTAAACAAGTGTAATGCTTTATTAGGTCGTCCACTCACAGTTAAGAGTCTTTGTATTGAGTTGTGCTTGAATTGTACTGTAATTCTGCAAACTGTTAATAAATATTTCAATCAATCAATACACTGTGCAGACTCACCGGGAGATCAGAGTCCTCTTGGCCGGGAGGAGCTCCTCTCCTCCCCGTTCTCCTCTCCGAGTTAGCCCGCTATAGCATCAGCTATCCCGTTAGCATGACATTGAACATGGTCTTCAACCCAAAATCCATCCCGAGATCACTGATTCCAATGCAGTGCACGCGATCTAGCGTACGGACCCCGGTACCGAGCCTGCCGTCTCCATGACAACCAGATGTTTGTTTACACCGATGGGTTTGTTTTGAGGCTTGATGGAGTTGATGGTTTGAACACAACAACAGCTGATGTTGTTGTGATGGTTGGTGCTGATCTGTGACTGTGAGCAAGCTAGTTGTGTTAGCATCCTGTCAGCTGATCACGGCATGGTCACGTGACCAGATCACCACTGTTTTGTCTACAAAGCACCGATAATGAGCTGATGCAGTTAATTATTATTATTATTGATGTTATGTGTATTTATTATTATTACCTTGCGCACTAGTAGGCCACTTGTGTGCAACAAGCAAGTAGGCACTCGACAGAGTGCAGTTCTAGTTATTAGTAGCCTTTAGACCTAAATATAAGACATCTACAATACCCTTACTTTAAAATATCCAATGTGGTTGGGCGGAGGTCTTTCTGCTACAAAGCCCCATTCGATTGGAACAACCTCCCTCTATCTCTTAGATCCATTTAATCATTTAGTAGCTTCAGGACCTCCTTACTTTCACATCTAGACTCAACTTGTCTATGCTTCTAACCTGACTGTAACCAATTATGACACTGAAATATTTGCACTGTGACCTTATCTCCATTATGTATTATGTGGTGGTTGGTCGTGTAGGTGGAAGAGGGTGAGCAAGCTATTTGTGTATATATGTATGTATTTGTATCTGTGTACTGCATGTTTTTTGTATTTGTGTACAGTATGCTTTTCTGTATTTTGTTTGTTTATGGGTCCCTCTTGAAAATGAGATGATGCATCTCAAGGGGCTGTCCCTTCAATAAAAATCTGAAATCTGAAAATTATATCTTTGTTCTAATTTTCAATACAGCAATGCATTGATATAAAAAAGAACATGTAGGATCGATACGATAGCTTCTATTAATATAGAAGCATTGTTGGAAAGGCCAAAACACATATTAGGCTGCCTTGCCAGTAGGGCCAGTAGGCACGTGCAGAGCGCCTTTGATTTTCTTTTGTGAGTTAATTTACAGACGCTTATAATTTAGTAGGTTCAGCTTGCTCTGCAGAGAGTTCAGTTTTCAGTTTCGTTTGACCTCTTTTTGACTGTGCTGTGCCGTGTCAGGTCAATGACGATTTGTAAATTCATTTATTTCCATTTCTTGGTACACAACTGTTTATCACCTTATGCAAGCAGGCCACATCTCCAGGTCCAGCATAGCAGTGATCAGGAGAAACATCTTGGAGTCCTGTCTTCATCAGTATACCCATCATGTCATCCAACATGGTGTTTTTCTTCAGAACAGGTCTTGTGATGAGTGAGTGTGTCTGCACTGTGGACAGCTGAATGTCCCTCTTTGATCATCCTTACTCCAGTATCCCTCTATACACCGACTGCAGTATAGTTGTATCCGCAGGGAACAATCACTGGATCTTTCAGTAGATCCAGACAGATAGAACAGCAGAACTGATCCTGATCCAGTTGAACTGCTTGTTACGCCATTTTACAGCCGACTGATGAACAGACAGACAGAAATCAATCACATGACATGCGTGAGGTTATTTGTGTGTGTGTTTGTGTGTGTGTGTGTGTGTGTGTGTGTGTGTGTGTGTGTGTGTGTGTGTGTGTGTGTGTGTGTGTGTGTGTGTGTGCGTGCGTGCGTGCGTGCGTGCGTGCGTGCGTGCGTGCGTGCGTGCGTGCGTGCGTGCGTAAAATTGTATTGTTACAAAAGTATGTTTGCCTGTATGTAGTGGAGTTAATAATATGAATAAAAAATACCCCCAAATTGTATTAAGTACCGGGGGCTATTTGAATTAATGTACTGAGTTAGTTTGGTTCCATTTGTCTCAGACCCTGTGTACTGCGTTTGCAAAACTCCTCCTTTGATTTGGTCCTGTAGTGAATTAAAATACTTAAAGTAAAGTTAATAAGTAAAACTTGTATAACCTTTTGCCACAGATTTTTGGAGAGCCTGTATGCACCGTGCACCAGAAAACAGCAGAAGGCGCAATTTCATTCAGTTCAGTAGCTTGACAGATCATCAGATTTTACAGAGCACTTCACAGGGTACTCCACTGGACTTTAAGTCCTTAATAAAACGTATTGTTTCCATTCACTCATCCATTCATCCTCCATCCTCCAAGAATCTAAGAGGGTATATTGCATTTGTTGCACTTCACACAAAACTTGGAAACCAGACGTAGGCCTATGTCTATAGTTTACTAACATTTAAGAATGTTTTTTTGTATTTTGTATTGTTATTGTCTCCACCAGACCGAACGCATGGGGAGAGAGTATGTTTTGCACTCCGTCCGTCCGTCCGTCCGTCCGTGTGTACGTGTGTCCGTTACCAGCTAATCTCCAGCACCCTTGGTCCCATCCAAACTGTGCACACACACTCCCTGGATGCCAACAATGAACCTCTTCCCCAAATATTCCACAACGGCCTGTTATAGCGCCACCATGAGGATGATATGGGCAAAACACATTTCTGTTGGTTTTTCGTACACATTTCATCCATACATCACGCAATTCGGTATACACTATCTCCATAGTCATATGATCAACACGGATCTGCACCATTTCCCATATTCCATCCTGATTGGCTAAGATTGGCTTCCAAAGCACACATGATTGGTCCGTTTCAAACAAAATGCCACAAATCACACACACATTTCTGTGAAATTATACACACACATTTCCACTAGGCCGCATTTCCATGCACATGAAATTAACCACACTGCTGGTTCATTAGCTGGCCCACCTGGAATGGGACAGCTAATTGGTCAAAGTCCAATGGATGTCATGAGACGGAGACTTGAACGATCCACGTGTGTGTGGGGGGGGGGGGTCATGAGATATGTGTTAGTTGACTTTTGACACACATAGGCACACAGATATGCCTATGGGCACCGCACACAGTCACACGTACATGCACACGCACGCACGCGCACCTCCAAACTCGTGTGGAAAGGATTGCTCAAGCTAATAACACAAACCCATGCAGAAAGTCTGCCATGCTGAAAAAAAGGTAGTTCATAAGATATGAAATGTGAACAAAATTGGAATCATCTGCTTCTGGTCAGACTGGATAAAATACATGTAATTCCTTTTTAGATATGTTTGATATTAAGTTTGATTATGTCACAATTTAACAATTTAATCAATGAATTGTAAATGATCACATTAACTTATTTTCCAATAATTATGGGAACATTTTTGATAAATATTGACACATGTTTTAGTGATTTGACATTGAGGGTTATGGTTAGGTTAGACATTTGTTCCTAGAATGTGTCCTTGCCCTAAAGCTGCACTGACCTATTTTCCTTTCCTTCTTCTTATTCTATTGAATAAATTATATTGTATTAACATACTCTACCATACAGATTGTATAAGTTATATTGTATTAACATACTCTACCATACATATTGTATAAGTTATTGTATTAACATACTCTACAATACAGATTGAATAAGTTATATTGTATTAATATACTCTGCCATACAGATTGTATAAGTTATATTATATTGGGCATACTCTACCATACAGATTGGACAACATTACATTTCATTCATTAACACCCCGAACGCCCGGGGGTATTTAGGACCATTAAATCAGAACGCCAAACGATTTGCTGCAACAGAGCACATTTCAAGGTGCACCACTCTAAGAGCTGAAGTAGCTAGATGTAGCCAAAACACCTCACATTCTAACGCGACTAGCGACGGGACTGCCATAATCTTTGGTTAGAATTGGACGGATTGGGGTCTGGTCCACAAGATTCGATACACCACCAAGATACCCATGTACCTGTCTAGATACTTCCTTAATGTTAACGAAGTCCACACCCACAACACCAGAGGGAGTGCAACGAACCATGTACAACCCAGATTCGGCACAAACAAGGGACTAAATTCTTTTCGCTCCTATGCCACCAAAATGTGGAACGCCCTACCAACTTTCATTAAGACATGCGAATCCCTTGACTCCTTCAAAACCGCTCTCAAAGGGCACCTACGGACGGCTGCAATTCGAAACTGGCCCCTGTAAAATCGGAATCCCTCAAACACGAACGCAAGGACAACAAAAGAGACGGTCGCGGCCACACAGCCAACTCAAGGTATGGCCACTGAGCCGACTTGGGGACCCAACGCAAGGACAACACAAGAGACGGTCACGGCCACACAGCCAACTCAAGGTACGGCCACGGAGCCGACTTGGGGACCCAACGCAGCTCCTCCAAGGAAAACAAACAAATGAACGGAGCTGAACGTGAATCCCCCCCACCGCCCACCCCTTTTTTTCCCTCACTGTATATGTTTCTTTTCCCTTTTTACCTCCTTTATGATGAATTCCTGTTCTGTCCTTTGTCTATATAGAAGTGTCTATTTGTACGTCTCTAAATGTTTTTGATGAATTGAACATTGTGGACCCTATTGGAAACAAGTGTAATGCTTAATTGGGTCGTCCACTCACTGCTTGAAATGTACTGTAATTCTGCAAACTGTTAATAAATTCTTCAATCAATCAATCAATCAAATTGATTTAGATCAAGAGTTATTCACGTTCTAAGCTTTTCGATCTCATCCACTAAACATTTTGGATGACGTTTGGATGACGTCCCAACTGGAAATGACATTGAATGTTGCCCAACAGGCGCTCGGTGCAGGCAGGCAGGCAGGCAGGCAGGCAGGCAGGCAACATAACTTATTCTCATAGATTGGTTGCTCCACTTATATCACCTGACCAGACAGTTAATATAGGAATTCAAAGCAGTGAGTCAGTTATTAGCTCCTTACATAAAAACACTGTTTACCAAACTATTGATGCTTAGTTTAAATCAAGGACCCCTTAACTGAGAAAAAAAGATGAAGCAGGGACCAACCCCACTACAGTATAAAATTAGATTAAACATTTTTGTAGATTTCTTAGATATACTGTGTAGCTTCATAGACTTGTTTGACAGAACTATGAATGTTTTTCTGTTCATACAAGATATTTTATATAAATATGTTGGATTCATGTTAATGTGTATTTATTTATGTATATGTATATTTATGTATTCAGATATTTTTCCACTTAAACCCTCAATGCTTAGTAAACTTGACCTTTTGCTCTATATACTCTATACTATATTACCAAAAATGATCAAGAGTTAAAGATCTCCGACAGGGTGATTAACCCATTCAGGACGGGAACCTCTGTTGTTAAAATAGCAGATCTACAAGCTGTAGGTGCTGATCAACTCACAATGAAGTGAGTTGATCAAATAGAATACATTTGCGGGTACTGCATCGTCTATTTCTCACTTCAAAATAATGTTTTCAAAAACATTTATGAGAGCAATGTTTAGCTGTAATGTTGGCTGTCATGTTGGATATATACAGCAGTAAATCAAGCGGCGCAGCAGGTGCTCTGAGGCTTTGATTAGGCAGCGATCTGTTATAGAGCGGAGCGGTCTGTTATCAAGAAATAACACACCGCTGAATTCAGCGATTGACCAATCAGAATCAAGCATTCAATAATAAATTGTATTAACATACTCTGTCTACCATGCAGATTGTATAAGTTAAATTGTATCACACAGATTGTATAAGTTATATTGTATCACACAGATTGTATAAGTTATATTGTATTAACATATACATACCATATACCATACAAATGTAATTTTATTCATAAAACAAAACTGTTACAAAGTGATGCCTTAAGTTAGTGTAATGCATTTTAAACATTTTGGGATGAAACAGTCTTGATTTGGTGCAGCATATGTTGCATTTCAAATTGTTGTTGCTTTTGGGGGGAATGTCTGAATGTTGGTTTGGTGGAGCATTGTGTACAATATTTTCCTTTGCGATGTAGCGAAGTACAAGCTCACAAATTAGAATTTAGTAAGCCTACCTCAAATTGCACTTGTCCTTGAAGGGGTTCCAGGTGTTAATTATATTAGTTTTTATTAGGTTTTTTATAGACATGACAAACAAGACATACATAACAATGACACATACACCAAAATGTGTCATACATATATAATATAAATATGAACAAGAGCACAGCAGCAGGGAAAACAGGCCAGCAGTTACACAGCAAAATCAAGGTGAGCAGTAATAGGGCCCCATATATATTTGAAAGTTGCTAGACTGTCCTGGCTGTTGCAATGCAACCTCTCCAGATGTATCAAAGATACAAAATCATTAAGCCATTTATTAAAACATGGTACAGTCGGTGTCTTCCACTCTGTTAAGATAATTATTTTGGCTACTAATGTGCCGAGCATAAGCGTCTGCTGTATGGTGTATGGTAGTGCGAGAGAGGCGTCGGAGCATCCGATAAGGGCAGCTAGAGCATCCGGAACAATATTAATATGGTATACACTGCTGTACCATGCAAAAATATTTTGCCAAAACCAGACAATTTTTGGGCAGGACCAGAATGTGTGGGCCAGTGTGCCCTTGGAGATATTACATCTACCACAGGTATCGGAAACAGCTGGGTACATTTTGTTCATTTTGACCTTTGAGTAGTGTAATCTATGGATAACTTTAAACTGGATAAGTTGCAATCTGGAATTGATTGAACCAGAGTGGATCCTCCTTAACCCCTCGCTCCATACCTCATCTGACAGCTCCAGGCCAATATCCTCCTCCCAGGCAGCCTTGATATGGTTTGTTGATGGGATAGACAGTTTGGAGAACAGTGAGACAAATTTTGAGATAAGTGATTGGTAGTTAGGAACCAAATGAGAGAATGGACTCTTACGGGGCTGTAACTTTGAAAGTGTATACAAATGGAACCAGATGGACCCATTTGTGGTTCCATTTGTACACTCTGATCAATTATACGTTATAATTGTAGATTATGGGTACCTGAGGTCAAAATCCCTGCTACTTAGCCGTAAAGAAATCTTCTCTTATGAGGGTCCTTGGCATGTCTTTTCAAAAGAGGGTCCTTGGGCTTATATGTGTCACTGTGGGGGTCCTTGTTTCAAAGAAAGGAGGTCGCACAGCTCTTAGCCACAATACAATAACTTTATTAAACTATTATTTTACCAACGCTTCGACAAAGGTGGGGGTCCTTGACATGAAAAACGTTTGAGAACCACTGTGCTACTGTGTATTGAGGGCAATGTGGTTCGTTGTACAATGACGGATGAGTTTGATTAGAGGTAGGAATGAACTAGTTCAATGGGGATATAGCATGGAGTGCAGGTGCAGCAGCTTTCACCACACATGAGGCAAGAGCTATTTTAGTTCAGTTTTGGACTTAACCCCACAGATATTGATTAGTACTTATATTGATCCATCCATGTCGGAATAATGTCGGAAATGCTACTGCATGTAGAGCTGTAGAAAAGCAGATGAGATGCTTTTCTTTCCAACACAAATAGTCATGAACTGTTTTAAACCGTTTTTAACTTTTCACTTATAATCTCATGGGGGCCCTGAATAAACGTAATGTAGTGTAAAACCAGTATGCTTTTGCAAACTGTTGGTACATGTAATGTAGAGGAACAATGAATGTAGTTATCTTTTTCTCTAGTGCTAAAATTCTATATTTTCAAGAATGTATTTGTGATATCAGAGGAGCTAATCTCTTTAAAAAAGGCTGCATCCAAAGTCCAAAGTCCACTAAATAGACATTGCATTATCATGAATTAGTAGCCTTGGTTAATTTACAAACTTTACTTTTGAAATAATTACATAATTTGAACATACTGTATGTCACTCTTAACTTTGAGATATTGTGTTCTACAAACAAATATTGGGCTGGCCTATCAGTCCAGGAACATACATACAGTAGACTATATAATGCAGCCTGACAGCATGTTGCAGGTTCGTATACCTATCCCAACAACAAAGTAACTAAGTACATTTACTTATCAGTTTGATGTATTTGTACTTTACTTGAGTATTTCAAATTTCCAATACTTTTACTTGTACTCCACTACATGACGGGTGTCCCTGCTGGCATAACTCATTTTCAGATGGGGTCCGTAGCCAAATCTCATTTTGGGGATCCTCGGCACAAAATTATTTTTGAGAAGTACTGATTAGCCATTTGTAGAATTGGCCTCAGGTCTTAAGGGTTAAAGGCGTAGTCAGTGTCGGAGGGACATGTGTGCTATTTGATGGTCCTACATTGGGGAAGAAATTGTCCTGCGTGCACAATGCACATGACTCCCAACTCCCTCGAAACCGTGCTCTCAATTACCCACATGTGAGTGACAGAGTGTCCATTCAGACTCAATTCAATAATCCTTGCACACACACACACACACACACACACACACACACACACACACACACACACACACACACACACACACACACACACACACACACACACACACACACACACACACACACACACACACACACAGAGACAGACAGACAGACAGACAGACAGACAGACAGACAGACAGACAGACAGACAGACAGACAGACAGACAGACAGACAGACAGACAGACAGACAGACAGACAGACAGACAGACAGACAGAGAGACAGACAGACAGACGTCAGCTGATCGCTTTCTGTATAATTGTTTCTGTATAATTAAAATGTTAAATGTATTTGGCCCCTCATTATAGCCTAGAAGCGCTGAAACAACAGAGCTTCTTAATATGGCACAGTTAAGAAGCAGGAGTTAAACCAGCGTTCCCTGGCCAGATGGCGGCGCCGCTCGTCAGCAGTGTCCTCCGTGAGAGTGTGGAGGTCGCGCTGCTGGGGGGGATCGGCACGTGCACGCATCCGCCTGGGTGATGGTAGACTGCTGGGCGAGCGCTGGCGCTTTGGCATGGGATCAACTTTGACCAAAAAGATGCACAATGAAAAATACTACTGTCTTGAAGGTAGAATCCTGAAGAGACGCGTCCTGCTGTCCGGTGTCCTGTGATGTGAAGAGTATAGAGATCTAACGGTTTGATGAGGTCAGATCACATATGGAATGAATTCTGCACTGGTGGCCATATATGGAACGTGTCTTGAGTGTACAGAGTTTGATGAGGTCAGATCAACATATGGAATGTCAGGTCAGCTCCATATATGGAGATCTAAGATTTTGATGAGGTCAGATCAACATATGGAATGAATTCTGTATTGGCCATATATGGAGCGTGTCTTGAGTGTACAGGGTTTGATGAGGTCAGATCAACATATGGAATGAATTCTGTATTGACCATATATCGAGCATGTCACGAGGCGTGAGTCGCGTGACGGTCATGAGGCGTGACGGACGCCTCAAGCAGGTTTTCATAGTAGCCTAAACTGTGACCTACTGTCACAATTAAAAAGCCATGTTTTCATTTTATTGAGCCAGTGTGCCATATAGCTTTTATTTCACATCAGGATGCAACTAGAAAAAGTGCCCTTCTGGGCACAGGTCTCCACCAGGAGGAGGTTTTGTGTGTGTGTGTGTGTGTGTGTGTGTGTGTGTGTGTGTGTGTGTGTGTGTGTGTGTGTGTGTGTGTGTGTGTGTGTGTGTGTGTGTGACGCGGCTTGGCCTGTTGTAGCACCACCATGAGGCTGATTTTAAAACTGTCAAGTGGCATTTCTTCCTCAGCCTAGTGGGAATATGCATGCACAGTTTCACCGCAATCGGACGCTGCGTTGAGTAATTGTGGCAATTTGTACAAAACGGGTACAAAGCGGGCTACTCCTGAAAGGTTTAGAAGCCAATCGTAGTCAATGAAGGTGGATTATGAGAAATCAAACAAACGCGTCTTGATCACATGACTATGGAGAGCATGTGTACCGATTTGCGTGAAATCTGGATAAAATCTGAAGGAGTAATATTAGAAAATGTGTTTTACATATGTCGGCCTCCTGGTGGCGCTATAAAGAGCAGATGTGAAAAATTCCAGGCAAAGGTTTGTCCTTGGCCTCTAGGGAGTTGGCATACAAAGTTATCCACAGATCCGTGCAGTTAGAGGCGAGTTATAGCGCTCAGCCTCTAACTTTTCAACTCAGCCTCACCATGAGGCTGAGTTGAAAATGTTCACGTGGCATTTCTAGTGGGAATGTGCGTGCACAATTTCACGGAAATCACACGATGTGTCCATGATTTGCAGCATTTTGTTTGAAACTGAGCACTCCTGCAAACTTTGGAAGCCAATCTTAGCCAATCAGGATGGAGTCTGATAAATCTGAAAGACCCGTTTCGTTGAAGCTCTAGAGAGACTGTGTACCAATTTGCGTGATGTTTGGACAAAATCTGTAAGTGTACTGTCCAAAAACTTGTTTTGCACAAAGCGGCCTCCTGGTGGCGCTATAACAGGCCGTTCTGGAAATTCTGGGGCAGAGGTTCATCGTTGGCATCCAGGGAGTGTGTGTGTGCAAAATTTGACATCGACCGGGTTAACGGTGCCGGAGATTAGCTGTTCACAGACGGACACACACACACACACGGACGGACGGACACAGGGACGGACGGACGGAGTGCAAAACATACTCTCTCCCCATGCCTTCGGCCTGGTGGAGACAATGATCATAAGACGCAATATCACCCAGTCGCGACGTGCGTGCCTAAGGTTGCCTTACCTACCTAGTCCCTAGACTAGTAACCTATATATCTGACGACATACAGACCGTATAGGTGTATAGGTTGTACGTTAACGGGTTCGTTCGTCCATTCACGACCCGGTTCATTCAATATTATCATGTGAACAGAGCGTGATGGGGAGGCGGGGCCGGCGTGACGTCAGCGGGGCGGCTCGACCAATAGGGAGGCGTGTTTGACAGCCCCGACGCTTTATACGTACAGCTTCCTCTTTTCTGTCTCACAGACTCACACTGGCTGCGGCGGCGATCATAGTTACACACAGACACACACTGACACTAGTGGAATAATACACTGCTAGACAAGCACGCGGAGCAAATCGTTGATTCTAAATATTTGACTGCTGTTTGAGTGGAAGAAAACGGAGCGAGAGAGAGAGAGAGAGAGAGAGAGAGAGAGGGAAGGAGGTTTCTTCGGGGCCCTATTGATTCGTCTCGGCACAATCGACGCTGCATTCCGACTCATCGGCACGATCTACCAATTTATTGACTGATCGATTGGCGATCGAAAGATCTGTCAGATCGAGGGGTCGGTGCGTGGTCCCCCGTCTGTCTCCTGTGTGTGTCGAAGGGACATGCTAGTGCAGAATGAGCCAGAGGGAAACACTGGTGCATCTGTTCGCAGGAGGGTGAGTGGAGCTGTCACATATTTACATATTTGGTTTGTAGTAGCCCTGAAACATGTTGTACGAGCGTCTGCGTCATGTGAAGTTGTGAACCATTATGATCTACACCTGCTATAGCCTTCTGTTCTGAACAAAGTGTGTGTGTGTGTGTGTGTGTGTGTGTGTGTGTGTGTGTGTGTGTGTGTGTGTGTGTGTGTGTGTGTGTGTGTGTGTGTGTGTGCGTGTGCGTGTGCGTGTATGTATGTAGACTTATGTAAGCCTACTACTGTATGCATGTGTTGTATGTATACACTGTATACATACTGTATACTATACAGTATGTATGTGCGTATGGGTCTGTCTGTCTGTCTGTCTGTCTGTCTGTCCGCCAGTGTCTCTGACATCATGGACAAATTGTGTGTCCACTGCAGTGTCCACAGTTTTAAATGTCGTATCTCTGGGAGCGGACCCCGTACTCCCAATTGCTTTGTAAAATGTTTAAGTTAAATGTAACTCTGATAGTGTACACACATTTTCTACAATCTCAGAATTACTCATACAAGGGTCCATTTGGTTCCATTTTTAACACTCCATTTGTACACTGTCAGAGTTACAGACTTCATATGGGTGAAGGGTCCATTTGGTTCTTAACGAGGCTATATCAGCCATTTAGCTGGATAATCTGAATCCTGTGTGTCATCGTTATCAGGAATTAGTGCCCCCCCCCCCCCCCCCCACTATCACAAATCTATGAATGGACTCAGGACTGAAAACGGCATTGTTGATGACGCACAAGCCATTGTTGTGTGCAGAGCCGCCCTCAGACATGTCTGGGGCTGAGGAAAGTGAAGCAGATGATAGAGTTAATGTGTAGCATCATTTTACATGCTTCATGGTGATGAAAGTGCTATATTTCTGTTAAAATATAAGTGTTAACTAGCTCCATATATTGTGATGCATTTTTTTTATGTGAAGGAATCCCACATTAACACGTAAATGTTAAACATGCAAACACATGTACAATAAATTCTGTTAAAAAATAGCAGATATACAAGCTTGTAGATCTGCTATTTTTGAATAGCTGAAGTATATAATTAGTTAAAGATGGTTGAACTGTTACAATATATATTTGTTGGAGACCCCCCTCAAGGACCCTTGTGGGTCCCTGAACCCCACTTTGAGAATCATTGCGATAGAGTGTTTGTTAGGTCTCCCTGTCTCTCCAGCTCTTTAATAAACAGAACATTAATTTTCAGCTCACACAGGGCACAGGATAAACAAGTGAAATAGGACGTTATGACACAATACATGAGCAGACAAATTGGAAATGGAACACACCAGAAACATATTATCTACAGCCAGTATGTAGAATAACTAATTGCAGCGCACAACTTATGGTATGAACCAGTTAGACTACTAATGGATTTGTCTTTGTCTACCGGTTTCTCTCAGTCTTATCAGCCACTAGTCAGTCTTGCTTTCCTCGACATAGCCTCCCGTATTCAAACACATTTATCTGAGCAAATACCAATTCAGTGTTTTCTGACTCCATATAATCCAAGCAGGTACAACAGGGCACATTTCTGTAAAGAAGTCCTTTAATTCCTTTCCTCCATAATTCAAATTCCGATACCCGCAGGCCGCAAAGTGTGTATATGATTTGAGTACAGAGTACTGATCTGATACTAATGTTTTAAAATGTATTATTATTATTACACACACACACACACACACACACACACACACACACACACACACCGTGACACACGTGTACACACACACATGGGTGGCAGGCAGCATATAGTTAGCTGAAAGTAGGCCAAAGGTTGCGCCTGCGTGTCGGAAGGCAGCTGAACTATGCAGAGATCAACTGTGGCACACACACACACACACACCGCATGTACATATCCATTGAACTTGATACTGCATGGCTAGGTGGCTAACCACATGAACCCTAGCACCCTTATTCTTGAAAATATCCAATCGAAGCGTTGTGAGCTTGTAGATTGATGTTCGGTGAAGAGAATAGGGTTTACAGGATTTTTTTTCTAATGGTAAAGTCACTTCATTTAAAGTGGTAGGGTAACTAAGTGATATTCCTTCTTTGTTAACTTGAAATAAGTGTTCAATAACTACATATTACAATCAGTAATCATTGTATAGATAGAGTGTTTGTTGTTGTTCAATAACATAGATTCCAATTCCAATTCTGTCTGCTCATTTCTTTTGTCGTCACTTCCAATTTCACTTGTTTATCCTGTATCCTGCGTGAGTTCTCTATCCTGATTGGATAACGTTGTTATCTCCACCTGCTGTCTACTGAATAGCTGGAGAAACAATGGGAGACTCCTCTTACTGAACGAACACTCTATAGCAATGATTAATATCAGAATGTGTAGTTAATGAATGCTTAATGTCGGCAGTGTGCTCGTACACTAAACTAAACCGGCACACAACAGGTTAATGCTGACTGAGGTCAGGGACTTATCATCACAATCTTCCAGTTCACCTGGAAGAGTGTATGGCCCTCCATACACGTGGCCTTATTTACTCGTGTGTGTGTGTGTGTGTGTGTGTGTGTGTGTGTGTGTGTGTGTGTGTGTGTGTGTGTGTGTGTGTGTGTGTGTGTGTGTGTGTGTGTGTGTGTGTGTGTGTGTGTGTGTGTGTGTGTGTGTGTGTGTGTGTGTGTGTGTGTGTGTGTGTGTGTGTGTGTGTGAGATACACTTCGCAGCATTCGCAGACAGCGGCACTCTCACAGATTGGCGATTGTTGTTGTTGTGACAGAAATGGTCAAAGGTCGACAGGGGTCATATGCTAATGGGAGTGTGTCATTGTCCCTACATGCTTGGTCACATTGAGTCGGTGGCATTGTGTGAAATCAAGAATGTGATTACGTTTAAGGTCAATAGATCTGATGCAGGATATAAGTAGGGCTGTCACGATTACAAGTTTAAGTTGACGTTTGTCAAACAAATAATTGCGATTAACTTAATTGTGTTTTTTTGCATTGAACATTGGAACGTTACCATTTGTATTTCCGTTTGCCTTTTTGGCCCTTGTAATCAAACTTGCACAGGGCAGATATGACAAATAACTTAAATATACAACACATTTAATATTAATTAAAAAATATATACAAAATGACGGAAATAGATACAGCCTGTATTTCCCAGCAAGGTTGTATTTCCCAGCAGTGTGATAATAGGCATGCGTGCATGTAAAACAAGTTTTTAAACCCCACTCCTGTGTTCCAGATGTGGGGGTACGGTGGGAGCCATCCTGACCTGTCCTCTGGAGGTGGTGAAGACCAGGTTGCAGTCGTCCACGGTCAACCTGCTCTACTTCTCTGAGGTTCACCTCAGCACCGTCAACGGGGCCGGTGTGGCCCGCATGGCCACGCCCGGGCCCCTGCACTGCCTCAAGTGAGTATGCATGCACTGAGGTGGAAATTGACTACAAGTACATTTACTCAAGTACTGTACTGTAATTTTTATTTTATTTTTTACTTTACTGCTGTATTTCCAATTGTCAGTACTTTTACTTTTACTAACTAGTTACTAGTTACTTTGTGGATTTAGATTATTATTATTACAAAACATACATTAACTTCAGCCCTATATAAATTTCGGTCATTTGAAAATAGCCGATCTACAAGGTTACAACAATGTGTTGTGATGCGACGCATTGTGAGCTTGTCATCAGTCTCCAACGTACTTTGACATAATTTGTTTCAGAGATTTTACAGTTTCTACTGACTGACCCAGTAGACAAAGTGTGTAGAACTTTATCATGAGCATTAGTGACCTATGAATATAAGTTGAAAATGGATTGTCAGCACGTTGCATTTAAACATACTAAAATTATATGAAGCATATACAAAAGGAACAGGAAAGGACATCATAAAAGCAGTCAGGTCAGGGGGAAAACAGCTCTTAAATAGTGTACTACACTATTTACATTTTTAACTTTCTGTTAATGGAGAAGCCATATCAAGTAAGTAATATTACTTTATTGATCAGCCCAGGAAGTAAGTAATAATTATGCCATTGATTAGTCCAGGAAGATTCTTTGTCGGTACAGTAGGAAAGCTACTCAGTACTAACCTTTGCACCCTGCCACAGATTACTGTGTGAGGTGGAGTGTAATGACGCATAGTGTATTTTATTATTTAATGATCTGCTACAGTAATATAGTGCTGTTTCACCATCTGATCCCTCTACATGTCTACTGAACATGACATGTAGAAGAATACTACATTATTATTGTTGTTGCACCATACTGTTTGGGACATTTCCATTGCCCAACTGATGCTTTTGAGTCGTAGACCACCGATTATAATTTACAAATGATGTATGTAGCAGACGATCGGCTCTTTAACCAGTGTAAGCAAGGTAAAACATTCATAGAATGCAGCGAGGTAGTGTAGTACCTCAGTAATCTAGGATCACAGGTAAACCAATGTCTGCGGCCAAGTATACATATCATTTTTGGGGGTCCTTGGCACGAAATTCTTTGAGAACTACTGATTTAGAAGGCATTTGTAGAATCAGCCTCCGGTCTTAATGGGTTAATAACAGCATAGTGTTTAATTTCACTATGTGACCGCGTCAACCATTATTGTTATAAGTACACAATACTGTGTTATGAAGGTTAATGGGTTACAATGCAAAGCATTGTGAGCTTGTAGATCTGCTATTTTCAAAAGATTATTATTATTATTATTATTATTATTATTATTATATATTATTTGAAAACTTGTACTTGTAACAGAGTATTACGTTGCAGTATTGATACTTTTACTTAAGTAAAACATGTGAGTACTTTTTCCCATCACTGTCCCACAGCTACCTGAAGGCTTTACTTAGTTGTGTGCCCGTGTCGCACGGCAAAAATGGCAGATCTAAATTTTAGTTTTCATTGCCCTGTGAAAGATTTGTTTCATATAAAGAGGTGTTGCTTTCTATTGCAGTGGTTCTCATTTTCCCCACAAGGACCCCCAAATTGAAAATATTTTGCGCCAGGGACCCCAGAAAAAGATTTTTCAAAATATTTTAAAAATAGCCAAAGTTGTGACCCTGTAGATCGGCAATTTGTGATGGTATATTAACTGATTTGACTGGGGACCACCTGGAACCCCTTCAATGACCGGTGGGTCACGGCCTCCTGAGAAACCAGTTAAGAAACCAGTTACATCGCGAAAAATGGGACAAGGGGCGCCCGGTCTCGGGCCGGGGGGGACATCGGCGTGTCGAACGAGAAGGGACTGGGCCGGGGCAAGCACGCAGGCTAAAGATCGAGGCTGACATTAACCTAGACGATTTTAATTCTCCGGTGCAGTGGTCGTGAATTCGGGTTCTTCAAAATAAAAAAGTCTGGCTGAAATGATGTGGCAGAATCTAAACGCAGCAAGAATCAATTCTGGCAGTACATTTTTAAATTAGTTAGAACAATAGCAATAAAATAGCCACAGATATAGAATCTAGTCCCTTTCCTTGTGCGTATAGTGTCATGTGCAGGCGAGAAATCATTTAGCAGCAGATATCACACATTATCAGTGTAAACAACACCCACTCTGGCTGACTCATCCAGTAAAGCATGTCATCACATGCACTACAGTAAGTAGGACACTTATGACCTACATCAGTGGTTTTCAAACATTTTCATCTCAAATGAATAATGTATTTGAACACATAATACAAATCTGACCCGTCTGAAGAGAGTGTTGCAGGCATGACGTTTCAGTTGGAGCAGGTGAATGTTGTACGTCACATGGACAGCACAGTATATTGACTGCTTCGCGGAAGCGGCATGTGGCACCATTGTGCAACGTAGGCATAAATTCGCATCATAATTCTATAAAACAGACATAGATTCCCCCACGATAAAAGGCATTTGGGTCACGCCATCGTCACCAGTAAACTCGTGACCAAAGTCACTCTAGACTAGAGTGACTTTGGTCTTTACAACTCCTCAAGAGAAACATTAACAGGTGCTCTGCTACACGTGAGGCCTTAACAGAGATATGAGATAATGATGTGGTCTGACCTTAATAGTGTCACTTTCTTTACACATGCCACGGACGCATGTTTATTCCACAGTCCATGTCACGTTAGCATGACTGCAATAGGCACTATGCACAGCAGCCATAATGGAAAGACATTGGGCCTTGTCCTTATACTTCCTTCACAGGTGTTACACAGGTGCTAATGAAGGCTCTGTTCCTGCTAATGAAGGCTCTATTCCATTTAGTGTAGCACAGTGGTTCTCAAACATAAACATAAAATAAAATCAAGCACCTCAATAAACTTTGAGAGTCTACTTAAATGGTACCAAATTAACCGTTGATGTGTCCATTTGGTTCCATTTGGACACTCTCAGAGTTACTCACCCGTAAGGGGCCATTTGAACCCCCCCTCAAGGACCCCTGGAACACACTTTGAGACCCACTGGTCAATTCCAATATGCATAATATTGATCAGCACCCTTACTCTGTTTGACCAGAATGCAACAGAGCATTAAAGTATAAGTGGAAACTCTTGTGAAGGAACTAAGAGAGAGGCTCACTTTCTCTCCGATATGGCTGCTGTGCAAAGACCCCACTCAATCCTAGTACAGCCTCCTTGGGTCATATATAATATATATATATAAATATATATCATGGGTCCGGGACCCCTAGGGGGGGCTTCAGAGTTGTGGGTAGAAGAGGAAAGTTACAGCTTTAAGTACAGCACTCACGTAAATGTACTTAGTTACTTTCCACCCCTGCATGTGAAAATAGTAAAAGCAAGATTGACCTTGTGTACATTAGACCAGTGGTTCTCAACCTTTGCAGGCCATTTCAGCTACCCAAAATAATCATGTTTGAACTGGGGACTACCCATCCTGATAACCACTTGAGGCAATATATTTTCGGTGGTTTGTATCCAATATCCACTGCATTTGACGGTCATGGAGCTGATTGTGGTCACGTGTAGCGTGTGTAGCATGTTGTTGTTGTCACTACACACGTGCAGCATGTTGTTGTCACTACACCCTTCTTCTGACCTGCTTTTACACTAAGCATATATTGTCTCTGTACTATACAATATAAGCTTGGCCTCAACCAAACACTTTATTAGTCCACTAAAGCAAGGGTAGAGTATGTTAAGCAAGGGATAACATATGTTGTTGAGAAATAACGCCCGAAAGGATGATTAAAGACAGAGACTGAGTCGAGTTGTTTAAAATTCAAGCAGCGCAGCAGGTGCTCTCGGGCTTAATTATAAGACAGCGGTTTGTTATAGAGATTATTCAGAAATAACCACTGAATTCAGCGATTGACCAATCACAATCATGCATTCAACCAAACCATGTAATAATGCAATATAACTTATACAATTGGGTTGGTTGTATTTTGTTTCCCTGAAGTTAGACCTGATGGTCAAGATTCAATTCTCCCCTGAGCAAGCAGGCAGGCTCTAGTAGCTCAATGGTAAAACAAATATTAAAATCTGGGGTAGAAGAGGAAAAGTAGAATCGATCTCAGGTCTTAATTGGGTTAAAACAATGTACTTCAGTACTAAATCAATTTGACTTTGTTACTGTTCTGTTCACCACTTGTTGTTGGACTATTATGAGAGTACATTCCTGCTACAATGACACAGCAAGGCTACAGTGACACACATCCCATAATAGGCTGTTCATGTCAGGCTGACCTAATACCGCATTCAGCATGCTAGTCCTCCCACTCAGGATAGATATAAAACAGATCATGACTCAACTCAACACAGCTCAAACCTTATTTATGCACATCGTCTCTGTCGGATTGAAACCTCTTATGGATTCTTATGGTTTCGTAACATGCATCATTTTTCAGAATTCAAATTAATCTAAATCTACCGTAGTGTGATCAAGTAGGGTGTTAATGTGTGCAACAACACAAATAGTTGGAAGATGGAGACGAGAGGTTTCCGCCTGACACCGACAACATTTTAAAACGAGCACGGCCACGGTCGACCCACAGTGCTGTGCTTTATAATACAAATAATAAATAGAGTAAAAGACGAAGGAGACAAATTGTAACATACAGTGAGTTAAAGGCATAGGGAAAAGGGCAGTGATACACAATAAGGGTCCCAGGAATGCACGGTATGAGACAGTTGAAAATATAGGGCTGAGTGATTAGGGCTGTCACGATTACAAATTTAAATTGGCGATTAATTGTCACACACATAATTGAGATTAACAATTGAATTGTCTTTTTTTGCATTGAACATTGGAACGTTAGAATTTGCATTTCTGTTTGCCTTTTTAGGCTTCGTAATGACAAATTGCACAGAGCAGATATGGCCCAGGCCCAGAGGCCTGGCCGTGGCTCAGCGGTCCAGGCACCCTGGCAGTGTGCTGCGGGTTCGAATCCCGATCCCGACGGCCTTTACTGCATGTCACACCCCCATCTCTCTCCCCGCCTACTGTCTGTCCCTCCATAAAAAAATAAAAATAAAAAAGGCGAAAGCCACAAAAAAACATTTAAAAAAACAAAACAAAAAACAAACAAATGTTTCAGAAATAGTTTATCTGCTATTTTTGAAAAAATGTATGGACATTTTTCAACATGAAAACGATTATGCAAAAAGAATTGTCTGTCATCTGAAATAGTTTCTTGCCAAGGACCCCCATATTGATATATATTTGGCCATGGACCCCCGTCTGAAAAGGTTTTGTTTCAGGGACCCCAGATTTTACAAACACTTTCAAGACTTTTCAAAAATATTCGCTAAATAGCAGTACCCTAAAATCTAAAATGACACTTGCTTCTTGGGGAAAAAATAGACCCTTGTGACATGCAGGATTCACATTACCAGTAAAAGTATCAATACTGCAATGTAGAAATACTCTGTTACAAGTGAAAGTCTGTTAATACAAATAAAAGTGCTTGAGTAAAAGTACAAAGGTATTGGCATCAAAATGTAATTAAATTAGTTAAAGTAGTATTACTTAAAGTAGCCTACTAATATGCATGTATATATTACATTTGACAAAAAAAGGTTACATAGTGCTGCTTTAACTACTTTAACTTCAATAATTTTCTATAAAACATACAACAATAGCATATCTACAAGCTCAAGATTTTAGATTGGCTATTGTCTCTACTCTTATAATGGTCTTGTACAACGAAGTACCAACGTGTTGAAACTTAGAGTTATGTGACACATATCTGTGAGTGATATTATTTTGAAACCCGGCCAACAAATGTTACATGCAGCACAAAGACATACTGACAGGTCAATGGAAGACTACATGATGCATCTCGTAGGTCGCATGGAAAGCCCCGAATGCTCAGGTTACACTATACCAGTGGTGTAAAGCACTTACTGGTGTAAGCATTTATTCAAGTACTGTACTTAGGTGACATTTTTAGGTATTTCTTTCCTTTTTTCCTTCCAAATTTTAAATACGTTTGCTTCTACTATATACTACTATTTCGTTTTTGCTACTATTTCGACTTTTACTCCACTACAATTATTTGAAAACGTATCTACAAGCTCACAATGTGACATACATTGTGAACTTGTAGATCGGCTATTTTATACATTTGAAAACTTCCGAAATGGGACATTCTGCATAATGAGTACATTTTGATACCAATACCTTTTGTACTTTTTACTCAAGTAAATGTTGAATTCCTGCACTTTTACTTGTATTTCTACCTAGGATCAGATGTTCAGAGTGTTCTAAACATAGCAAGCGTTTATCATTATATAACTTATTCTCAGCCTTATTAAATCCAAGGACCCCTGCTGCTGGTGTGATATGCATTGGTCACTGTGGCCGCTCATTTGATACCGTTTATTATCTTTGGGAACCCAGGCCAATCTACACTGTACATTTAAAGATGGAGTGCCGTGATTTTTTCCCACCGTAAAACATAAAAAGTGGACAGTATTTGTTGAAATGTCATCATTGCACATAACCACACAAAGGGGTCTAATTACATTTTGTCACCTCATAAACACATGAAAAGCTGGAAAAAAGTACAAAAATCACAGCACTCTTTGAAATTGAATTTAACTGGTCTGGTATATAGGCTCTTTGCACACAGAATAAGGTTGCAAGCACACCGTGGATTATTTAAGTAAAACGTGAGCCCAGGCAGCACTTCAGCCGTTCCTTTGATATCTTCCGTGGCTTTGAGCAGCTGGTGGGCAGTGCCATCAAAGTGCAGCTTCAAAGAGATTGTCCGGTTTTCCAGACATGTAGTAGATGTACATTAGGTTTGTAACGTTACATTTTTAACAGCGATACGATACATGGTTGACGATACATGGACGATATTGGTTCATTCATGGCGATACAATACGATGCGATTCGATTTTTTTAAATCGATACAGTAACTAGCAAAGAAATTAAATCTGTGTGAAACATGCGGATAGTGCAGGTTTATTCATTTATTTAATTCACAAATTCACTACTATAACTATACGATAAATGTTGCTGTTTATATATCGATATACGGTACTTCGAATCTTGAAATGAAAATAGATTTTCCGATGCACTTAGTATATTGTTACACCTGTAACTATCTATCCCATTGGTTATTGCCTAGTGCCTACCCTATTGAGCTGCTTCAACTTGTAGCATGGGGACCTTCTTTCCGGTTTTTCCCCTTATAATGGGAGTGGATAGAACGTGTGTGTGTGTGTGTGTGTGTGTGTGTGTGTGTGTGTGTGTGTGTGTGTGTGTGTGTGTGTGTGTGTGTGTGTGTGTGTGTGTGTGTGTGTGTGTGTGTGTGTGTGTGTGTGTGTGTGTGTGTGTGTGTGTGTGTGTGTGTGTGTGTGTGTGTGTGTGTGTGTGTGTGTGTGTGTGTGTGTGTGTGTGTGTGTGTGTGTGTGTGTGTGTGTGTGTGTGTGTGCACTGCTTGGTATTGATCTAACAAGCGTGTTGCTTTAGTCAACACATTGTCACTCCCACTTGGTGATTCATTCAGTAAGTGAGTCTTATAAGAACATTATAATGTGTGTAAAACTGAAAATATTTGCCACAGACAAGACAAGTCTTTTCCACGGACACAGTTGTCCATGTACGGAGACTACGGACAATGACCCCTGCACTAAACAATTATTGCCAATTTATATGAGTTCTTTGTACGTTTAAGCGATTCTCTGATGAATGTGTATATGTTTATGTCACTGCAGGTTGATCATGGAGAGAGAGGGGCCTCGATCACTCTTCAGAGGGCTGGGACCCACCCTTGTGGGTGTGGCGCCTTCCAGGTATGTTATGGTTAAATATGAATATGGTAAATAAAATAAATAGTAAATGATGCATTTATATAGTGCTTTTAACCATACAAGGCACCAAACTGCACATCGGGAGCAATTAGGGGTTCATAGGTGGACTTCCCACCGGATGTGGGAAAACGTTTGTGGGCCGTTGAATAAAGCTTGTTTTGACCAGGTGTACAATCTGGGAAAGGAATCCTAGTTAAAGGCATTTGAAATAATGCAAACAACTTGATGTGGACGGGTGAGCTAGGCCATCTTGTTTCCAGTTCATTTTCTGTTTACTCAATCACCTAGCAATCCAATGCATGTAGCATATGATTGCGAGATCATATACCATATGTGATCATAAACCACTATAATAACTATAAAGACCATTTGACAAAGATTTACATCATTGGCCAGATTTACGTCATAGCAGATCTACATGCTCACAGTGCTCACATCTGAAAATCTCATTTTGACTTTTTTTTTTTTTTTAACATAAATCTTCTCTTCTGGAGGTCCTAAGAAACACTTTCAGGTGTTATTATTCAAATTCATAATCAATTTGGGGCTCCTTGGCATGAGAAACGTTGAGGAACACTTCTCAAAACAGTTTAATGGTGTGGACGTGGACGAGGTGGTTTGGTCTCACGGGGAGATTGTTCACAATATTTCCCACGATGCATTTTGTCTATGGTCACCATTACATGAACCTGATTCATATTTTTTGAAGTTCACAATGAATATCATAAACACAGTGAAAATCCCATGGTCTCAAAGCCCAAATGTCACTTTCTCACAGGGAAAATGTCATGCCCGTTTTCAAGTGAAAAGATTTGACTGCAGCGACGTCACTGGAGTCAACTGGTAGATTCTTGTAGATTTAATGGAACATTAAATATACAATAAACAAAACCTCCCCTGCATGTACGACAAACCTTTTTGACAGACCTACACACAGCAGCAGGTGATATTCGCTCCCAAAACTTTATGAAATCACTTCTAAAATAGACTTTTTGTCGTTGCCTTTGTCTTGTGTGCCGTGCCAAGCCAGTAAATAATAATACGAAGAAGAATGATAAGCCGTCAAGAGACTTGTGCAATGGAATTCATATCTCTGGACTGTATGGATTTGAGCAGGTATTCAGCGGAAATTAGTGGGCTCTGGTGTGCCCTCTAAATAGCCGACCTACAAGCTCACAATGCATTGCAGCGCTACGCGTTGTGGGCTTGTAGATATGCTATTTTCCAGTGTGCACCCAAGTATAACTCAGGCTTTGGTCTCTGGCCTAAAACAACACCAGTGGTCAGACAGACTAGAGCTATATTACTGTGTGTGTGTGTGTGTGTGTGTGTGTGTGTGTGTGTGTGTGTGTGTGTGTGTGTGTGTGTGTGTGTGTGTGTGTGTGTGTGTGTGTGTGTGTGTGTGTGTGTGTGTGTGTGTGTGTGTGTGTGTGTGTGTGTGTGTGTGTGTGTGTGTGTGTGTGTGTGTGTGTGTGTGTGTGTGTGTGTGTGTGTGTGTGTGTGTGTGTGTGTGTGTGTGTGTGTGTGTGTGTGTGTGTGTGTGTGTGTGTGTGTGTCCAGTGCGACTCCAGGCTGAGTCATAGGTCGAGCATTGTTACGCAAGGTGATTGTTACAGCTGTGCTTCCAGCTCTGCCGCCGCATGCTTCCCATTGTGTGTTGTCGGAATCAGGAATGCAATAGTTTGGAAAAAATGTGTTGACTTTTCCTGCTGCTAAAGTCACGTTCACATGACAATTGTTGATGTTGTTCAGTAGGGCTGTCACGATTACACATTTAAGTTGGCGATTAATTACATTGGAACATTTAATATGAATATAAATTACATTTCTGTTTGCCTTTTAGGCTTCGTTATAAAAAAGTGCACGGGCAGATTTGACAAATAACTGAAATATACCAAGAAAATACTGTCATTTTTATACATTATATACTTTAAAACACAACATGGACACGATTATGTCAAAATCATTACGATTATCTCACATAATTGCAATTAGACGATTTGGGTTTTCCAGAAAACTGGAGGCGATTTTAGAATCAGTCTCAAGGTCTAAGAAAAAAGGGTTAGGGTTAGTCACTGTAAAAGTGACTATTGTGCCCTGACAAGCGAATGGCAAATTTACCTCTGAGAGGCCTCAAAAAGTTGATATCAACCCCTGCAGCATTAGACCACAGAACCCCACCCATTGATACACCAAGTCCCCAGACCCGACATTGTGCATGACATGCATGTGTGTAAATGTACATTCACGTGCACACGGAGCAGCTTGCACCAGTGTCATCGCTCAGAGCTGGACATTACATACGAGAGAATGACTTAATATTCACTGTATACATGCAGATGTGCAATATGGCACTAGGTGCATGATGCCTATAGCTCTCTGCTTGAACACACTCTGGGACATCCACCGCTGGTGTTAATTAATTCCTCACGGAAGTCTAAATCTGCCACTAAATCTGTCCATTTTGGGTCGCGCGGTGTACGGTGTAGTCACACATGCACTTGTACACGTGCACGCACGCACACACACACACACACACACACACACACACACACACACACACACACACACACACACACACACACACACACACACACACACACACACACACACGATTGTTAAATAATGTATAACGCTTCTTGTGTTGTGTTGTTGCAGGGCCATCTACTTTGCAGCCTATTCCTGTGCCAAGGAGAAGCTGAATGGAGTGCTGGATCCTGACTCTACGCAGGTGCACATGCTGTCTGCTGGACTGGCAGGTAACCATCATGTCTGTCTGTCTGTCCGTCCGTCCGTCCGTCCGTGGCCCGATTCATACTTATGTGTTGTGCGCTGGATTCCCACCAGGATCCATGGGTAATATATTGTCCCTTATTTGAATTTCATCCCCTACGCCGTGATTGACTTGTCCTACTATCAAACCAAAGGCGCGACAATCATTCAAGTCCCCGGCGTAAACGTGACAGTCCCTGGCTTGCGATGTTTCATACTGAAGAGTGCTGGAGCTTGGCTTTTCTTTGTGGTTAAACAAAAAGTGCCACATAAAGTGCTACAGTCACCTGTCCCCTCCGAGAACACACCCTCACAAAGGGCTACAGTCACCTGTCCCCTCTAGAGAACACACCCCGCTGACCCAGATAAGTGTCTTGTCATCGTCCTCTACCAGGGCTGTTGGTCTCACCTCGCAGGCTCGCACAGGGCGGCCCCATTTAACGCATGAACTCAACTCTGCAGCAGTTAAGATATTGTTTTCAACTGCCTGATCGGTACTGGCTCTACTTGATTTACCTTGTTCTCCACACAGCTTGTAGATAGTCAGTTTATTGCGATTTGTCTTCCAAGTTACTTTGCTGTTATTATACCAGTAAGATGGCGTGAGGGCGAGAAGTGCACACATCCACCTGGGTGACGGCAGATTGCTGGGCGAGTGCTGGTGCTTTGGAATGGGGGGTCAGATCAACATATGGAATGAATTCTGTACTGGCCATAGATGGAGTGTGTCTTGAGTGTACAGAGTTTGATGAGGTCAGATCAACATGGAATGTCATAATAGGTCAGATCCATATATCGAGATCTAGGGGTGGCAGCGGGGCCAGTGTCTTGAGTGTACAGCGTTTGATGAGGGCCCAGGTAGGGCCGGCCCTTAATTTTCGGGCCTGTTGGGTGCGGCTGCACTAATAACTTTTGGGCGGGCCCGTCTAGAGTTTGAATGGACGGGTATCAGTCAAAATTAAAGGGAGACATCAAAGAGGAAGGCCGGGTGGGGAAGGATCAACATATGGAATGTGAGAGCAGGTCAGCTCCATATATGGAGATCTAAGGGTTTGAGGTCAGATGTAGAGTTGCTGTCCATATATCTAGTAGGTGATGATCCGGTCTTCTCCATGTATGGCTATCCAGGGTTTGACGAGGTCAGTGTGTGGTCTTCACTCAACAGTAAAAAAAAAAAACATAATCGTATATGCGCCACCCCTTATCCCTAAACGTATTACTGTTTTAAAACATTTTAAAATAGTTCAACTAGCCAATCTACATCGACACGTTGTGAGCTTGTGTATGTGAGCTTGCGGGCTCACACATGCCTCGCAGTGCGACATGACCAAAATAGAGCCTGGGGTTAACGTAGTTATGAGCATACAGCTATATATATACAGTATATATGTTAGCAGTTCATGACATGGCATTCTCAGCATGCACTTAGTGCAAATAGGTGAGATAGTTATGGGTCCTGACTCCTGGCACAGTGACCCAGCCCATATTGTCCCGGCCTGCTCTCATGAACCTCCCCACACGTGTGGGACTATGTAATGTATATCTCACTCTGACCCAGTCTAGTGCTACAGTACCTTTCACCCACACGCTCGCACGCACGCACACACGCATGCACGCACGCACGTACACACACACACACACACACACACACACACACACTGGAAAACCAGTTATTCTTGTTTAGACATTTTCATTCCTTTTTAAAAACAAATTTAGGTAATTCTGCTGTTCTCCCACTCTGCTCTGCTCTCGTGCCTGTGTATGTTTATGTTGGCTTTGTGTCTGCGATGCGTCTAAAATCACAAACGGATCACAAAGAGCTAAACAGTGGCCAGTTACAGTACTAATAAACAGTGAAGTTAAAATGGTGCAACCGTGGCTCAGGGAGGATCAAGACGAGGGGAGAATGTTTTAACCAGCAGGACGTAGAGCACCAGTGAAACCAATGCTGCCGTTCAAATGGAACTTACCCAGTAAATATGATGCGGACATAACACTGGATTGGGTGTGGTACGGTACTACTACTAGTATGTAGAATCATGCGTGCAGAAAACCCATCTAAAACGGCATACAACCGGACACACGTAGCCTATTGAAAAGAGTTGATTTCTTAATAATGAGACAAACTGAAGTTTTATTAAGCCCGCGATTAATTACAGCTGTGACCAATTAAAGCCAGCGGCATGCCTTGCGCTGCATTGTGTGTGTGTGTGTGTTTGTGTGTGTGTGTGTGTGTGTGTGTGTGTCCGACGTCCGTCTCTCTGTCTGCTGTGTTAAAAGTGTTAAAGTGCCAGTTTTATAACTTTGGCTGACAGATGTGAAAAATATATATTCTTTATATTTGTATATATTATTTTAAGACTTAAGTTGCCTTCTATGTGAACTGTACGGTTAGGTGTACGGTACGCTGCTGTATCTTTTTTTTTTTTAAATAATTTTGCAACCCATTTTTTTTCCACCCAGTGTCAATTATCTAATGTAATCCTGGGCACTACACTTCCTCTGCCAACCTGTGGGGGCAGCGGACTGACCTCATGCTTCCCCGCTTGCTGTATCTTAACATGAATCATAATGGTGGTACTTGGAGAGCCAAATATTTTGTGAGGTTGTACTTGCAGTAAAAAGTTTGAGAACCACTGCTTTAATGCATACACTCCTTGTCCTGGAGAGAGGGAGGAGGGGATCCCACCAGCTGACACAAACCGGCTCCCATTAAAAAAAAAAAAAAAAAAAAAAAACGTTGATCAAACACACATTTCGCTGGCTGAGAATGTAGGTCAAACTACTGCAGTGGAAAAAACGTAGAATAGAATGAAGGCTTAGGTGTGTGTGTGTGTGTGTGTGTGTGTGTGTGTGTGTGTGTGTGTGTGTGTGTGTGTGTGTGTGAGTGTGAGTGGGCACACCACACAGCCCTGTCTGTCGGCCCTCCTGCATGTATTATGCAACCAACCACTGATCTGTCTAAGAAGCTTGGGTTCAGGCCCAGAAAGCCAATGTATAACTCTGTGTATACCGGTGTGTATATAATGTATATATATACACAGTGGTGGTGGAAGGAGAACCGATACCGCAATGTAAAAATACTATGTTGCAAGTATAATTACAATGATCAAGTATCAAAATATACTTAACCCATTAAGACCTGATGAGGTCACTTCAACAAATTCCTTCATATATATATATATATATATATATATATATATATATATATATATATATATATATATATAGTTAAAAAATAGCTGATGCACAAGCTTGTAGTGCGGCACGAAGTGACTCGCTGTGAGCTTGTATATCTGCTATTTTTGAATAGCCAATACAAAACTCTAAAATGACACAAGATGCTTAATGGGTTAAAGTAACAATGGTAAACATACTCGTTATGCAGCATGTCCCATTTCAGAATAATTTAAACCTGGTTGAATAACGTTGCACCTTGAAAATGTATATATAATATTAAAACTATGATGTGACAATAAAGTTGATTCTGATTCGGTGGTTCCCTGCACAAGTGCTGACATTTTTACCATTGAGCTCATAGAGGGATCAATTTTATCTTGATCATCAGTACAAATTCGTGCCAGATCCTGTGTCTAGGGGTCTCCCCTAGACACAGGATCTGGCACGAATTTGTCATGTCATGTCATGTCTCATGACCTTTGACACGATCTGGCACGAATACGAATTTGTCATGTCATGTCATGTCTCATGACCTTTGACACGATCTAAATGTCTCCATAGAAGAGCAGGGAGACAAAATGCAACCTCTACAATAATATAAGTTATATTGAATTAGCATACTGTACCATACAGATTGAATAAATGATATTGTATCAACATACTCTACCATCCAGATTGGACAAAATGATTACATTTTATTCATTAAAAAAAGTGCCGCTTTAGCTACAGTACTTGAGTAAATGTACTTCCACTATAGGCGGCAGCATGCATGCACCCGCTGCTCTTGTGTAAAATCATTACTTCTATACTGTAGCCCAGTGGTTCCCAAACTTTTCAAGTCAAGGCTATTTTGACTACTTCTTAATTAGCCTATATATTTTAATTTATTTATGGCCATTTATCATTTTATGTTTTTTAATATTAAATGTTATTATGTAAAAATATTTGTTTAAATGTAGTCGAGTCGTGACCCATACAAATTGGTCCGTGACCCACACATGAGTCCCGAGTCCCGACCCAGTGTTTGGGAACCATTGACTGTATTCAACTCCCTTATGCTCTCAGAGGAGCATAAGGGCCTGCCAGACAGACAGACAGACAGACATACAGTACAGGCCTGTTTGCAACTTTGCATTAGAGCAGAGGTCATGTTTAGCAGAATAGCACCCAGCCTTAAACTAGGCCAAGCCGCCATGCTCCGCTTTTAACTCCAGGCAACTTATCTTTGCAAAAAGGATCAGATTTCAAGAGGCCCGGGCCCACACACACACTCACGTTTTCAACGTGTCAGCAGCCGCTTTCTACCGGTGTTGCCAGGTCTTTGCGAGAGAAGCGAGTGGTGACAGGTCTATACGAAAACAAGCCCCCCCCAAAAGAAGCAACCGTTTTGTTTACCTTGAAGACAAAAAACTCACTGGTCGTGAACCAGAAGTAAAAACGGCTGTGTAATGTGTCCCGTGATCTTATTTTAATTCACCCGAAACATACATTTTGTAACCGCTACCAGCGACGCTTTGCTTACAGTATGATCCGTGAATAACGCTGGTTTTGATCAAAAACATTATCTGGGATGAATGGATTTTACAAATTCAGTTGAAGTGGATGGAGGCAGACCTTTTACATTTCGGTTCATGTCCTGTTTATCAATGCCTAGCAACGCAGATGTATTCATACGGCGGTGGTGAAGAGCGCATCTAACTTAATCAATAAAAAACCTAAAAAGTCGTCAGGTCCATCTGGAAAAAAGTCATAAAAGTCGTTCTTGGCAGTAATTTAGTTTTGGAAGGAAGCCTAAATAAGCAACTACACTTTAGAAACAAGCCTCCCACAAAACTCTGAACAGGCAATTACAAACATTTATTTGTACAAGTTACTTTATAGAAAAACAAGGCCAAAGTCGCTTATAATTAGCACACATGGCAACAGGTGAATGGGGTAAAAAACGTGAGATGGCACTGACATTTACAAGTTTGTATTTTATTTTACATTTATTATTTAAATTTTTTGTTATATAGCAGTGTGTCATTTCATGCTGCGCTGTGAGCTTGAGTAGGATTTAGAAGGCTTTTGTAGAATTTTCCTTTTTTTGGAGGCGTGGGAGTTTTTGTTGTGACTGCTGCTTGTGTGACTATGGTACAGTGTCTAATTTTAGGGCTTTTTAGGGGTAAAGTTTTCACCCATGCGTGATTGGGTGGGAAACCCCTCCCCGCCCGGTGGAGGCGGAGCTGGCTCCCTCGTGAGTGCTTAAAAAAGGTGAAAATGTGCAGAAATAGCTGATCGGTTTCACTTTCATTTGGTTGGTTTCATTTTATACTCTCAAGAGTCTATATATCAAGATCTATAAGGGTCCATTTAGTTACCAACTCTCCATCCTTTAGCTGGGGACCAATTAGAACACCCTCAAGGACCACTGGCTGAAAACCAATGGTTTAGAGTTTACACAACGTTTTTCATCTGCTGTGGAACACCGCAAAATCCTGAATGTACAAACACTTGTGGTTTTTACTGTATACTAATTTATTTTGGCCCACAGAGGAGGTGACACAATTTAAGTAGCTATATTTGAGCTGTCCTCATTTAGAGATTAGTGTTTTAGTCTACTCGTTAAAATAAGTTGACTGAAGAGATTAATTGTATATCGCTTGGTTGAGGAAAATAATATCTAGCATTTGATAATCAGTGATGGATTTAAGTTTTATATACATGCACATTGCCATTGACTGAGCTACCTCTTTAATCTGAAATGTTTAAATATGAACAATTAATATATATTAATCCTATTTAGTAACGTTAATTAATTAACGTTGGTTATGACTATGGAAGGGTTTGTCTGCCATAGTCAATAAACTTTCTTCAGGTTTGACATGTTTGCATGACCTCATCTATCATTGGGTGTCATTAAAAAAATAAAGTTCCATGAGACAATAAAGAAACAGCAGCCTACTGTTGTGTTATATATAACACTTGAAGTTAATGACACCACATATCCATACTGCAGTCAGCTTACTGTAACTCCAGGGAGACACCTACTGGTGTAGAATAGAATGCAGCGAGGTGGCATTTCACAAGATCAGTGTGGTAGTTATGCTGTTTAGAATATAATCTATTCTATTTACAATATTGCCATGTTGTCTTCCATTATAGTCATATACTGTTTGCAATCATGAAGTATTCATGTACATATCACTTGTTGGGTGAAGTGCTGCCTTCCTATTAGGTCTGTTATATGTAGATGATAAGAGTGTAGTTGGCTTTGACTATCTTTGCTCGCTGTGTCTGACCCTTTGAACTCCTTTTCCCAGGGTTCACTGCCATCACAGCAACCAATCCCATCTGGCTGATCAAGACCCGCCTACAGCTGGACGCCAGGTGAGAACCATGTGGGCTACAACCCTGACACGCATATTATGGCTGACCGTAGATATAAATAGGTGCATATCTCATTGGCCATGTGGGGCCACACATCAACCCCACCCACATAGTAATATACTATTTTAGTCGACTAACATTTTGTTGACCAAAGGTCATTTGGAGTGGCCTTGATGTTGTCGTAATGGCTGATTTTATACATGGTTGCAGGCTGAAAATAGACAATATTTTTACATGCTCACAACAATGTGAGATTGTAGATAAGCTATTTTCAGAGCGCAACACCAGAGCGCAACCAAACATAAGTTTAGTTTATTAGTTTTTGTCTGTGAAAAAAGGGAGTCAACAAACAATATTTAGTCGAAACATGTTTCATGTAAACACACTCTTGTGAGATCTAGCGACAGACGTGACATTCACGTGGAGCGACCGCAGCTTCTTAGCAGCAAAGCATTTGTGCATCATTTCACAATGTTGGAAATAAAATATGTGGGATTGTTTATCTTGGGAAAATGCCATAGATTGTCGACCACGTTGGCCAATGGAGAGCGACGTCGCTACGTGGCGGCCATCTTACTTCGGGGCAGCATAACATTGTGTCTATGGGGCATGCACTTTTGAAATAACCATAACTTACTCCATTTTCAACCGATTTTCAAACGGTTTGGTTTGTTATAAACGTCAAAGACTTGTATGCTTTTATATGATGTTCATATAAAAACATAACAAATAACATTAAGCAGATAAGCATCCTGAATCATAGCCACGTTGATAACGTTTGTAATAAACCAACCTGTTTGTACATCCGTCAAGATTTGAGGGAGTTATTTGAGCTGCCATAGAACATACTGTACTGTAGCCCCAAGGCAAGATGGCCACCGGGTAAACTACGTCGGAGACTGCCTTGAGCCATCTAGCCTTTATTTATGTCTATGGCTACAATCATAGACATATAAAGGTAGACACTCTTTCCGGCTAGACTAGACTACCGAGGCAGCTTGCTGAATTGGGATTTGTGTTTGTATTAGAAGGTAAATCTCCACCCACACAGGCGGTGCTTTCCTTGGGCCCCGCCCTATACTACTAGTAGCCGGTGGAGTAAAACGAGCTCACCCTAGGAGCCTGGCCCGCCCTACTAGTAGTAGCCGGCGGGGTAAAGCGAGCACACCCTAGGAGCCTTGGGGTGTGTGACACGTGACTGGGGGGCGTCGCCATTTACTCAAACCCGCTGAAGGAACCATGCTCGCGTTACAAACCCAAACATGCAACATAACAGGCTTGATATCACATGCATGAGCCTGACACCTGCTGGTGAAAAATGGTCATGCAGCTTGGAATCTGTGTGCAGAATAGACCAATTATTTGTTTACAAACATTGAGACTGGTTTCAATGCAATCAATTCACTGCACCCTAGGTAGACATTTATACTTCATTGCGCAACAGTATTGCGCGTAGAGAACAGCTGATGTATAAGCTCACATCGCGTTGCGGATGCGACTGTTGCGAGCTTAGTGGTCTGTGTGCGTGACACCATCGCTTTGAATTACTATTATTGTTCACACACAACAGAAACAAGGATTATATATTTCAAGGGCGAGAGATCACAATAATAAAAAACATCTAATCATTCTTCCTCCACACTGGGGGAAACCAGCATCTGAAAGTTTGATGGTGCATTTTTACATGTGAGTGCAGTTAGAACTTTTCCATTGCATCTTATGAGAGGTGGGGATCATATGGTGCCGGCCTGCACGTGCATGCTGGTGCTTATCAGTGTGACGTCGTCTGATAAGGCGTCTATAGCGTTGATGTCGGGCAGAAACCTCATATCTCCATACTGTATTTTAACTTTTTATGTTTTGTTTAGTAAATTATTGCCCTACTTCTTTGTAAAAGTAGCTAATATAGCTGATCTACAAACGTTGTGAGCTTGTAGATCTGTTATTTTCGTTGATTAACTGTATTGGATTCATTGGAACTCGGATTCTTTTCCCATGTAAGTTTAGCTTCAGGCCCATGTCTTTGTAAGCCATTAGATGGCAGGCCAGAAAGAACACAATCAATGGAACTTGCAAGTTGCAATAGACTGCCTTGTATACACTAATACAATAACTAAAATGTATTTTTGACAGCAAATTCTGATTTTGAACACACCATTTAGTTTTAATCCTATTTAGTAATCTGACATTGTTTAAATCATAGTCTGTTAGTCTTTTGTCTTAGTCTTAGTCAACAAAATATTAACATTCTCCCGGGACCCCAGTTTGAGAACCAGCACACCCAGACCGCCAACACCGCTTAAACCTAATCACGTCCTTCCTTCGCTCCCACAGGAAGCGCGGCGAGCGGCGCATGAACGCGCTGGAGTGCGTGCAGCGGGTGTACCAGACGGACGGCGTGCGGGGCTTCTACCGGGGCATGTCGGCGTCGTACGCCGGCATCTCCGAGACGGTCATCCACTTCGTCCTCTACGAGAGCATCAAGCAGCGGCTGCGGGAGGCCAAGGCCCGCGCTGCCATGGTGGAACAGGAGGACGAGGGTGTCAAGGATGCCTCGGACTTCGTGGGCATGATGCTGGCCGCCGCCACCTCCAAGACCTGCGCTACCTGCATAGCCTACCCACACGGTATGTCTACCTCCATAGCCTACCCACACAGTATGTCTACCTCCATAGCCTACCCACACGGTATGTCTACCTCCATAGCCTACCCACACGGTATGTCTACCTCCATAGCCTACCCACACGTTATGTCTACCTCCATAGCCTACCCACACGGTATGTCTACCTCCATAGCCTACCCACACGGTATGTCTACCTCCATAGCCTACCCACACGTTATGTCTACCTCCATAGCCTACCCACACGGTATGTCTACCTCCATAGCCTACCCACACGGTATGTCTACCTCCATATCCTACCCACACGGTATGTCTACCTCCATAGCCTACCCACACGGTATGTCTACCTCCATAGTCTACCCACACGGTATGTCTACCTCCATAGCCTACCCACACGGTATGTCTACCTCCATAGTCTACCCACACGGTATGTCTACCTCCATAGCCTACCCACACGGTATGTCTACCTCCATAGCCTACCCACACGGTATGTCTACCTCCATAGCCTACCCACACGGTATGTCTACCTCCATAGCCTACCCACACAGTATGTCTACCTCCATAGCCTACCCACATAGTATGTCTGCCCTGCGCTACCTCCATAGCCTACCCACACGGTTTATTATTGTGTGCATATATATATATATATATATATATATATATATTAAAAATGCGGAATTAACAATGAAAACATAACTCGGGTAACTCTCGAACGGGAGGGAAAGTGTTCTACAGTCAATTAACTTGTGTAACTCGTGTTCAGGAGTCAAAGTGTTAATGTTCAGGCCTGCAGGGAACTCTAATTAACTTAATGGGCTTTAACTGAACACTAAGACTGAAGTACTGTAACATTCAGGCTATGAACAGGATAAACATTAAACATGTAATAACTATTGTTCTTCTCCGCCTTGGCAGAGGTGATCCGCACACGTCTACGAGAGGAGGGCAGCCGCTACCGCTCCTTCTGGCAGACCCTGCTGACCGTGCCGCGGGAGGAGGGCTACCGTGCGCTGTACCGCGGCCTCACCACACACCTGGTCCGGCAGATCCCCAACACCGCCATCATGATGTCCACGTACGAACTGGTGGTCTACCTGCTTCACCGCTAGAACCCGTACGAACTGGTGGTCTACCTGCTTCACCGCTAGAACCCGTACGGACTGGTAGTCAACCTGCTTCACCGCTAGAACCTGTGCTTTTCAGCTAGGGAGCTCCCCCAGTTAAATGATTGATAGAAGAACCAAGCGGACCCTTATGGGGTCTGTAACGATGAGAACGTGCAAACGGAACAGAACGGTTCGGTTCCTTTTGCACACTCTCAACAGTTATTGGTGGAGGGTTCTACCTGTTTCCCTGCTAGGCCGCCTGGATGTCACCCCCCCGTCACCCCCGCCCCCCCGCCACTTCCTGCTTTGGAAAGCGAAGCAGGAAGTAGCTAAAGGACTGGCGGACAGCTCCAACGGGGAGGAAGAGGACACCTGCAAATGAAGACCAAAGGAACTCAAGACTGAAAAAAATAACTGTACAGGACTAGAAAATAACACAAGAAAACAAACAACTTCTTGATGGGAGAAGTTGGTGTGGCATTAGCTAAATCGTTCGCCATTTTCCAAAAAAGAGAGAGAGAGAGAGAGAGAGAGAGAAAGCGAGAGAGAGAGAGAGAGAGAGAGAGAGAGAGCAGAAGGAACAAAGGAACAAACAAAGAACAATGCAGTGGCCTTAAAAAAAAAAAAAAAAAAAAACGGAGTTCGAGAACTAGACCCCGCCTCGCTCTGTTGTGACTCGCTGCTCGTACATAGACCATAATGCCTAGCGGTGTTTGTATTTGAATCACTTAAATCCTAGCATCCGTAATGTGACAATTGGCTATGTGTGGCGAAAACTTTCCCCACAATAACATAAAACAGAAACAATACACTAGCACGGCACCCTGAGGGACACCACTCAACCGTATGGGTTTCCAGTGAAGTCATCTCATCACTGACAAGTGTTTACAATCTGTGTTTTGCAGTAAGCCTAAACCTTTCTTAGAAAAGCTGACCGAGATGTCCAGCATGCCTGAAACGCAACGAGAGCAGTGGTGGAAAAAGTACTCAATGTTTTTACTTAGTAAAAGTATCAATACTGCAATATAGAAATACTCTGTTACAAGTGAAAGGCTTACTTTTGAAAGAATTTAAAGTACTAAAAGTACAAAAGTATTGACATCCAAATGTACTTAATGTACCAAAAGTAAAAGTATTCATTGTGCAGAATCTCCCATTTCAAGTTTTCAAATGTATACAAATCTTTATCGTGACACATTGTGAGCTTGTAGATCGTTTGTAGACTCTAGGGGGGGGGGGGGGGGGGGGGGGGGTGTTAATTGGAACGATGAATTGTTGTGTATTAGCTTGTCTGACACCTTGATGAGACTGAGAGAGCAACTGCAGTTACTGCACGTTGACTAGACTACAGCCAGAATGGCCATTGCAGCGAGAGGCGAGCATTCAGCACCGGTCGGGGAAAATAAATAAATAGACCAGTCATCCCCCAATTGTGAGGGGACATTCAGACCCTGCTGACCCCCCCTCCGACACCTATGTGTACGCTAAAAATACAAATACTCAAAGTACAGTACAGTACTCAAGTAATTCAAATGTAGTTACTGTCCACCACTTTGGCCGGAGCGTAACGGGAGATGGTGTTGTTGAGTAATGCGATCCTCTCAGGAATGTAGATGAATGTAGACCCAGGTGATGAGGAAGGAAAGCCAGCGCTGGTTATTTTAAGAAGTTTGAGTGAGACGCCAAGAGTTCAGAGCAGGGCACCCCCCCGAGTCCGTTTTTGCACATTTTTTACTTTTATGTCTGTTTTTTTCTTTTTTTTCTCTGAGCCTCAACCGCTGCTATCGCAAAACTAAGAATGACTATAACCCGCTCTCACGAAAACGGTTTATCTTTTTCATTGTCATGCAATGATGCATAAATGGCTTTATTTTATAACTGCTGTCCTTTTTTTTCCCTAAAAGTGGCTTCCAAGTTGTTCTAACTCAATGGTTCTCAAACTTGATTTTTATATTTTATTTCAAGGACCCCCATAACTCTGAGAGTGTACACTGTACAGTGTCTCAGAGTTAACCTGTAAGGGTCCATTTGGTTCTGTTTGTATGCTCTCAGAGTTGCAGAACCCTGTGGGTCCCTGGACCGCAGTTTGAGAACCACGTACCATGCACTTTGAAGGCCTTTTAAGGCGTGTGTGGGTTTTTAGCATATTCCTGTACGGACAATTTAAAAACCTGTATAGAATATAAATTGTATTGTATGATAAAAAGGTATTTTGCATTTTGCAACATGTCTGACAGCGGATATATTGTACAGATAATAGAGTACTCGATTATTTGTGAAGGATGTTAATATGCGTGTGTGTATATACTGTAATACAATGATGCAATATGTTTTCGTTTTTTTATGATTATAGTGGTTTTTAAATTTGCAAATTGTTTTGCGTTCGTGTTCAGTTATACCTCCGACATGGTGTGTTGACTGTTGACACGTACTGTATGATCTTTTATTTTTTGCCCCGTTAATGAGAACATGGTGTTCTAAAACCCAGTACGTGATCTTCCCGACGTCCAAACTCTTGTTTGGAAAGAGAGATGAGAAAACAACATTTTGATGTCATTCAGAACTTCTCGTAGCTTTTGTCGGACGCTCTCGCACCTCCAGATGTCCTGACCGTCCAAACTAGTCCGAAACTGGGCCCCTCCCCCGATGTCGGGAGAAAAGCCAGAAGTAGGATATATTGACCTTAACGCTGTGTTCACGTCATACAGGAAAGATGCTAATGCTGCATTGCTGCCTTCCAAATTGTAAGCAATACCAACGTGGAAGCAAAATATCCAACAACAGTCTACAGGCATATGCGATATCTGAACCTGAGCATTCCTTTTTCGGAAATGTTTTGCCTCCCGTATGACGTGAACATAGGGTGTAGGCCCGTTCAAACCCCTTAGGTCACATCGGGCAGCACGGCCTGTAGGGACCGCTAGCGGGGCTGTTAGACTCTTAGTATTGTTATTTTCTATTTGTATGTGTGCGTTTTCTTTTTGTTTTCTTTTTTTTACACTTTAATGCTAGCACAGGTGCTGGAGGACTGTTTTCATCTATTCAGAATTTCATTTTCAGTTTATTTTGAATTGTTTGTGTTTGTGTTTTTTTTTTTTTTTTGCAAAAGGTTTAAGTCATACTGTGTAACATCCATTTTTGTAGTCTTTTTTTGGCAAAACACCCCTGGTAGCTCCGTTGTCTGAACTGCCATTCCCAGAATTCAATTAGAAACAAAACCCACGGAAGTGCTGCAGGATCCTCGTGCGGAGGATATTTTATTTTCAGTACTGTATGTATTCATAATACATTTCAGTTACCGACATCCATTTTTGTAGTCTTTTTTTGGCAAAACACCCCTGGTAGCTCCGTTGTCTGAACTGCCATTCCCAGAATTCAATTAGAAACAAAACCCACGGAAGTGCTGCAGGATCCTCGTGCGGAGGATATTTTATTTTCAGTACTGTATGTATTCATAATACATTTCAGTTACCGCCATCATTTTGGTGAAAGTGTTGTCCGGGGAAGACACTAAAAACGCTGTTTAGAGATGACGTCAACACATTTATGTTGAATGGTTAAAAAAAATACCAGTAGGCCTATAAAAATGTACCAGTGAAAGATTATATCAAAATCACAGTATGATCGTCTTATCACCATGGATGTTTACATTGTGAGTCAGCCATTTAAATCCACAACTTCAAGGTCGGATTACTATGCCAGAGTTCAAGAAATTGAATCATATTGACTTATAGCACAGTCTGATATAAACCAGAAGTTCAAAGTTATGAAACAATATCTTACACAAGTATCAATATGTTGATGAACGGCTGTTCTTCGGTACTTCATAGGCTACTTATTAATATCTATATTTTATACATGATAAGCACATTGACATTTGTCTGTGGCTGATATTGAGCCTGCAAAACATTTTGACTGCAGTGCAGTGACATTTAGATATCATTGATATTGTCTTTATAAGTAAAGATAATAGACCACACATATCTCCATAGGCTCACAGTGTGAATACCTGTCCCCTCAACCATTGAAGCGATGTTTCAAAAATACAGACAATAGCAGATCTACTGTATAAGCTCAAGATATGACACATTGGAGGTTATTGAGCGACAATGTTAAAACAATAACCTTATAAATGAATTTGCTTATGACATGCCCAAAATAGAGACAAGCGAGTTACAATCTTGTAGATCAATTATGTATCGTCAAGTAATGTAATATCATGTCACTTGGCGATTAATTGTTGATCTACAAGCTCATAATGCATTGCATTGAGAGCCAAACATATTATATTCGGCAGCCTAAAATTTGCTGCCAAACAAAGTGCAACCCAAGACAAATAGAGAACAGCAATGCAACATCATTTTGCACTCTGTTTATTTCTGTTCTTCCATTTATGCGTTATAAAGTCGATTTCCGACCTTGTGTTGTAACTCTAAATAGTTTATTGATTCGTGGCCTCAGTGGAAAAAACATCCATTAGTTAAAACAAATAAAATAAAAAAGCTGACTTGTGACGATATCCATGTTCTTCCCGCTTTGGATTTGTTTTTTCTTTCTCTTTTTCAATCTCTAGCTCTGACTCAAGGTCAGATTTGTTTTTACCATGTCGTGAGCAAGAATATTGAACTGGAGCAGATGCAAACATTTCAGAGAGACATTTCCAATGTGAATGTTTAGTCGGGAGTATAATTACGTTATACTCTACTCTGTTAAAATAGCAGATATAACCTCATGGTTATACATATGGTTATGTAGATGTGCTGTTTTCACTATTTTAGTAGTTATTTCAGAGTATATTTTTATACTCTATAGCCTACAGTAGCCTATAATATCATTCAGTCTGCCTTCATGGACAGGTTGTCTACTGCTCTTAAACCTGTTTGCCTAGCGGTTGTATCGTTGTAATTTTTTTTTTTTTCTTTTGTACAAAACTCAATAAAACAATTTGCAAGAATATTATGCGTGTTATATATAAAGATATATCATAATTGTGGGGCAGAAACCTTGCCGTGGCATCCGGGTGCCGTGATACACAGGGGGGAATGTTCAGTTAACTGAATTGGACTGTGCTTTTGGTGTTACAATACCTTCACCTTGCAATTGTTTAAAAAAATACAATATAGTAGTTTAAGTTGGAGCAAAACAACAAAAATGTGCAACAGCAGGAGAGTGTAGTTCAGCATTATCTCCACCTGGTGGAGACAAATACCCAACTAAGAAGGGGAGGGCGCGGAAGACAGTTGTCCACAACTGTAAAAATAGCAAAATAAATAATAATACAAAATTAGCAGAAGCTCAAAACGGATCTGCTATTGTTGATGCTTTTGCACATGTATATATAGTATATACTATACACGGCATTGATTTACAAAAAAACACAAAAAAGTTAAAAGATTGATTGATTGATTGATTGATTGATTGATTGATTGAAAAAACTTAACAGTTTGTATGGTCAGACAGGAAGTAGGCTCTCAGGCCTACAAGGAAAGCCATAATCTCCAATAAATCAATTTCCATGTACCAAGATCACTCGATGCAGTGCGGGAATACACACAATATAAACATCTGGCAACCCGTTCCCCCATCATCCACCAATCAGCGCGCTCCGTGCGCTCAGTCAATGGAGAGGCTGCGATGCAGTTCTTCTCCTCCACAAAGAAGCCAAACGCATCTGTCTTAATTGTTTCCCTGTCATCTTAGTTAAAACAACCGGCACGTTTTATTTGTAGGCTATTTGTATTACTAGTCATAACTGCATAAGACCTTTATGGGGACAAGCTGGGACGTGGTGCGGTGATGGTGTCGCTTTTGGGCACAACAACACAACAGGACAAGCGTGCAGGTCGCTGTGTGTAGGAACTATTATGAACGGTGAGTGCTGTGTTACATTGAGCGAGCCTCGTGTGTCGCACGCCGATCACGTACCTGATCTCCCTGCGCTGGTGCGATGGAGACGGGGAAAATTAATGTTTTAAATGCAACGTTTTTCTTCCATATAGTCTACTTTACGAGCGTCATGTGAACCAGCACCTTCTGTAGTTTGGTTCAATCACATGCTATATCAGTGCCAAACGGCCAGTGGTTCTCAAAGTCAGGCCCGGGGACCCCCCAGGGGCCAGGGGGTCCTTTAGGTTCCAGGGGTCCCCAGTAGAATCAGTTGAACCACTTTAACCTGTTATTGGCGTGGCTATTTATGTTTATGAGCTTGTAGCTTGTAGATCTATTTTCAAAAAGTATTGAATAAAATCTTGTACAGATCCTGAAAGATGAAAAAGATGAAAAAAATAAATAAAAAAATAATAATAATACAAAAAAATAAATACAGAAATAATAATAATAATATAACAAAATAAACATTATATTCAGATCGGGGCCAAATAGATTAATTTGGGGGTCCTTGGCACTTTTGAGAAGTTTATCTTCATGTGTTTAGCAAGACTCTGTTGGTCCGCTCGCTGTGTAGTATTCAATGAGGAGATAGGCTACAGTACTGTGTTGTTTTTGTTGCCCCTTGGCCAGATGGTTGGCTGATAAACGTGTGTGTGTGCGTGCGTGCGTGCGTGCGTGCGTGCGTGCGTGCGCGAGCGTGCTTGAGAGACTGACTGAGAGTCGACACAGCTAATGGCTGGGTTTCCCAAAGGAAATGTGCATAGTGAGTATGCATGTGGTTCTTCTCAACAACACCCCCTTTCACTGTGAACATAGCTAGTCTGTGCATAGATGTGCCACGCAATGGTAGGCCTGAGGCCTGGTATGGTAGGCCTGAGGCCTATGGTAGGCCTGAGGCCTGGTATGGTAGGCCTGAAGCCTATGGTAGGCCTGAGGCTTACTGTATATTGGTAGGCCTGAACGGTCAATAAAATAATGCTGAATTAACTAGCTTGTATTGGTAACTTTGACTGCACAATAGCCTCCCATTTAACCTCCTTGCCTAGGCCTATATTTATTAACCCACAATCAAATGTTATTCAATTTAATTCACTTGCACAATGGGACAGTAGTGTTTTCATATAGGCCTACATTTACCTTGCCGACATCACTTCGCCTCTGAAATTTAATAGAATAATATTTGGACTGCTGGACAGCTGACAGTAGGCTCTCTTCACTCTTCAAATACATGAGGACAATGAGGACAGGTATGGCTGTGCTCTAGTCTAGGTTGTCTATTTCTATGTTATTGTGTTTGACAGTGTTTCCCAAAAAAGGACATAGTGTCTGATTGGCTGCTATGCAGCCAATTAGGCCGCACACAGGCTTCTGTTTGCGGCCTAGAGGGGTGTGTTCAAGCTACGTGCAACACATTTCTTTGGGAAACCCAGCCATTGACATGACACCTGTATATGTGCTGTGTGGTGGCTCTGTCTCGCTGTGCGTGTGTGCATGTGTGTTTGCGTGCGTGAGTACAGTTTCTGGATAGAACCCTGTTACTGAACAAACACAACAGAGTATAGGCCCTTGAGCAGAGCGGGGTGGGAGCGGCACGGGGAGCGGAGCGGGACGATTTTGAACTGTTTTTAAAACGGTTCAGAGCGGCTTTGGAGCGAGGACCGTCCTCCGCTCCAAGCCACGCCGGTCAGGGCTGCACAGCACATGTTTGAGCATGCCCGGTCGCAAAGACAGACACAAAGACACGTTTTTGCTGCAGAGCGGACAGGTCTGAGCGGAGCGAGAGTTGCGCAAATCAAGGTCCCACCTGCCAACGAGGAGCCCCCACCGGGAGGACGCAGAGCTTTCGTCCTACTCCTTCCACCCAACACTCCCAGCTGACAGGCTCCAGCCTCGACACTCCACAAAGCCGGGTCGAGTATCCCGGCTGCGGTGCATTCGAACCCACAACCTCCGCCATGGGCAGGCACTTTACCACTGTGCCACCCGAGCGCCATTTGAAAACCTTGCCACAAAAAAAAAGACCTTGTCATCACTCAGTGTAACCAATGTCATCATTACATTACATCATCCCGAGTCACTGGATAGCTCACCTTTCTTTACCTAGAGTCTAAACCTATCCTCTATGCTTTGTTGTACGGCGCATGTGACGCAGCAAAACAAAAATGTTTGCGATGTAAAGAAACACGGTTGTGATATTTAGTGTGTGTTTTAGTGGGGAAGAGGATGGGGGGATGACGAAAGAAGGGCAAGGTGAGAAAGGAATATCAGTGTGTGAGGAGAGAGAGAGAGAGATCTCACCATGTGACTGTGCGTGCGTGCGTGCGTGCGTGCGTGCGTGCGTGCGTGCGTGCGTGAAGGGCGAGGTCAAGGTCCTTGGGGAAGGAAGGGACCAGGTGCCACTTACAGCCTCTTTGCATTTGAGTTTCCCTACCGTTATGAGCCAGAATGGGGTCCCAATAATTATGGTTTTGTGTGTGTGTGTGTGTGTGTGTGTGTGTGTGTGTGTGTGTGTGTGCGTGTGTGCGCGCGTGTGTGCGTACGCGTGCGTGCGGAATAGGTGGGTAGCTGATGGATGTCCCCTCAGGAGGAGGCAACATAGGAGGAGGGGGGGACTCGCTCCTCGCTGCCTGTAGAAAGACGCAGCCACTCTGGAGCGAAGGAGCCATGTTATGTCCCGCTGGCGCATTCATGTTGGCTCTGGGTATAATATTTAAATATTAATGCTGGAATATCCCACATTATGAGTACTGAATTTTAACCAGATTCCCTGTGTATTTGTGCGTTTTATTAATTTCTTTATTGTAGTTTTTATTGTATTTATTTTATTATTATCTTATTATAAAAGGACTGGTCGCTGTCTTTCTGTATACTTCCTTAGCATAGAGCAAGACAGCTGCTCACTTCGAGCACCTCCTCACAACGCCACGACGCACGGACAGCCTCACGGAACCTAGCGCCGCGCAGCCCTGTCCTCCAACCTCGCAAATCGTTACACACTATCTCTATAGTCATGTGTTCAAGATAGATCTGTCCGATATTTCATATTCCATCCTAATTGGCTAACATTGGCTTTCGAAGTTTGCATGATTGACTCTTTTGAAACAAAAAGCCTCAAATCATGAACGCAGCGTGCAATTTACGTGAAAAACTTCACAGACTTTCCTACTAAGCTGAGGAGTATATCCCACCCTTTTCACATTGGCCTGTTATAGCGCAAAACACATTTTTGGAACAAAATGCCTCAAATCATCCAATTGCCATCAATGGTGTAAGAACAAATGGCACGCTTTTCACATTGGCCTATTATAGCGCCAAGGGGCACTTTTTCTAGTTCATTCTGATGTCGTGTGGGAGTTCTGACTACTCCACACCGTACTAGGGACGTGAATTATCGATTAATGCATTAATAGTTAATTGATAAGTTTTGATACGTTTATCGATCGATTAACCGGTTAGTTGATAAGCGGCGTTTTTGTAAAAAAATCTTAATTTCCCTCAATGTCTAACATACAAATCCACATTTTGCGGATACAGAAATAATACAAAAGGCATATTATATTCCTTAATCAAATATTTATTTAACCATTGACGATATAGGGCCAGGCAATGGCATCTTTGTATATGTGCTTTCCTCGGCCACACGCGCGCGCAGAGTCGACAGCATTACATTCACAGAAACCACCAAATGATAGAACCGCATAATGTTAACTTTAACCAACTAATCTCTTAACGGCGATTAACGATTAACTATTAACATCCCTAGTCCCTACACCGTACTGAATAATTACTAGCTTGCATAACGTCTTCAGACTAGGACTGAAGTCTAAGATCTGTAAAATGGGTTGTGTTTGGGCTGTGTATCCATTCCAAAGACGATGATACGATCTTCCATGCAACAGTATCTACGATACCCACAATCCCAAACTGTCCCCTTGGCTTGACCTCAACCTTCTTCCAGGAGAGGGTCTTTGGATTGAATTTCCACATACTGTATCATTGAAGTTCCGCCTCAGAATAAAGTTGTTCCCACCAAATATGTACAGCTCTCCATTGTAGGCAAAAGCTGCATGATTCTGCGTTCTTCAGGTAGAAGCTGTGCAGAAGGCGTGCTCAGCCAGAAGTTGTGCCAAACACGTTGATATTCTTATTGACCTTATTCTTTCCCCCACAGCCCCCACATACAAACATCTTTGTCCCAATGATGGTGGCAGCCGCAGAGTGACAGTATGAAGAAGGCGGCAGAGTGCCTCTGCTGTTAAATGAAAGACCAGTTGCCTCTTGCCTGAGAGGCTGGTGCTGGTTTGTCTGAGTCAGGATTTCCCTACAAGCTCACAAGTAGGCATCAAGCCTGTGACTCTCAAAGTGCGCAAGCTTGTAGATATTAGGCCGTGTCATGCAACTAAATCATGCAATCATGCAACATCACGGCTTTGTGATGTCTCCTTGCGGCAGTACAACAAAACGATTTAACAGGAGCTGTAGTGCTTGTAGTGTGTGTGTGCGTGTTCTCTGGTGTACTTGTAATACTATGTGAGGGCCTAATGTCCCCATAAGTATAGAAAATACAGATGTGTGTGTTTGTGTATGTGCGTGTTCTCTGGTGTACGTGACATTTAGGGCCAAACGTCCCCACAAGTATAGTAAACAGGAACGTGTGCAGGTTCGTCTGGCTGTGAGGTCATCGTTCCTGAACAGCCGTCTGATGGCTTTTCCAGTTGCATGAAGTCATCTGTGGAGGAAAAAGTACTCAGACAGTTTACTTAAGTAAAAGTAGCAATGCCACGATGTAGACATGTTTTGTTACAGGTAAAAGGCCTGTATTCATTATTTGGCTTGAAGAAATGTACAACCTATCGACATCAAAATACTTACCAACATAAAAGTACTACAATTTCCTCAGATGTGTCAAACTCTTGACAAATTCTCTCTCAAAAATAGTGCGTTGTGAGCTTGTAGATAGGCTATTTTTGAGTAGCGAACGTTGGTAATGTGCATTATGTAATAATCATTTAAATCTGCAATGTAACTAGTAACTAAATCTGTCAAATTGCCGTAGTGGAGTTAGACGTAGTGGAGTAGAAGTGTGCACAACATGGAAACATTCAAGCAAAGTACCTCAAAATTGTTCACAGGTCACAGTACTTGAGTGTACTGTACTTAGTTAGTTTCCGCCAGTGGACAGTGGTGTAAAAAGTACTCGCACCTTTTCACTTAAGTAGAATTATCAATAGGCCTACTGCAATGTACTCTGTTACAAGTAAAAGTCCGGAATTCAAAGTTTACTTGAGTAGAAGTACAAACATTTACTTAAAGTACCAAAAGTAAAAGTGCTCATTATATAGAATATCCAAGTTTTGAAATGTATACAAATCTCCAAATGACCAAAATGTATATAGGGAATAGGGTTGAAGTGTTTTGTTATAATAATCAAAATCTACAAAGTAACTAGTATCTAAAGTTTTCAAATAAATGTAGTGGAGTAAAAGTACAATATTTGGATCCAAGATGTAGTAGAATACATTGGAATACTCAGTTAGTTTCCACCAGTGGATGAAGTCATGGGGTCTGACCTCATAGTCCGGCAGCCGACAGGCTTCTTTTGTTTAAAGTGGGACATTTGGTATATATAGTCCTTTTTATTGGCCTAAAATATTGTCTATATTTATACATTCATGAATCCACTTGCTTATGTAACCATACCATTAACATCCTATATAAGGCATCCTATATAAGGCAAGATTTTCACATTTTCATTATGCTTTATGTAGCATGTGACATGTCAAACTGGCGGTTTTCATGATTCTGAATCCATTTCGAGCATTCATTTTGCACAAAAACACTCCTTGGGCTAAAAACGGCCATAGCCACTTGCCCAAATGTGCCCAAATTCCCCACAATGGGCACCCCTTATCTTAGACTAGTCGACTAGTCTACTAGACGTGTGTGTGTGCGTGCGTGCGTGCGTGCGTGCGTGCATGCGTGCGTGCGTGCGTGCGTGAGATGTCTTGCAGGGTGAGCAGGCATACAGACAGTATGAGTGTAATAATGTCTGGAACAATAATGCAACCATGTATACTCATACATGTACTATGAGGAATGAAATGGTTTGTGCTGGTTGACCTACACTACAGTATAGGGTTAATATCTCCGCTGTCTGGAAGAAACCACCTAACTGTGTGTGATATTTTATTAGACCACTTCACACACCACCACCACTAACTGTTAAAGGTTCTCTCTCTCTCTCTCACACGCGCACACACACACACACACACACACACACACACACACACACACACACACACACACACACACACACACACACACACAAACACACGTTGGTGTCATTAAACACACAGGCGGTACACAGACACACACACACACACAATGATGGAAAGAACAGCACGTTCATAGCATATGGAGCACCTTTGCCTCTGGGGCTCGTGATTTATTCATCATTTCTGTTGTTTAGTTTTGTGATTTCTTACGCTGCAAGGATCTGGGTCACTAACCTCTGTGAGCCATGCATGTCAGAGAGACAGACCTGCCTTCTAAAGTGCTACCCATGTCAAAGACACCGCCCTGTCTGTCTGTCTGTCTGTCTGTCTGTCTGTCTGTCTGTCTGTCTGTCTCAGTGAATACAATTTGTACACAGACGGCTGGTCAGCGCACTCTATAGTAGGAAGGATTATCACACAAAAAAGTGATATTTGAATTAAGTGAAATCCCTGAAGATACCTTTAAGTAAAATTAGTACTAGCAAGTACTAAAAACTTGAGTAAAAGTATAAAGCTATTGGCATCAAAATGTACTTAAATTACCAAAAGTACTCACTCATTATGTATAATGTTTGTCCCATTTAATCTTTTGAGAAAGCAGATGTACAAACTCACAACGCATCACAAAGTGACACGTTGTGGGCTTGTAGATCTGCTATTTTCAAATAGATACAGTAAAGTATCTAGGGATGAATTGGTTATTGCAGTTTTGTAAAAAATAAAAATCATAACGATTTACAAAGTAACTAGTAAATAAAGTTTTAAAATACTTGTAGTTGAGTAAACCAGTACAATATTTGCCTCTGAGATGTAGCGGAGTTAAAATACTGCAAATTGCAAAGATACTCCAGTAAAGTAAATATTCCTCAAATGTGCACTTAAATAAATAGGCTACAGAATACAGACTGAGTACATGTGCTTTTTTGAGTGGTGCAACCACTCCAAGGAACAGCAATGTCCGTCTTAACCTATGTACCTAAGTGACTATGTTTAGAGTACCAGGGGCAAAAGTGTCGCTGTTGTGCCAGAAACAGAGAGAGAGAGATAGTGCTGCACTGTTGCCTGCCAATGAGAGAGAGAGAGAGGCAGGGGGAGAGGGGAGTTGCACCACTCAGTTCACACAGGTGTGATTTTACTTTACAATTACACCACTGCTTATAATAAGCAGACGTGGCAACGCTGTGACAGCAGGTGTATGTGTGTGGGTACTCCCAGACAGTCGAGTTACGAAGATGCAAGATGCAGATAAGAGCAGGACTCACTTCCTGGTTTTTAAACAGCTGGTGAATGGAAAATGAAGCTTGTGCGCAGCTGCAACTTGCAGTGTGGGCGGTGCTTCCAATAGCACCGCCCACGCTGCAAGTTTCAGCCACAGGGGGGTTGATCTGCGCGTCTGTAACGGATCTGTGAGCGCTCTCTCTCTGAATTAGTCAGAGGCTCGAAACTGGAGATTCTTACACACCTGGCGTGCGCGACTGCGTGCACGCACCATATGTTTGACACACTTACATCCCAGTGTTTGGCACCTTTATTCAGTGGTGGAAAGTACATTTACTTTAGTAAAACAATGAGTTGTATTTACTTTATTTTATACACCCAGTATAACACAAAAAATCATAATGACATAAATCTAAGTCTGACATTATCAATAGCATTATCAATGTGTGTCATTTGACTCACACACAGCCACTTATTGCACTATTTCATCCTTTGGCTGTTCGAAAATTGCCGATCTACAAGCTCACAACGTGGTGCATTGCTACTTTTACTCGCCATTTTGATGCCAATAAGTACAAATCTGGACACAGGACTTTTAGGGTGGTAGCCTATAGGCTCTATGCACACTGAATAACTCTTCCTACTCCCGGGAGCCTTCCCTACTTTCTTCACAGTTGTTACCGATCAGTGTTGATTTCATCGACTAAAACTAAGACACATTTTTTTCGTCAACTACCTTTTTCCACTGATGAAAACTAAATGGAAACTAAAAAAACTAACCATGATGACTAAAACCCTAACCCTAACCCTATACTGACAATTTCGTCAACAAATAAAAACTAGAAAACTAGGAAGAGACTAGTGGACAAGAGCTCCAGTATATAAGTCATTTTACACTTGGTTGCGTGCTGAAAATAGCAGATCTATACAAGCTCACAACACGTCGCAGCACGACGCGTTGTGAGCTTGTAGATCAGCTATTTTTAGCAAGTGTAGAATCTGTCATTACGACGGCCCACCAAAATACATTTTAGTCGACTAAATCAACTGTAGATTTAGTCGACTAAAATCACATGACACTTAGTCGACTAAAACTAGACTAACATTAAAACATTCCAGGTGACTAAAATGTGACTAAAACTAAATGAAAACTATTCAAAAGTATGACTAAAACTAAAATTAAAATTTGCTGCCAAAAACAACACTGTTACCGATGATACTAATTAAGGCTCTACATTTAGTGTACAGTGGTTCTCAATTTATTTATTTATTTCAAGGACCCCCATAACTCGGAGAGTGTACAAATGAAACCAAATGAGTCTATTTGGTTCCATTTGTACACTCTCAGAGTTATACACACCAGTACGGGGACATTTGGAACCCACTCAAGGACACTTTGAGACCCACTGGTGTAGCAGAGTGTTTCCAGTGAGCCAACATGCACAATAGCAGCACCCTGACTCTGTTTGACCAGAATGCAGAGCCTTCATTAGCATCATCGGTAACACCTGCTGTGAAGGAAGTAGGGAAGGGTCCCAAGTTCTTTCCAAAATGGCTGCTGTGCATATACTATTACTACAGTTGGAGGCCATCGATATTGTCCTTTTCTTTTTGCTGAGGTTTGCGTGATCTGCGCAAAAGGACAGTTAACCCATTTTGGGCGGGAACCCCTTTTGGTGTTTTAAACATTGTTATAATTTAGCTATTGAAAAATAGCAGATCTACAAGCTCATAGCGCGCCACCGAGTGGCGCGCTACGAGCTTGTAGGTCTGCTATTTTTGAAAAATCGTGAAAATATTTATTTCAGAAAACTGGAGGATTTAGAAGGATTTTTTTAAATTTTGAGGTCAGGCCTAAATGGGTCAAATGATAAGGGACAATATCGGTGGCACCCAACTGTACTTGTAGCTACTTAAAGTAAAAAGTACACCACACTGTCTTTATTGACCTTCAGACGGTTAGGGTAACAGTAGCGTATAGGAGCATGTGGTTCCAGAGCATGTGGACCTTCAGACGGTTAGGGTAACAGTAGCGTATAGGAGCATGTGGTTCCAGTGTTTTTAGAATCGGGTTCAGGTTACTGTATTGGACCCGTGAGGTAGGCTATACTGTATACACCTGGTTTCCAGTAGACACACATTTCAAGAGGCAAACGCGATGAAGTGCTTTCGAAAGGTTTTATATAGAAGGAATAAGGATCATTTTTTATTTTGATTGGATCTCTAGGTGGCAATTTTGAGTGGATACAAATTTATCAGGTGGATTATTTTTTTAAATATTTTATTATTTTTTGGAGGGTTCTGAGAGTCTTCTGGGAGTAAAGATTTTCAACATCCGAAAAAGACCGTCTTTGTTTTTCCGGTGAGTAGCGAAAGTATAGTTTCTTTTCAGTGGTGGAAAACTCAAAGTTTGTACTTAAGTAAAAGTACTGAAACATAAAACTACTCTGTTACAAGTAAAAGTCCGGAATTCAAAATGTAGTTGAATAAAAGTACAAAAGTATTGGCATCAAAATCTATTTACACCAAAGTAAAAGTACTAATTTTGCACTGTCCCATTTAAAGTTTTCAAATGTATACAAATCATTTGAAAATAACAGATTTACAAGCTCACAATATGTCACATTGTGAGCTTGTAGATTGGCCCTTTTCAAATGGCTGAAATGTATAGGACTTAAGTGGTTAATTAAAGTAAAAGTACAATATTTGCCTCTGAGATGTATTGGAGTAGAAGTTTGTTGGGGGGTCTGAATGGGGCTTTTCCCCATCCTCCAGCATGGCGGCGTTATGGTGAAATTACTGACCCGCCGAAACATGTCACCAGTGGTGAGGGATTATGTGAAAGTCCTCAATAATGTCAATATGGTCATTTCGTGAGGTCACCAATTTCACCGTAGGCTATGGCATGGTGGCCGGCGGGGGATCTGAGGAGGAAGATATTTGAGTAGCCTATTGGAATTAGTTTAGAGACCAGGATTACTGCATGTTTTTTGTGAGGGTACCTACCCTAGGGGACACGGGGAGAACATGCAAATTCTACACAGAGTGTAGCGTTTGAAAGGGCACAGAGTGCCTTTTCGCCAACCCTGAACACTGATGACACGAAGGAGAGAACACACCCCCAGCGCCCACAGTGTCCCCAGCGGGAATCAAACCCACGACCTTATAGCTGTGAGGCAACAGCACTATACCGACTGCGCCACTCCACTGTGTCCCTTTTAAGTACATTTTTACGTCAATACTTTTGTACTTTTACTCAAGTACATTTTGAATTCCAGACTTTTACTTGTTACTTGAGTATTTCTATATTACAATATTGATACTTATACTTAAAGGGATATTTCACTTAAAAAAGGTCATTTTATCATCTACTCAGGCGTATGTGAACACCCCAGACATTTTTAAGTTGCTCGATTCAGTATTTAGATATTTGGTATTCATTTTAGCTGCCCTTCCTAACCCATTGTAACTTCAAACTCCATTTTAACCATGTTAGATTCATCAAAAACGCCCATACTTCGTTCTGGTGAATGATATTGTCCCTCTAATACGTGAGGTGCGTGTGGTTTTTTAATTACTTTTTTCATTTATTTGTAATAATATTTTTGGAAAAGAAAAATAACAACGTTGCATAAAAATATCTAAACATAAAGATAAATTAAATAAGTAATCCTTCTATAAATGCGCCACGTCTCTGTGTGTGTGTCTGCGTGCGTGTGTGTGTGTGTGTGTGTGTGTGTGTGTGTGTGTGTGTGTGTGTGTGTGTACGGTTGTAATGCACGTAACTCGAGAACCATTTGCCCCACCGACTTCACATTTGACACACGTGTTCCACACCCCAGGGAGTGCACTGCTGGTATCGAGTCTGTCGGACCCACGGTTCTCCAGAACCACCACAAAAGGCTCTGGTCAGGCTCTGCCAGTGGGCCTAATCAGCCTAAATCCCCTCACCTGTGCAATTTCCAGCCTCTGCCTCAGCCAATTGATTGCCATGGCAATGCAAATTGATTACTTAACCACTCCACTTTTCAGTTTGCACTCTTCACACACAGGCAGGCAGGCAGACAGACAGACAGACACAGAGATCTCCATGTGGGTTCAGGTTACTGTATTTGGACCCGTGAGGTAGGCTATACTGTATACACCTGGTTTCCAGTAGACAAACATTTCAAGAGGCAAACGCGATGAAGTGCTTTCGAAAGGTTTTATATAGAAGGACCATAAGGATCATTTTTTATTTTGATTGGATCTCTAGGTGGCAATTTTGAGTGGATACAAATTCATCAGGTGGATTATTTTTTTAATATTTTATTATTTTTTGGAGGGTTCTGAGAGTCTTCTGGGAGTAAAGATTTTCAACATCCGAAAAAGACCGTCTTTGTTTTCCGGTGAGTAGCGAAAGTATAGTTTCTTTTCAGTGGTGGAAAAAAGTACCGGTACTCAAAGTTTGTACTTAAGTAAAAGTACTGAAATACTCTGTTACAAGTAAAAGTCCGGAATTCAAAATGTAGTTGAATAAAAGTACAAAAGTATTGGCATCAAAATCTACTTACACCAAAGTAAAATGTATGTATGTATAAAAATCATTTGAAAATAACAGATTTACAAGCTCACAATATGTCACATTGTGAGCTTGTAGATTGGCCCTTTTCAAATGGCTGAAATGTATATAGGACTGAAGTACAATATTTGCCTCTGAGATGTATTGGAGTGTTGGGGGGTCTGAATGGGGCTTTTCCCCATCCTCCAGCATGGCGGCGTTATGGTGAAATTACTGACCCACCGAAACATGTCACCAGTGGTGAGGGATTATGTGAAAGTCCTCAATAATGTCAATATGGTAATTTCGTGAGGTCACCAATTTCACCGTAGGCTATGGCATGGTGGCCAGCGGGGGATCTGAGGAGGAAGATAGAGTTTGAAAAGGCAAAGAGTGTCTTTTCGCCAACCCTGAACACTGATGACACGAAGGAGAGAACACACCCCCAGTGCCCACAGTGTCCCCAGCGGGAATCAAACCCAGGACCTTCTAGCTTTGAGGCAACAGCACTATACCGACTGCGCCACTGTGTCCCTTTTAAGTACATTTTGATGTCAATACTTTTGTACTTTTACTCAAGTAAATTTTTACTCTTTTACTTGTTACTTGAGTATTTCTATATTACAATATTGATACTTAAAGGGATATTTCACTTAAAAAAGGTCATTTTATCATCTACTCAGGCGTATGTGAACACCCCAGACATTTTTAAGTTGCTCGATTCAGTATTTAGATATTTGGTATTCATTTTAGCTGCCCTTCCTAACCCATTGCAACTTCAAACTCCATTTTAACCATGTTAGATTCATCAAAAACGCCCATACTTCGTTCTGGTGAATGATATTGTCCCTCTAATACGTGAGGTGCGTGTGGTTTTTGAATTACTTTTTAAATTTATTTGTAATAATATTTTTGGAAAAGAAAAATAACAACGTTGCATAAAAATATCTAAACATAAAGATAAATTAAATAAGTAATCCTTCTATAAATGCGCCACGTCTCTGTGTGTGTGTCTGCGTGCGTGTGTGTGTGTGTGTGTGTGTGTGTGTGTGTGTGTGTGTGTGTGTGTGTGTGTACGGTTGTAATGCACGTAACTCGAGAACCGTTTGCCCCACCGACTTCACATTTGACACACATGTTCCACACCCCAGGGAGTGCACTGCTGGTATCGAGTCTGTCGGACCCACGGTTCTCCAGAACCACCACAAAAGGCTCTGGTCAGGCTCTGCCAGTGGGCCTAATCAGCCTAAATCCCCTCACCTGTGCAATTTCCAGCCTCTGCCTCAGCCAATTGATTGCCATGGCAATGCAAATTGATTACTTAACCACTCCACTTTTCAGTTTGCACTCTTCACACACAGGCAGACAGACAGACACAGAGATCTCCATGTGGGACACAGACAAAACGGGTGCTATGACAAGTTGACAGCAGGTATTATTAGGTTCCCAAGTTGCATCGCTCTTAAGTAGGCCGGTAGCCAACGGGCGTGTACAGGTCTAGTTACAAAAAACACGGGCACCTGCTCACGTATCAGAGGAACAATATCAGAACCAAGGACCAAGGTGTTTTCGATGAATGTATCATGGTTAAAATGGAGTTTGTATAGGAAGGCTAAAATGACTATCAAATATCTAAATACTGAATCGAGCAACTTAAAAACTGTCTAGGGTGTTCACATAAGCCTGAGTAGATGATACAATTACCAAAAGTATTTTTGTGAAATACCGGTACCCCTTTAAGTAAAAAATACTTTTGCCACCACTGATCAACAGTGTGAACAGTGCGTGTGTGCGTGCGTGCGTGCGTGTGTGTGCGCATCCCCACTAAGCTACACCCCGCCCATCGCCATGGCAACATTAAATCGGTTGCCATGGCAGGCCAGGATATTATAATTAGCTCTCTTTTCGTTTCCATGTGAGAATATTGCAACCGCTTTGAACTTTCACCTCCCCATTGCCACGGCCTGACAAGAATACCTTCTTAACTACTTAGTTAAGCCAATCTACAAGCTCACAACGCTTTGTTCTGCTTAGCGTTTGCGGCTTGTAGATCTGCTATTCATTTCGATGCCAGGTTGAAAGTGGACAGCTCTCCGGTAGCCTGCTTATTATTAGCAGGGAGGAATTTTCTCTCAGGTTATGCCACTGTTACGAACACTGGATTGTTATATTATCTGCTCTGTGGGAGAGAGAGAGTGAGAGAGAGAGATAGAGATAGATAGAGAGAGAGACACTAGATGGATGGATGGATGGATGGATGGATGGATGGATGGATGGATGGATGGATGGATGGATGGATGGATGGATGGATGGGGGTGGCAGTGCACTGCAGTTAAGGTTACATAGTTGCAGGTAGAGGAAGAAAAATAAAAAGGTACTGCTGTATACAGCAATAAAAGGCAAAACGAAAACTAAGTCGCAAAATCAACAATATAAAGCAACGCTAAACAGAAGAACGAATAAATTGTCAATTACAGTGAGCGCTTCAGAAGTCAGCACTACATAACTGGAAGATGAGGTCACAATGCTGTGAGACAAATTCCAGCTCTGTCGCGGGCATCATTTGTCACGCAGTGTGTCGCTTGACAAAAACAGACAAGAATTCCAGAGAATCTTTTTTTTTTTTTAATATCATAAAATTTGGTTTAACCACTTTAATGTTATACACACTGGCTATACACACTTTCTTTTCATTATAGGAAATATAATAATAATAATACCGGTAATAATAATAATTGTAATAATAATAATAAAAAAAAACTAATTTTGAATATTTTTTAAACATTTTAACAATTCAACTATGGTATGTATGGGTTCCCTGGCACACAATATTTTCCACGGCCAACTGCATATTAATTTGTATCCCTGATGACATAACCCCCCCCAACCAACAGCACCGCAGCTAACCCCTCTTTCAACAATATTGCTTCCAGCGCCCCCCATTGAGACACACTTCTATAAATAAACCTTTGTTTTTGAAACCCTGTAGCTGATAATGAGACAACAAGGAAAACCACATTCAGATGTTTCCAGAAAGACTAAGATGACTGTTACCACATTATACAACAGGTAGAGTTTCGAGGAATCAATCTGATTGGTTGAAATAGCCATCTGCCTGTGCTTAAACGAGCATGATGGCACACCTAATCAAAACATTAAAAATCTTCTGTGCTGGTCTTGCAGAGCGGCTCTGCTCTGCAAGACCAGCACAGCTGAGTGGCTAGGCTAGCAGTGGAGCATGGGACATTTGCGGTCATAGTGGCTAAATCTGGCATTACAAAAATATAATAATCACGATAAATCACGCCCTCTTGTGTAATATTGCTTAATTAAGACCTTAGGCTAATGTCTCCTAAATCCTAACCTTTTTTCCCCCTGAAAAATCTGTTTCTATAACAGTTACTCAAACGTTTGCACGTCAAGGACCACCCAAAATGATATGTATTCGGCCACAGACCCCCATCTAAAAATATCCTGATCCTCATCCTCCTGATGATTGTGGTGGCATTCCACATTCCACAATTATGAGGATTATGGAAAATATATGTCCAATAATTGCATTTGGACGATTTGTCATAATTGAGACGCGTGTGTGTGCGCTTTATAGGTGACCCGTGACCTCTGCAAGTGGAAGTGACCTTTGTCCTTTGACCCTGGGCCTGGACACATGCAGACATGTTGATATAGTGGGATCAAAACACCAGGTAAGACATGATGGAAAATGCACTCTGTCTGTCTGTCTGTCTGTTTGCATCCCAGCAGTAAGTTAGCAAGTAATTGGCACATTTATAGCACCCTTAGCCAAACTACACACACACACACACACACACACACACACACACGCACACACACACACACACACACAAACGGGCCGGGGAAACCATGAAAGGCACCAACCAGTTCATCAGGAGCAGTTAAGGGATACATGTGTCTTGCTTAAGGACACTAACACAGAGGGACTAAGCACAAGGGGGACCGGGATCGGACCAGGAATGTTCTGTTTCCCAAGTGGCCGCTCTCACCCCTGAGACAGGCCGCGACCGCCCAAAATAATCATATTGAATTGGGGACCCCCCCAATAAGCACTTAAATTGTAAGAGTTGAGGTTACAGCATTAATGTTATATTATCATTCAAATATTGTAGTGTTCTACCAATGATTGTTTTTTTAAGTCAACTGCGTGTGTGGGTTAGGGTCTCAGTGTGGATGTGGAAGTGAGGTTGACCCTGGACGGCAGTAGGACTGTTGCAATTATTGCATAATCACCTAATCGCAATTATTTGAGATAATCACAATTATTTTTGCGTAATCATTTCCACGTTGAAAGATGTCCATAATGAGCAGATCTACAAGCTTAAAACACGTGTTTTAAGCTTGTAATGTAGATCAACTATTTCGGCTACTTTGTACATTTTTTGGAAAGAAAACAATATCAAAAATATATTAAATGTGTCAGTGATTTCTTACAAATTGTAACGTTCCAATGGTCAATGCACAAAAAAACCCCACACAATTAAATTGATAATTGCGATAGTTTGTGTGACAATTAACCGTCATCTTTAATGTGTAATCGTGACAGCCCTGAGTGACAGCCGGCTGGGTGAGTAGTGACAGATTGAGAGGAGAGGAGAAAGGAGGCACAGGAGGAGGAGGTGGAGGAGAGATAGAGCAGAAAGTGGAGGAGGAGTGATTGGGGGATGAGTGGAGAAAGAAGAACGTCAATCACTTTTTAACAGCAGACGCACGCATAACTCCCTCGTGACCCTTTTATGACCCACGCTCTGTGTGTGTGCGTGCGTGCGTGCGTGTGTGTGAGAGAAAGAGAGAGGGCAGATGGATTTAGTGGTGTTGGGTACAGACTACAGAGTAACCTTATATTCCATGCTGCAAAAATATATTATAGATTGCATATGTTTTTATTTTCATGTTTTATATATACAGTATTGTGATGCATGTAAAATATACTTTATATGGCATTTAATCAATTATCACATGCTAAAGCAGGATCCTCCCATGCAGGGGTCAGACACAAAGTGTTTTATGAATGGTAGAGTGATGTAGTTGTCATATCCACAGCAAAGCCTTGGTCAAACCTATAAACCATTGCTGTGCTCGAACATCCCCTCGAACAGGGATAGTTCACCCCTAAAATTAAAAATGTCTATTGATTACTAACCCCATGGAGGCTTGAATTCATGGACATGTTTTTGTTTGTTTTGTGTGTGGGGTACTAGTACTGGCATAATGACAAAATTGTTGTGGAGAAAAATGTGTGAAAACAAAATGGCCCCGAATGAATGGATGAATGAATGATTTTATTGAAGTGTCATGCCACGTCGTGGCCCATCCCTCATGGGATTATATGACACCTTTTCAGATATAGTTACAGCTTTCAAAAAGTCTGTTCAAATGTCTTCTAAATCAGTGACCACCGGGACCACCGAAAATGATATGTATTTGGCCATGTGGAGTCGACCCCGTGTCAAATCAGGGAAGATTTGTGTTAAAAAAATTGAAATCTTTCAACATTCAACGCTTCCAAGATTCTTCAGAAATAAAATATAAAATTAAAAACATATACCATTTGAGAACCAACTATTCTAAACCAATGTTCTAAATCCTACGTAGCTAAAATAAAAAATGACACAGATGCTTTCCCGGTTTTAATGGGTCAAGCCTTATTTTGGACTGTTGTCAAAATGGTGTTGCAAAACTAGCAGATCTAGAGGGTCCATATACCATTGAAATGGGTGTTAATCTATATTGATTGTTGTTATATATTGATTGTTGTTGGTCATTTATGAGGGCTAATGGGATGAACTAATGATCTCATCAATGTCCTTGTTAACCAATCTGGGACTGTCGTCTTCCGGGGCTCGCATAAATGCAGACCAGCCTCTCCTCTGTAGCGAAAATAAAAATAATGTTTTACCTACTCACCAATACAAAGACGGGTTGTGTAATTAGAATTATTCCTTAGTGGATGCACTTTTTGGCCAGAAAGGGATTTTTTTCACCCGAAGGAACCCTCTATGAGGGTTTTCTCTTGGCAATATCGGTAGAGGGCGCAGTGGAGTAACTAAAAAAATCCCGGTGAAAACAAAATCCCTTTCTGGCCAAAAAGTGCCTTTTTACGTGTGGTGTGGGGCTCAAAGTGTGTCCACTAAGGTTTCTAATAGGCTTTCTAATTACACAACCCGTCTTTGTATTGGTGAGTAGGTAAAACATTATTTTTATTTTCGCTACAGAGGCTGGTCTGCATTTCATGCGAGGTAGGAAGCCAATCCGTTCCATAGCCTTAATGCAACGGCAGCAAGAGCAGTAAAGGCTCATTCATAGTCTGGATTTTCGGTGGTGAGGTGACCACCGCTCCGGTGCTGAGCTGACCACCGGAGCTGAAATAACGTTGAGCGGTGGTGAGTAAAAACAGAGAGAAGGACTGGAGCGGTGGCGGTGGTTTGCTCTTCACCGCGGCTCATGACGTCATGTTGTAGTTCGGTGGTCAACTCACCACCGAAAATCCAGACTATGTATGAGCCTTAAGGCTATGGAGCTAGTTGCACTGAGGAATCAGCTGGGAAATGAATTCCATCTTGAATTCTTCATGTAGCTATTCGTTTCTCATGTGGGAAGTCATTTTCACACCTGTAATTCATGGGTTTATACCACTAGAAAGTTCTGTTCTTGATTAATTCTGTCTTGCCATTTATATTACATATTGTGATGTCACTCCTGTCTGATTGGACATTATATTGTCAAAACTGTGATAGTAAATGGACTTTTGGGGTTACAGAAAAGGTTACAAAAAAACATCCATGGAACTCAATGAACAAAAAGGTTAACAAAAAAGCAGGTTTACTTTAGATGACATCAAAGTTCTCTGACCTAGAACAATAATGTGTTGCCTACAGCAACCACACTAATTACACCATGTGAGCGGGGGGCTTTATTCTTTGAGACGCACATGGGTTATTTTGGGACGTGGCCTAATCTGCCATTACTTCACTGGGTAAAACAATGCAGTTTCTACCATTGGGATTGAATTAGGGAACGCATACACATTGTTACTTTTTTTCTCGTCACAGCTTGCACAACATGCTGAAGTATTGCAGTGCAGGTAAATTGCAACAACCACCAATCTTGTGAAAAATGAAAACAGGACCACCACATTTTCTAAACTTTCCGCAATTCTGCCAATAATCATATTCTTTGACACACATCCGAGTTTTTGCCGCGTCAAACAAGGGAATCACATGTTGATCCCCTTCCCCTATTCGCTCATACTAGGACATGGCAAGTGTATATCTGCACATTTCTAAATACCTTTGAGACCTTTATAATGCCTCTAATGAAAATGATAATAATGAGTAACATAAAATGTCAAAAGTAATAAACAAACTGTTCCATAAAACATTGGCCAAATTGTGAAAATAGTAGACTTATCTGTGTGGAACCAAGTACAACTAAATGTATCGCCTCAACTCTGAGAACCACTGATCTTTAATACACCTTTGTAGTCAGAGTCCACATTTTCTAAATATCTTTCATAATGTGAAGTAGGATGAAGGATATACGTGAGATTCCTGGCCACGCCCCCTACTTCCGCTCTGGCGTCTTTTCTCGGAGCGTGATTGTCAGAGTGTTCCTGTTGCCTTAGTGATTATGGATTCTCGTACTTTATAACTAACTGATTAATAATGCAACAACCCGTTTGAGCACAGGTAGAGATCAGCTTGACACCCACGCCAGACCAGCTGCCATACAGTGTTTTATATCTTTGAGGTTTGAGGCTAAGCTAGGCTAACAACACACAACTACACTACACTACACAGATGCGCATCATTATCTAACTGCTATTTATTTACTAAGGAGAGAACGTGAATTAATAATAGTCTAAAATGAAGACGTCAGACTACAGCCTGACCCATAGCAGGTTAATATAAAGCCAGAAATTAGTACATTTTACCTACAACGTCTGAACCCTGCAGTGACAGCATAACACAATGTCTTACCAATTTCTCCAAGGAAACACAGTTGGTTTTGTGCTAATATACAAATGCAACAGCTTTAAGTATTTGAAGCATGATTTGAAGTGTTGAACCGAATCAGTAAATCGAACAGTTGAATGACTCGATCCTGGCAAACCTTTCACCTTCCAGATCAGGACGCTGTTCACTGTCAGATATGTCATCTCCAGTACAGTTAAAATGTCATGTTCACACACACCTTCTTGTTAAATATATTTTACAATACATCAACTGACAGAATCCATGATGGAAAAAAACTCAACAGTTAAACATGATATGAACTCGCACTCATTATATATCCACTAGATCATGTATACGTTTCATCTTAATGAAAGCAATACAAAGCATATTACATTCATCCAAAGCATCATTAGGCCTACTGGTAAAATTGCCTTATTCATTGCCTCTAACACAATTTTACATAAAAAAAAAGGCATGGACAAGTCAATGAAGTGTGTATAAAAAGTTTATTGACAAATATTCCCGATGACGAGACCCTCTCTTTTGGTCCTAGCTGGCCTCCAGAGTTTAAGCAGGGAGGTTGCTCACTTCCTGTCTTGTCTTTCTCTTTCTTCACTGCATTTCCCTCTTGTGAATGGTTGACAAACTGTCATTGTGGGCGGCTGACAAGAACCAACTGACCCAAAGCCTTTGCTGCCTTAGCACTTTGAGAGAGAGAGAGAGAGAGAGAGAGAGAGAGAGAGAGAGAGAGAGAGAGAGACACCTCCTCGTCCTAAGGGCAGCGGAGGACAGATTTCCAACCCCACTATTTTTTATATCCCTTTCTTTTGTTCTCCTCTTCTCTAATCCATTACTCTAATTCATCAGTCCATCTCTCTCCTCCCCTGAGGGTGTGTAAATGTTGATGGGGGCTTTGTCTTTGACACGTGCTTTGGCAGGACACACACACACACACACACACACACACACACACACACACACACACACACACACACACACACACACACACCTCACACTTGTCTCCTTTGTCGGTAAAGCTGCTCAGCTGGGGACCCCTGCCCCTAATTCGCTTTGCAGGAGAATGGGGTCCCGCCTCCACTCACCTCCCACTCACATTAGCATGCACACACACACACACACACACACACACACACACACACACACACACACACACACCACACACACACACGTGCCCCATGTGGCCCCCTTAAGTGTGAATGTGCCCCCAAGCAGAACATTAGGAGGCAACTCATTTAAGTCCAATTTACACCCTTCAGTGTTGTTCAGGTCAAGGACCCCTTAGCAGAGAGAGAGAGATGAAGCAGGGACCCCCACTACATATTGTATTCAACTTTTTCATAGATTTCATGGTAGTGTTGATTTTGACAGCAAATTTTGATTTAGCTTTTGTCAGTCTTTTGAATACATTTCCATTTAGTTTTAGTCATGTTTAAAGGGAAACTTCACCCTTTTTGCAAAAAAAATATGTTAATGACGACGTTTAGAAGACTTGTTTTTTTAATGTTCTGTTTTTATTTTTTTGTTTTTTACAAATATAGAAGTAAATTGAGAAATACAAACAGATTTAGAAGACTTTAATAGAACACTTTCCTGGGGGTCTTTATGTGTGTAATATGTGGTTTTAGATATCTTAGATTTTAGCAGTGAGCCCAGTGTCTCTGATGTCATTGACTGTTGTCTCAGTGAGACAGCCCTCCCCCTATGAACAAGGAGAAGCAGTGCACCAAAGCATTATGGGAAATGTAGTCCAGGAAGGAAGTGAGCCCAGTGTCTATGACATCAGAGACACTGGGCTCACTGCTAAAATCTTGCAAGCATAAAATGAGTTGCCTTTTAGTTCTATTGGATCTCTTCTTCACTAGTCCTTCCCTACTTGTTTGTTGACAACATTGTCCATATATTTAGTTTTGTCATAGCTTACTTTTATTAGATTTTGTCAGTGAAAAAAGGTATATTCGACGTACATTTTTCGTTAAGCTTTTTTCTGTTTGTTGATGTGTATTTTCAGACATTGAACCACTTAAACCCTCAATACTTGGTCTGCAATTTTCCTCTGCTATTTTTGGCAAAGAGGTTTGGTGTCGAGTCACACCAAACCAAACCTCTTTGCCAAAAATAGCCGATCTACAAGCTCACAACACATTGACAGTGGCCTTATTGCCAGAGCAATGTTCCCCAGAGAACAGGGATGCTAGGTTTTGAGTAGTTAATGTTAAAAGAAACAAACAAACATGACACTGTAAGAACATTGTAAGAAACATTAGCATTAGCTCATGGCCTCACACTGTTCATCTTTCGCCAGAAACGTTAATATGTCGTGCTCAATGCAATGAAAAATCAGATCCAAACCTCGGATGGATGATCATCACCGCGGACAGCGAGGAGAGCCTACTTTTAATGGGACCCTATGGGATGCGCTCGCATGTCTCCTGGTGCTGGGGGTATGCAAGGCGTTGCTTAGCAACTGGGCCAGTGTTAAAAGTAGATTTTCAGCTAAACCGTTTCATATTTGATATAAAGCTTTATCTACGAGAATTATCATACATCATACAACTGGTGTAGAGGGAAAGTACGAGAATTCTCGTAGTTGGCATAGAAAGTGTCTGTGTACAGTATGTTTGGATCCATTGGACCACATGTTCTGTTTTTTTATTTTTATATCAGCAATGATATACAGTATATACTGTATGGTGTGAATTGTACAGTGACTGCCTATACATTCTAAAAGCATGACCTACATTGGCTGTCTATAATAACACTTGTGTCACTTAGCAGGTCGAGGTGTGTATGTGTGTGCGTGCATACCTGTGTGTGTATGTGGGGTAGTGTGTGTGCGTGTGTGCGTGTGTGCGTGCGTGCGTGCGTGCGTGCGTGCACGGTCAGTCACTGTGTTTGCACAACGCCTCATGTTTCCTCTCTCTTCAACATTACGCTTGAATGAGGCCAATTCAGTAGCCTCGCAGTGCATGCGTGCAAGCCGTGCATGTGTGCATGCGTGCATAAGTGAGTGTGTGTTGTTAGTATACCAAATGTGCCCACAAGTATAGTAGAATTGTGATGGAGAAATGGTTGTTTTACGGTTAAAAATAAATATACTTCTATATGACATAATTTCACATCCTACCCGGTTTGCTTTTTGTTTTGTTTTGTGTTCCAAAAATAAACAAAAGATCCTGGTAGGTTTTACTCATATGAAGAGTTACTGACTGTGATAAATCGCTAATGTTACTAATTTAGTTTCTGTCAATGTGCGTGTATTTGAGGCTGGGGTTGGGGGGAGGGGGTGAGAGCATGTTCTGGTGTGGCTGTGCACGGGTGTTTCACCATCTGACATATGGTGGTGGTTGCATGTCGTGGAGGTCCATGGGGCAGTGGGGGGGGGGGCATTTTGTGGACTGTAGCGGCAGAAACATGTCTTCTGTGGCTGGTGATGTACAGTAGAGTTGTGTGCTGGCAGTGTCCTGGTCAAGGGACATCCTCTGAATATTGTTAAGTAGAACAAAATGTG